>NC_135916.1:3076326-3218336 GCF_964194155.1 Cetorhinus maximus
GCGATAAAAACATTTCCCAAGAAGCGTTAAGAATGCCCGGATTCGTCTCCAGTGGGAGAATACTGCCATATTCGGCGCAGAGCTGAAGGGTGGTTGTTGGTGGAGGGAGGGGGTGCGGTGCGGGGTGGGTAGTTGGTTGTCCGGGGTTATTAGTAATATGTCACTGGTTCTATTAGACATTCGGTTAGGTGCAGGGACGAGGGAATCTGCAATTCTTTCCTCTGGAAAAGCCTGGTTTAACGGGACATTTAAGGAGCGCAGCAAATTATGGAGGATTTTAATTGAAGACAAGTTCGTGGTAATCAAGCCTGTGCTAACGGTAGTTTCTGTCAAACAGTATGGTTTTACAAATCAGAAATGGATCAACCAAAGTGCCTTAGACATTGTATAATTAGAACTGTATACAATATGGTTGATTCATGACTGTTTGGTCAACATATCAATGGAATCGATAGAAGGGCAGATAGTTAGAGTTCAGATACTGATAATTTATGATCTAATTTAATAGCTAATCTATCTGGTGGGATTGACTGTTCTACTGTTCTATGTATGCCTGCCTGTCAACATTCAATCTCTCTTGTAATAGTGTTGCCCACAGACCACTGGTGTAATCAAACAAATCAATGGCATCGTACATTTTACTGCAATCTTCAGTGACCCGACATGTTTATTATTTGACATTAAAACTATTGAATTAGCATGCCTTTGATCGTTTGAATGAATGTAAAATTATATAACCTAATGCTTCGAGCACTGGAATAAACGAACAGAAGGTGCTAAGACTTATGTTTCAGAGAATGAAAAGACAGAGAATGAGTAAATTGGACCTATATCTGCTTTGCTTAATATTGAAGAATTGCCTAATTAATTGCAGACACCTTCTACATCTCAATAGCCCTTCACATTGTTCATTTTAATACACACCCAGTTTTTAGCTTTTTTTCCCCCAGAGATACTTAATTATTCATTTTGTTTTAGATTTATGTACAGTTTTCATGGTGCGTGGGTGTTACTGGCAAGACCAGCCTTTGTTGCACATTCCGAATTGTCCTTGAACAGGGTGACTTGCTAGGCCATTTCAGAGGGCAGTTAAGAGCCATCCACATCGCTGTGGGTCTGGAGTCACATGTAGGCCAGACCAGGCAAGGATGTCATATTTTCTTCCGAAAAGACACTGTTTAGTTCATGGCAACATTTTCATGGTCACCATCACCGGAACTTGATTTATATTCCATATTTATTAATTGAATTTAATTTCACACAGCTTCTGAGATGGCATTTAAAATCCATGTCCGCAAAGCCATTAACCTGGACCTGTGCATTCCTAATACAGTGGCGTTACCACTAGGCCACCACATGTCCATTTCTGTTGCCCCTTTTCCATGTAATAAGTTCCTGTTTGAAACAGATGCTTATTCAAAATAAACCTTTCCTGACCTCCACTCCAGTTCTTTGACAATTACCCAAAAGGTGTATTAATGCTGCTGAACGACCAGTGAAAACAGATGATCATCTTTTCCATGATCACTATTACCACCTCTATTGAAACAATTGCCATTTTGTGCTACAAGAAGGGGCTTCTTAGTAATGATATATAACTGAGGTCCTCGGTGGTGCTTCCATCCTGATAAGGCTTCGCACGCCATGCCGAAATTCACAGCATCCAACTTAAACCACGGTGCTCAGGATGTGACAGTACCCCAGCCGAAGCGTGATTGTTAACAGCTTAGTATTCCTAACTTGCATTTGAAAACTGAACCATTGCTTTCTATATAAGTGTCGTGATTTCCATGCTCCTCTTTTAATATTTGATCAATATTGAATTCTGTCAACCTGAAGGTCTCTTTTTTCAGACCCCTCTTCTAAAATCATCCAATTGGTTCTATCGTGATTTGCCTAATTAATTTTCCAACTAACACCATGCACACTGAACTCATGGCTAGCACCTCTGCGCATTTCTTAGGGGAGAAGGTGGCATAGTGGTATTGCTAGCATTACCGCCATAGTTCTTAGTTTTCCAGGAGTGGGACATGAACCCGCAACCCTCTGACTCAAAGGCGAGGGTGCTATGAACTGAGCCACAGCTGACACCTCTCTAGAAGATGTAACTCTTTCGAGTTATCAACAGTCACAGATTGTAACTCTTTCGAGTACATTCACAGTTCTTGGTTTCCGGGAGTGGGACATGAACCCACAACCCCCTGATTCAAAGGCGAGGGTGCTATGAACTGAGCCACAGCTGACACCTCTCTTAAGAGGTCGAGACCTTAAACTGCTGTGCCTACCTGGCCTGGCTTGTAACTCTTTCGAGTTATCAACAGATCGCATGTAACTCTTTCGAGTACATTCACAGTTCTTGGTTTCCGGGAGTGGGACATGAACCCACAACCCTCTGATTCAAAGGCGAGGGTGCTATGGGGTATCACCATGAAAACTAAGATAATGCTCCGCGAATCCATGAGATCCCAGAGATCCGATCTCCTGGTTCTGGGTTCAAATCCCTGGAGCATTACGGCCAATGGTGAAAATTGAATTCAATAAAAATCTGGACTTTAAAATCTGATGATAACCATGAAATCAATGCTGATTGTCATTAAAAAAAACAAACAATTAAGCAAGGCCGTCCTTACCTGGTCTACATGTGACCCCAGACCCCACAGGAAGGGCAATTAATGAATTAAAATAAATGCCCGCACCCCATGACCGAATAGCATATGTGCTCTGGAAAACGCGCGTTAAGTCCCATTCCCTTCCCTTTGTACCCTAGCCAAATTTGCAGCGCGGTGTTACTGTCAAGAATAACAATAGAATTGAACGGCAAGATATGATATTTGAAGATCCAGGAATAAAATGAGCGATGCAGATAATAGTCGCAGCACTCGTGCCAATCCATAAGATGTGAAACTTCGGACAAGGTAATAAACCAGAGGCCTGCTTTGAATTTTTCACTGACACCTAATATAGTAGTTACAATGTTTTTTTTTAACACGTCTGCCAAATGTTCATATTCTCACAATAAGAACCTTACATCACAGCATTGAACAAAATCCAACAAGGCTCCTTCCCTGCCTCCGAATTGCTCACTGGTTTGCTCAGTGCTTTGCACAATGTTAGACAGCAGGACTAACGTATGAGCAGAGATTGGTTCGACTGGTCACTAGAGTTTAGAAGGATGAGAGGGGACCTGATTGAAACGTATAAAATTCTAAGAGGGCCAGACAGACTGGATGCAGGGGGTGGGGGGGGATGTTTCGCCCGGTCGTGAAGTCTAGAAGCAAGGGCCACAAGCTCAGGATGCGGGACAAGACATTTAGGACTGAGATGAGGAAATCAATCTTCACTCAGAGGGCGGCCGACCTATGGAATTCTCTGCCAGAGGCCGGGTCACTGAGTATATTCAAGAAAGAAAGTAATATATTTTTTGGATGTTAAGGGCATCAAGGAGTATTGAGAGAAAGCAGGAATAGAGCTTCGAGAGAGAGGATCAGCCATAATCATATTGCATGGCGGAGCAGGGCCGAATGGCCTGCTCCTGCTCTGAGTTTCTATGTGTCTATCTTTCTAATATTCACAGGTCTCAAGTAGAAAAATAATGCAGAATCAAGTAGGTGGAGGAAACTATCAATATGTATGAAGCTCCTGTTAAGGGCATTTTTTTTTAGGGAACAGAGACATGGTTCATACCGTGATCAAGTTTATATTGTTTCCTGGTTGCACGACATCGAGTCAACAATAGTGGGCAGTGTGACAAAAGGATATAATAGCTTTACAGGGTGCTCGAATATTTTTTTCTTTCTCACCCTGCAGTCCAAAGGATCGACTGTTTGTTGGGCAAGGTTTTGATTAGCCTCAGGCATATTTATATACATGTGCATCTTGTTAGCTCAATGAATAAAATGTATGCAACGGATGTGGGATTCCGTCTTTAATTTCCATGCATCATTCACTAGCGTGCAATGAAGGACAAAAGCTCAGTAGCATTGAAGCGGGACTGCATCAAAGCACAGCTAGCAGTCACTATACGGAATAAGGTCAATGCTGCATTATGCACAGTAAATGGATAACATATCCATAATTTCGAAAGGCTCGTGTTGTTGACACTGACGCTCATTTTTTTTTTGTTTTTGCTTTGTTTTTCGTCTCTACCCAACGAAATACCGAATTGTTTCTTCCACCGCCTTATAGCTGTTGTTCCTGCCCTTTAATGCCCTATTCATCCTCCCAATGAATTGCGACATGTGAAATAATTCTACCGCCTTGGAATCGATTACATTTTCTGCTCGTTTCGCCTCTTAAACCGCTGCAGCATGTTAACACAATAAGAGATGCAGATTGAATCAAAGCGGGGGTGAGGGGGAATCACTGCTAGATGTTTTTATAGTTAATAAGCAGTGCTAAGGACTAATAGTAGTTTACCTTGAGAATCGCTTCTCAGGCTGACAATGCTGCCTGTGGATTGCCACCTTGTGTTTGTACTGCGTAATTACAGTCAGTATTCCTGCTGCCAGTTGGAACTGACAATGGAAGGGTTAAATCCCCCAAGCAGCAGGCGCTTGCTGTTTACAGTGAAAAATTACCTCCAGGATAACTGGCCTTTCGCCAGCTTCCTACTTGCAGTCACTAATCTTGCAACCTTTCCATTTTGCTTCCTGTTCTTATTGGAGTTATCTGGCACCAGTGAAAACCGACATGCACTCTATCATTCCTGACAGGCATACTGTGGTCGCTGGAAATGAACAGGTTTTACGATTCTGATGCTGACAGGGAACCGCTTTCCTGAATTAAGAAAGAAGGAGTATCTGCCATTTTACTTTTACTGAGATATCTTTGCAACTCCCTCCCTGGTGAAAATAATTAGCACTCCTGCTTAAATGTGTACTTAGCAAAATAGCGGTGCAAAAGTGCAAAAGATAAGTCAACAATTATTCCACCCTGGAGCTTTGAACAAGCCGCTAATGAGGGGATTTTCCATTCACTTTAACATACAGCTTTCGGATTGTATTGCGACGGTTAGTGCTCTGGTTGTTCCCCCTCAAACAACTCTTTCTCTGGTACATCGATGATTACTTTGGTGCTGCTTCGTGCTCTCGTCTGGACCTGGAAAAAATTATTAATTTTGCTTCCAATTTCCACCCCTCCATCATTTTCACATGGTCCATCTCTGACACTTCTCTTCCCTTCCTGGACCTCTCTGTCTCAATTTCTGGTGATAGACTGTCCACCAATATCCATCACAAGCCTACCGACTCCCACAGCTACCTCGACTACAGCTCCTCACACCCTGCTTCCTGTAAGGACTCCATCCCATTCTCTCAGTTCCTTCGCCTCCGTCGCATCTGTTCTGATGATGCTACCTTCAAAAACAGCTCCTCTGACATGTCCTCCTTCTTCCTTAACCGAGGTTTTCCACCCACGGTCGTTGACAGGGCCCTCAAGCGTGTCCGGCCCATCTCCCGCACATCCGCCCTTGCACCTTCCTCTCCCTCCCAGATACATGATAGGGTCCTCCTTGTCCTCACTCATCACCCCACCAGCCTCCGCATTCAAAGGATCATCCTCCGCCATTTCTGCCAAAACCAGCATGATGCCACCACCAAACACATCTTCCCTTCACCCCCCCTGGTGTCATTCCACAGAGATCATTCCCTCCGGGACACCGTGGTCCACGCCACCATCACCCACTACACCTCAACTCCCTCCCACGGCACCTTCCCATGTAACCGCAGAAGGTGCAACACCTGCCCCTTTACTTCCCCTCTCCTCACCGTCCAAGGGCCCAAACACTCCTTTCAAGTGAAGCAGCATTTCACTTGCACTTCCCTCAATTTAGTCTACTGCATTCGTTGCTCCCAATGCGGTTTCCTCTACATTGGAGAGACCAAGCGCAGACTGGGTGGCCAGTTTGCGGAACACCTTCGGTCTGTCCGCAAGCATGACCCAGACCTCCCTGTCGCTTGCCATTGCAACACGCCACCCTGCTCTCATGCCCACATGTCCGTCCTTGGCTTGCTGCATTGTTCCAGTGAAGCTCAACGCAAACTGGAGGAACAGCACCTCATCTTCCGACTAGGCACTTTACAGCCTTCCGGACTGAATATTGAGTTCAATAATTTTAGATCATGAACTCTCTCTCCTCCATCCCCACCCCCTTTCCGATCCCCCCAACCCTTTTTTCCAATAATTTATACAGACTTTTCTCTTCCCACCTATTTCCATTATTTTTAAATGTATTTCCATCCATTGTTTTATCTCTACCTTTTAGCCTTTTTTGATTCCTTCACCCCACCCCACCCCCACTAGGGCTATCTGTACCTTGCTTGTCCTGCTTTCTACCCTTAATTAGCACATTCCTTAGATAATATCCCCACCTTCAACACCTCTTTGTCCTTTTGTCTATGACATCTTTTGGATTTAGTGTCACAGCATCAATTTCCGTTCATGTGAGAGAGATCCAAACTAATACCACAATTGGTGTTTTAAAATGTTTCTTAGTTTCTCTCCTGAAATTCTAAAATTCTAAACATAGTTGAAAAACCATGACCCCAAGCCCAGACTCCCCAAACCGGGGGGAATAGTTAGTCTTTTTCAAACCTCTACTTCCATTATTATCCTGAAATATTTCATCAAATCACCCCCTCACCTAAATTCCAGTTTAAAGCTTCATCTACACTGTTCAACAAACACACCCAAACCAAATACAGTATGGGGTTCGATAGAGAGTAACATTCCCTCTGCACTGTCCCATCAAACAGGCCCAGGGAAGAGGCAGCACAGGGTTAGATACCAAGTAAAGACAGGGCCTATTGAGTGATAAACAGAGTTTCTCCATCTTTAAAATGGACGGAGATATCTGTGTCTCTGTCACGTTGAAAGGACTAATTTACCATTCGTGAGGAGTCAACTCTGTCATAAATGTCCCAGTGCTGTGGGAACATAAAATGGCCACTGTGAATAAACCTAAAATGGCTGCCTGGTGTTTGGGGATTTTTCTTACAGAATCTGAGAGGGGGAGAGAGAGAGAGAGAGCAGACGCGGAATGAGGGAATGTTAAAGAGAGAGACACAGAGTGACAGGGGATGAACAGGCAGACGATGAAAGAATGATATCGGTAATAACATTGGGACATTTCTGACTGAGTTGAATTATGGCAAACTAGTGGCATTCTATCCTATTATCTTAAATTGTTAATAAATACTGGGAAACAGACACAGACACGGGCTTTGCAGCAGCAGAAAGAATGTCAATCATTCCATCCCGGGGGTTTTTACTTCCAGATTCAGTTTTAGAAAATTCAGAATTCAAATTCACAACAGCAAAGTGTGGGACTGAACGCCCGGATCCTTCAATATTCCAGGGAATACTTGTGGAATTTATGTCTCCATACCTGTGTCTCTGTCACATTTAAAATATTAATGTTACATGAGTGAGGAGTCAACTCTGTCCTAAGTGTCCCAGTGCTGTGGGGGCATAAAATGGCCACTGTGAACAAACCTAAAATGGCTGCCTGGTGTTTGTAGACTAGATTCTCAGAGGAAGAGAGATAGGGAGAGAGGGAAAGAGAGCTGGGTAAGCGAGTGAGATAGAAAGAGGAGATCAAGCGATAAAAAAGGGATGAGTTGAGAGAGAGAGATGAAGAGAGGGGAGCGAGTGTAGAGTAAAGATATGGGATGAGAGAGAGAAACAGAGAAATGTATAGAGTGGCAGAGAGATGGGGTGGGAGAGGTAGAGAAGGAAGGAGACAGGGTGAGAGAAAGAGAAAGTGTAGGGGGAAACTGAAAATGTTCATAAATTTGTTAACATTATTGAGTGTAAAGAACAATATCCTGTGAGACATCCCTTCTCCATCTTTAAATTAGAGGGAGAGCCTTTAACCAACTTTAAAATGGGGGGAGACCCCTGTCTCAAATTGTGATGTGGAAGTGCTGGAATCTAATCGAGGGGTTCGGGGTGGTTTATATATAGAATAACAGATACCCGGGAGTGAGTTACAGACTGGAATCTAATCGAGGGGTTTGGGGTGGTTTATATATAGAATAACAGATACCCGGGAGTGAGTTACAGACTGGAATCTAATCGAGGGGTTCGGGGTGGTTTATATATAGAATAACATACCCGGGAGTGAGTTACAGGCTGGAATCTGATCGAGGGGTTCGGGGTGGTTAATATACAGGATAACAAATACCCGGGAGTGAGTTACAGACTGGAATCTAATGTAGAGGTTCGGGGTGGATTATATATAGAATAACAGATAACCGGGAGTGAGTTACAGACTGGAATCTAATAGAGGGGATCAGGAGGTTTATATAGATAATAATAGATACCCGGGATCGAGTTAGCGGCTGGAATCTAATGGAGGGGTTCAGGGGGTTTATATATAGAATAATAAATACGCGGTTTTGAGTTCCAGACTGGAATCAAGAACAGTTGAAAATATCATTTACTTGTGATGTGCTGAAGTGCAGGTTACAGAGGCTGATTCATTGAATGTGTAGTGTGAGTTTTTAACCAGCTTTATCCCAAATATCAAATTTAATTTCTCATTGGAACTGTTTGATGTTTTCTTAGTCTTGGCAAATGGATAGGGACTCTTTGGGCCCTCACTGTTTGCAGCTTTTCACCATTTATAATGTAATCTGTTCCACATAAACAGAGTTTCTCCATCTTTAAAATGGAAGGAGATATCTGTGTCTCTGTCACGTTGAAAGGACTAATTTACCATTCGTGATGAGTCAACTCTGTCATAAATGTCCCAGTGCTGTGGGCACATAAAATGGCCACTGTGAACAAACCTAAAATGGCTGCCTGGTGTTTGGGGATTTTTCTTACAGAATCTGACAGGGGGAGAAAGAGAGAGAGAGAGAGAGAGAGCAGACGCGGAATGAGGGAATGTTAAAGAGAGAGACACAGAGTGACAGGGGATGAACAGGCAGACGATCAAAGAATGATATCGGTCATAACATTGGGACATTTCTGACTGAGTTGAATTATGGCAAACTAGTGGCATTCTATCCTATTATCTTGAATTGTTAATAAATACTGAGAAACAAACACAGACACGGGCTTTACAGCAGCAGAAAGAATGTGAATCATTCCATCCCGGTGGTTTTTACTTCCAGTTTCAGTTTTAGAAAATTCAGAATTGAAATTCACAGCAGCAAAGTGTGGGACTGAACGCCCGGATCCTTCAATATTCCAGGGAATACTTGTGGAATTTATGTCTCCATACCTGTGTCTCTGTCACATTTAAAATACTAATGTTACATGAGTGAGGAGTCAACTCTGTCCTAAATGTCCCAGTGCTGTGGGGACATAAAATGGCCACTGTGAACTAACCTAAAATGGCTGCCTGGTGTTTGTAGACTAGATTCTCAGAGGAAGAGAGGCAGGGAGAGAAGACACAGATCGAGTGAATGAGAAATAGAGACTCTCAGACCAAGTGGGTGACTGAGAGTCAGACATTGAATAAAGGATATTGGTTCTAGCACATGGAAAGAGCAAGAGGCCATTTAACCCTCCAACCCTGTTCTGACATTCAATGCGATCCTGGTTTTTATGTGTGTGTGCCTGCGTCTATGAGATAGTATAGATCTGTGCAAGTGTGTGCGTGTGTTTGTGTGTACATGAGAGAGAGAGAATGTATATATGTGTGTGTGTGTGTGAGAGAGCATTTATGTGTGTGAGTTGGTGTGTGTGTGTTTGTGTGTGAGGAAGAATATATGTGCGTGTGAGATTGTGTGTGTTTGCGTGTATGAGAAAGAATAGATCTGCGAGTCTGTGTGTGAATCGGTGAGATAGAGAATCAGTGTCTGTAAGAGAGAGGATGTGTGTGCGTTTGAGAATACATCTGTGTGATTGTGACTATGTCTGTGTGAGCATGTGTATGAGAAAGAATATGTCTTTGTGAGTGTGTGAGAGAGAGTGTGTGTCTATGAGAAATAATATATCGGTGTAGCGTGAGTGTGAGAGAGAATGTGTGTGTGTATGTATGTGTGAAATAGAGAATATATGTGCGTGAGTGTGTCTGTGTGTGAGAGGGTGTGTGTGTGTGTCTGCGTTTATGAGAAAGAATATATCTGTGCAATTGTGTATTTGTGTGTTTGAGAGCGCTTGTGTCCAAATTGAAATGTAGGGGATTCCTTCCACATCATTAAAATGGAGAGGGATCCCTTCCCCATCTTTAAATTGTACGGAGATCCCTTCTATATATTTAAAATGGAGGGCGACCCCTCCTACATCTTAAAAATAGAGGGAGGTCCCTTTTCCATCTTTAAAATGTTGGTAGATCCCTTCTCCGTCATTAAAATGGAGGGAGATCTTTTCTCAATCTTTAAAATGGAGGTAGATCACTTCTCCGTCTTTAAAATGCAGGGATATCTCTGTCATAGAGTCAAAGAGGTCGACAGCACAGAAAAAGGCCTTTCGGCCCATCAAGTCTGTGCCGATCGAACAAGAACCTAACAATTCTAATCCTGTTTTACAGCACTAGGCCCACAGCCTTCTATGCCAAGGCATCGCAAGTGCACATCCAAATATTCTTAAATGTTATTAGGGTTTCTGCCTCTAACCCCCTTTCAGGCAGTGAGTTCCTGATTCCCACCACCCTCTGGGTGAAAAAATCCTTCCCCACATCCCCTCTAACCCTCCTGCCCCCTGCCTTAAATCTATACTCCCTCGTTATTGTTCCCTCCACCAAGGGGAAAAGTTCCTTCCTCTCTACCCTATCAATGCCCCTCATTATTTTATTCATCTCAATCATGTCCTTCCTCAATCTCCTCTGCTCACGGGAAAATAATCCAAGTCTATCCTATCTCTCCTCATATCTAAAATTCTCCAGCCCAGGCAACATCCTGGTAAATCTCCTCTGCTCTCTCTCTCGCGCAATCACATCCTTCCTATAATGCGGACTCCAGAACTACACGCAATACTCTAGCTGTGGCCTAACCAGCGTTTTATGCAGTTCCAGCATGACTTCCCTGCTCTTATATTCTATGTCTCGGCTAATAAAGGAAAGTATCTCATATGCCTTCTTAACCACCTTATTTACCTGTCCCACTACCTTAAGGGACCAGTGGACATACACACCAAGGTCTCTCTAATGCTCATTAGATCCCAGGGTCCTACCATTCATCATGTATTCCTGTGCCTTGTGTGTCCTGCCCAAGTGCATCACCTCACACTTATCCGGATTAAAGCCCATGAACCACTGACCAGTCCGTCTATATCCGCCTGTAATCTAAGGCTCTCCTCCTCACTATTTACCACACCACCAATTATCGTGTCATCCACAAACTTGCTGATCAACCCTCCTACATTGAAGTCTAAATCGTTTATACATACCACACACAGCAAGGGACCCAACACCCATCCCAGTGGAACCCCACTGGACACAGGGATCCAGTCACAAAAACACCCCTTGACCATCACCCTCTGCTTCCTGCCACTCAGCCAATTCTGGATCCAAATTGAAAAATTACCTTGGATCCCATGGGCTCTTACCTTTGCTTTCGATCTCCCTTGTGGGACCTTATCAAAAGCCTTGCTTATGTTCCACTAGGCTACGTCTTCTCCATCTTTAAAATGGAGGAAGATCCATTCCCGTCTTTAAAATGGAGGAAGATCCATTCCCGTCTTTAAAATGGAGGGAGATCCATTGGCCAACTTTTGATGTGGAGGTGCTGGTACCTACAATGGAGGAAAGAGTGAAGCTTATTCGAGAATGAAATGTTAACCTGCGTGTGTAACACAGAAAGTTTACAACACAGAAGGAGGCCATTCAGCCCATCAATCTACTTTCGACACTCTGCAAGGAAAATTTCACTGGTCTCACTCGTCCGCCCTTTCCCCGAAATTATTATAATTATTATTGAAGGTTGTTGCTCAGAAACCAATGAAGACAAGGACAAGGCCAATTGTGTGAGGCATTTCTCATCATCTCGGATCTTATGAGGAAAGGATTCTGATTTTCTTATGAGGAAAGGTTGGACAGGCTGGGCCTGTATCCATTGGAGTTTAGAATTTGGAGAGGTGATCTTAGTGAAAGATGTAAGTTCCTGAGGGGTCTTAACAGGGTGGATGTGGAGAAGATGTTTCCCCTTGTGGGAGAGTTTGGAACTAGGGGCGAAGTTTAAAAGTATTTTCAAACAATTTAAAAAATGGATGCTAAGCTCCAATTCACACTCAGTGATGCAGTCTATAAAAAAAGGGAATTATTTAAAAAGACCTGAAAATGTCTACAAAACACAGCACACTCCAAATGAAGCTGATTCCAACATCAAACACAGAAGGGGTGTAAATCTCAATTCCATCCCACGTA
Source organism: Cetorhinus maximus (assembly GCF_964194155.1). NCBI lineage: Eukaryota > Metazoa > Chordata > Chondrichthyes > Lamniformes > Cetorhinidae > Cetorhinus > Cetorhinus maximus. Next base: position 3,088,640 of record NC_135916.1, read on the forward strand.
ATCACACTGCCCCGGGAATCATATCCTTCCTATAGTGTGGCTCCCTGGACTGTACACAATACTCCAGCTGAGGTCTAACTAGCGTCTTATATAAATTCAGCATAACCTCCCTGCTCTTGTACTCTATGCCCCTATTATTAAAGCCCAGGATACGATATGCTTTATGAACACTTGCTCAACCTGTCCTGCCACCTTCAATGATCTATGCACATCTCCACCCAGGTCTTTCTGCTCCTGCACCCCCTTCAAAATTTCACCCCTACTTTTATTTTTCCTGTCCATGTTTCTCCTACCAAAATGCATCACCTCAAACGTCTCCATCATTGGCCACCTATCTGCCCACGCTACTAACTTGTAAATGTCCCTTTGATGCTCTACACTGTCCCCCTCTCTGTTTATCATTCCCCCAAGTTTTGTGCCATCCACAAACTCTGAAATGGTCCACTGCACACCAATATCTCAATCATTTATATACATCAGGGAAATCCAGGGTTCCAATACTGACCCCTGCGGAACTCCACTACAATCCGACATCCAGCCGGAAAAATTCCCATGAACCATTACTCTCTGTTTTCCTGGGAGAGAAAGAGAGAGAGAGAGATAGACGGAGAGGTAGATGGGATGAAAGAGGTACAGAGATAGAAAGAGAGCAACAGAGAGACAAGGCGAAAGGGAGAGATATGGCGGCGACAGAGGGAGTAGCAGAGCAACGGAGATAAGTAGTGAGTGAGAGAGAGAGAGAAAGACGGAACGACAGATAGAGAGACAGAGCGGCAGAGAGACAGGGTGAGAGGGAAAGAGAGCTGGGTAAGCGAGTGAAATAGAGGGGGGAGATCGAGCGAAAGAAAAAGGGATGAGTTGAGAGAGAGAGATGAAGAGAGGGGAGCGAGTGTTGGGTAAAGTGATGGGGTGAGAGAGAGAAACAGAGAAATGTATAGAGTGGCAGAGAGATGGGATGGGAAAGGGAGAGAAGGAATGAGACAGGATGAGAGAAAGAGAAATTGTAGGGGGAAACTGAAAATGTTCAAAAATTTCTTAACATTATTGAGCGTAAAGGACATTATCCTGTGAGACATCCCTTCTCCATCTTTAAATTGGAGGGTGATCCCGCCCCCATCTTAAAAATAGCGGGAGAGCCTTTAACCAACTTTAAAATGGGGGGAGACCCCTTCCTCAATTTGTGATGTGGAAGCGCTGGAATCTAATCGAGGGATTCGGGGTGGTTTATATATAGAATAACAGATACCCGGGAGAGGGTTTCAGACTGGAATCTAATCGAGGGGTTCGGAGGGTTTATATATAGAATAATAGATTCCCGGGCTTGAGTTACAGACTGGAATCTAATCGAGGGGTTCAGGGGGTTTATATATAAAATAGATACCCGGGATTGAGTTACAGACTGGAATCTAATCGAGGGGTTCAGGGGGTTTATATATAGGATACCCGGGATTGAGTAACAGACTGGAATCACGAACTGTTGAAAATATATTTTTTCATGTGATGTGCTGAAGTGCAGGTTACAGAGCCTGATTCATGGAATGTGTAGTGTGAGTTTGTAACCATCTTTATCCCAAATATCAAATTTAATTTCTCATTGGAACTGTTTGATGTTTTCTTAGTCTTGACACAAATGGATAGGGACTCTTTGGACCCTCACTGTTTGCAGCTTTTCACCATTTATAATGTAACCTGTTCCATCCTTTTTAAAGTGAGGAGCCACACATTTGCCGACAATGAAATCCATCTTTCACTATTTCACCCATTCACTTAAGGTGTACATATCTCTTTGGAATTTGCAGTGCAGGTTACAGATTGGATTGGAACTTTCTGCTTTCTGAATCATTAACCAAGGTTCACAGAGTTAAACATCAAAACTGACATTCTGAAACAGGAGAGGGCCCCACAACTTCAATTCTGTGATTCTCCAGCATCTCATGATCTGTATCTTACAATATGTCTGCCCCCTTCATGTCTCTGAAGACTTGGAAAGTGATTCAGATATTGGGGAACCATTTCTGTCAACCGGGATATTTCCTTTGAAGCATTTCATTGTCTCGAGACATTTACAGTAAACGGCTCCTTCAAAGGACATCATTAAAATTGACTCTTTAATCATCCAAAACCTGTTGTCCATTCAGACTCCATGGCCCTACATCCTATTGTTTCAAAGCTAACTTACATTTCACAATGTCGGAATGTGTGAATGCAAACACTTTCTTCACACGTTTCCACAATACTAAGGATCACACTATTCAGGGTAAAATTTTCAAGACAACATTCATCAACTGAGAGATTTCCAGCTCCAAATGGAAGCTTCAAGATACAGAAAGTGACAGAGAAATGAAACCTCCGATTTATTTGTTTCTGCATCCGTTATTGGACAGCGCGGGGTTAGATAGGAATTAAATGAAAGATTGATATTGATCATAGCATTGGGACATTTCTAACTGATATTGAATTATGGCAAACTTGCGGCATTCTATGCTATTATCTTAAATTGTTAATAAATACTGAGAAACAGACACAGACACGGGCTTTGCAGCAGCAGAAAGAATGTGAATTTTTCAATCCCGGGGGTTTTTACTTCCAGATTCAGTTTTAGAAAATTCAGAATTCAAATTTACAACAGCAAAGTGTGGGACTGAACGCCCGGATCCTTCAATATTCCAGGGAATACACGTGGAATTTATGTCTCCATACCTGTGTCTCTGTCACGTTTAAATTAATAATGTTACATGAGTCAACTCTGTCCTAAGTGTCCCAGTGCTGTGGGGGCAAAAAATGGCCACTGTGAACAAACCTAAAATGGCTGCCTGGTGTTTGTAGACTAGATTCTCAGAGGAAGAGAGGCAGGGAGAGAGGGAAAGAGAGCTGGGTAAGCGAGTGAGATAGAGAGAGGAGATCAAGCGATAAAAAAGTGATGAGTTGAGAGAGAGAGATGAAGAGAGGGGAGCGAGTGTAGGGTAAAGATATGGGGTGAGATAGAGAAACAGAGAAATATATAGGGTGGCAGAGAGATGGGGCGGGAGAGGGAGAGAAGGAACGAGACAGGATGACAGAAAGAGAAACTGTAGGGGGAAACTGAAAATGTTCAAAAATGTGTTAACATTATTGAGTGTAAAGAACAATATCCTGTGAGACATCCCTTCTACATCTTAAAATTGGCGGGAGAGCCTTTAACCAACTTTAAAATGGGGGGAGACCCCTTCCTCAACTTGTGATGTGGAAGTGCTGGAATCTAATCGAGGGGTTTGTGGGGTTTATATATAGAATAATAGATACCCGGGAGTGAGTTGCATACTGGAATCTAATCGAGGGGTTTGTGGGGTTTATATATAGAATAATAGATACCAAGGATTGAGTTACAGACTGGAATCTAATCGAGGGGTTCGGGGTGGTTTATATATAGAATAACAGATACCCGGGAGTTAGTTACAGACTGGAATCTAATCGAGGGGTTCGGGGTGGTTTATATACAGAATAACAAATACCCGGGAGCGAGTTACAGACTGGAATCTAATCGAGGGGTTCGGGGCGGTTTATATATAGAATAAGAGATACCCGGGAGTGAGTTACAGACTAGAATCTAATCGAGGGGTTCGGGGTGGTTTATATATAGATTAACAGATACCCGGGAGTGAGTTACAGACTGGAATCTAATCGAGGGTTTCGTGGTGGATTATATACAGAATAACAGTTGTCCGGGAGTGAGTTACAGACTGGAATCTAATTTTGGGGATCGCTGTGGATTATATATAGAATAACAAACACCCGGGAGTGAGTCACAGACTGGATTCTAATCGAGGAGTTCGAGGTGGATTATATATAGAATAACAGATACCTGGGAGAGAGTTACAGACTGGAATCAAATCGAGGAGTTCGAGGTGAATTATATATAGAATAACAGATACCCGGGAGAGAGTTACAGACTGGAATCCAATCGAGGGGTTCGGTGTGGATTATATACAGAATAACAGTTACCCGGGAGTGAGTTACAGACTGGAATCCATTTGAGGGGTTCGCGTTGGATTATATATAGAATAACAAACACCCGGGAGTGAGTCACAGACTGGATTCTAATCGAGGGGTTCGGGGTGGATTATATATAGAATAACAGATACCCGGGAGATAGTTACAGACCGGAATCTAATCGAAGGGTTCGGGGTTCTTTATATATAGAATAACAGATACCCGTGATGGAGTTACAGACTGGGATCGAATTGATGGGTTTGGAGGGTATATATATATATATATACATATAGGCTAACAGATACCCGGGAATGAGTTACAGATTCGAATCTAATTGAGGATTTTTGGGATGGTTTAACTAAAGAAAATCAGATATCTGAGATTGAGTTAGAGACTGGAATCTAATTGAGAGTTTCGGGGATTTATATATAGAATCACAGATACCCGAGAGTGAGTTACAGACTGGAATCTAATCGAGGGGTTCGGGGTGGTTTATATATAGATTAACAGATACCCGGGAGTGAGTTACAGACTGGAATCTAATCGAGGGTTTCGTGGTGGATTATATACAGAATAACAGTTGTCCGGGAGTGAGTTACAGACTGGAATCTAATTTTGGGGTTCGCTGTGGATTATATATAGAATAACAAACACCCGGGAGTGAGTCACAGACTGGATTCTAATCGAGGAGTTCGAGGTGGATTATATATAGAATAACAGATACCCGGGAGAGAGTTACAGACTGGAATCAAATCGAGGAGTTCGAGGTGGATTATATATAGAATAACAGATACCCGGGAGAGAGTTACAGACTGGAATCCAATCGAGGGGTTCGGTGTGGATTATATACAGAATAACAGTTACCCGGGAGTGAGTTACAGACTGGAATCCATTTGAGGGGTTCGCGTTGGATTATATATAGAATAACAAACACCCGGGAGTGAGTCACAGACTGGATTCTAATCGAGGGGTTCGGGGTGGATTATATATAGAATAACAGATACCCGGGAGTGAGTTACAGACTGGAATCAAATTGAGGGGTGTGGGGTATTTATATATAGAATAACAGATACCCGAGAGTGATTTACAGACTGGAATGAAATCGAGGGTTTCGGGGGTTTATATATAAATCGTATGAATATAATATATATATGGAATAAAAGAAGCCCGGGAATGAGTAACAGACTGAAATTTAGTCGAGGAGTTTTGGACATTTATATACAGAATAACATGTACACGGGAATAAGTTACAGACTGGAATCAAATCGAGGGGTTTGGGGTGGTCTATATATAGAATAACAGATACCCGGGATGAGTTACAGACTGGAATCTAATCGAGGGGTTCGGGATGGATTATATATACAATAACAGATTCCCGGGAGTGAGTTAAAGACTGGAATCTAATTGAGGGGTTCGTGGTGGTTTATATATAGAATAACAGACACCAGGCAGTGAGTTCCAGACTGGAATCTAATCGAGGGGTTCGGGGTGGTTTATATATAGAATAACAGATGCCCAGGAGTGAGTTACAGACTGGAATCTAATCGAGGGGTTCAGGGGGTTTATATATAGAATAACAGATACCCGGGAGTGAGTTACAGACTGGAATCTAATGGAGGGGTTTGGGGTGGTTTCTATATAGAATAACAGACACCCGGCAGTGAGTTACAGACTGGAATCTAACGGAGGGGTTCGTGGTAGTTTATATATAGAATAACAGTCACCCGGCAGTGAGTTACAGACTGGAATCTAACGGAGGGGTTCGTGGTAGTTTTTATATAGAATAACAGTCACCCGGCAGTGAGTTACAGACTGGAATCTAATGGAGGGGTTTGGGGTGGTTCATATATAGAATAACAGATGCCCGGGAGTCAGTTACAGGCTGAAATTTAATCGAGGGGTTCGGGGTGGTTTATATATAAATCATGTAGATATAATATATATCGAATAAAAGATATCCGGGAGTGAGTTACAGAACGGAATCTCATCGAGGGGATTGAGGGGTTTATATATAGAATAATAGATACCCAGAAGTGAGTTACAGACTGGAATCTAATCGAGGGGTTCAGGGGGTTTATATATCGAATCATAGATACCCGGGATTGAGTTAGAGGCTGGAATTTAATTAAAGGGTGCAGGGAGTTTATATATAGAATAATCGATACCCGGGATTGAGTTACAGACTGGAATCTAATCGAAGGGTTCAGGGGGTTTATATATAGAATCATAGATACCCGGGATTGAGTTACAGGCTGGAATCTAATTGAGGGGTGCAGGGGGTTTATATATAGAATAATCAATACCCGGGATTGAGTTACAGACTGGAATCTAATCGAAGGGTTCAGTGGGTTTATATATAGAATCATAGATACCCGGGATTGAGTTACAGACTGCAATCTAATCGAGGGGTTCAGGGGGTTTATATATAGAATGATCGATACCCGGGATTGAGTTACAGGCTGGAATCTAATTCAGGGGTGCAGGGGGTTTATATGTAGAATAATAAATACGCGGGTTTGAGTTACAGCCTGGAATCAAGAACAGTTGAAAGTATCATTTTTCTTGTGATGTGCTGAAGTGCAGGTTACAGAGGCTGATTCATGGAATGGGTAGTGTGAGTTTTTAACCAGCTTTATCCCAAATATCAAATTTAATTGGAACTATTTGATGTTTTCTTAGTCTTGACACAAATGGATAGGGACTCTCTGGACCCTCACTGTTTGCAGCTTTTCACCATTTATAATGTAATCCGTTCCATCCTTTTTAAAGTGAGGAGCCACACATTTGCCTACAATGAAATCCATCTTTCACTATTTCACCCATTCACTTAAGGTGTACATATCTCTTTGGAATTTGCAGTGCAGGTTACAGATTGGATTGGAACTTTCTGCTTTCTGAATCATTAGCCAAGTTTCACAGAGTAAAACATCAAAACTGACATTCTGAAACAGGAGAGGGCCCCACAACTTCAATTCTGTGATTCACTGGTATCTCATGATCTGTATCTTACAATATCTCTGCCCCCTTCATGTCTCTGAAGACTTGGGAAAGTGTTTCAGACATTCGGGAACCATTTCTCTCTCTCGGGATATTTCCTTTGAAGCATTTCATTGTCTCGAGACATTTACAGTAAACGGCTCCTTCAAAGCACATCTTTAAAATTCACTCTTTAATCAACCAAATCCTGTTGTCCATTCAGACTCCCTGGCCCTACATCCTATTGTTTCAAAGCTAACTTACATTTCACAATGTCGGAATGTGTCAATGCAAACACTTTCTTCACACGTTTCCACAATACTAAGGCTCACACTATTCAGGGTAAAATTTTCAAGACAACATTCATCAACTGAGAGATTTCCAGCTCCAAATGGAAGCTTCATGGCACAGAAAGTGACAGAGAAATGAAACCTCTGATTTATTTGTTTCTGCATCCGTTATTGGACAGCGCGGGGTTAGAAAGGAATTAAAGTTGTTCTTAAACTGTCCTCTTCAATCACACCCAGGACTGGTACAGCATGGGGTTCGAAACAGAGTAAAGCTCCCTCAACACTTGAGTTCTGAGATTCAATAGCCTCATTATCTTTGAATTCGAGTTCAAATTAAATAAGTGTTCAAATTAAAAGTTCATCAGCAGGAGAAATGGCTAAAGCTCCAAACATTTTTCAATATGCCAGGGTATATAAAACATTATCCTGTGACATATCCTTTTCCCCATCTTTAAAATGGAGTGAGATCGCTTCTCCTTCTTTACCACTGTTACCACTATCTTCATTTCCATTATTATCTTGAAGCGTTTGATCAAATCATCCCTTAACATCAATTCCAGTGTTTCAGAGTGAAGCTTTGAATCCCAACCCAATTACAGTATGGGGATCGATACAGATTCAAATTGTAAAAACCTGGTTCAAGTGTGACGGGGGAGACACAGAGTGAAGGTTTGGGGAAAGGGTTGAAGGGGGGGATGTGGTGAAGACATTTTTAAATCAGCGAGTGGGGATGACCTAGAACCTGTGGGCAATGCGGTGTTTCAGGGATGAGTGTTTGATCAGTGCCTCAGTGTCTCCATAGTTGTGTCTCTGTCACGTTGAAAGTACCACCGTCACATTCCTGAGGAGTCAACTCTGTCAGAAATGTCCCAGTGCTGTGGGCACGTAAAATGGCCACTGTGAACAAACCTTAAAGGCTGAGTGGTGTTTGTGACATTTATATAGATTCTGAGAGAGAGGAAGAGAGAGAGAGAGAGACAGACCGAGCGAGTGAGAAGAAGAGAGAGACTCACATCAAGAGGGAGACCGAGAGACAGAGATTGAAGAAAGGATATTTATCATAGCACATGGGAAGAGAAAGATGCCATTTCACCCCACACCCTGTTTCCGAAATTCAATGAGATCCTGACTGATCTCTGATCTAACTCTATATCTCTTTACGCCTTTGCCTAAGAAAAATCTATCAGCCTCAAATTGAAACATGAACAAGAGACTTTGGATCAATTGCCGTTTGCAGAAGATTGTTTCAAACTAAAGCTTTGACTACACAGTTCAACAAACACTCCCAACCCAAATACAGTATGGGGTTCGATACAGAGTCAAATTACCTCTGCTCTTTCCAAGAAATTTTTAATAGTAGATTTTTATTTTTAATTTTGGGATAACAGGACTGAAATTGTACGGCATCCCAGTGTGAGATTTAAACTCCTGTTTATTTCAATCTTTAGCTCAGGAATTCACATTAAAACATGCAGAGAATTGAAACCTTCTTCATACAGTTGCCTGTTTGTTCCAGTGTTGGTATATTCCCTCTTTCTCTTGCGTTTTCACTTGTCTGAAGAAATTGAATTGTTGACATTGGATAATCATCCCTTTCCCATGAAAATGTAAAGTCCTGGGAAACTGCAACAGACAAAATCTAATGCATGAACAAAATCCTGCACCTTTATTCATCAATCCCATTTCCTATCTCTGTAGAAACTCCCTTCCACTGACAGATTCTGAGATCCATACTCAATCTCAAAAACCACCACAGAAAAGCGATGCTTATTTTAAACAGTGAATCTGAACTATTTAAAGTTCTGACTCAGACACAGAATCGCAGAAATATTGACACTGTGGGATGAAAATTTTCAGAATAACTTTGCAACATACAGGTAACATCAATAGGATTTGACCATTTGATCAAGTCACCCCGGATGCTAGTAAATTTCAGGGAATACAACACGAGTTTGTGCAATCTAACTTTGCAATTTAACCCTTGGAATCCAGGTCTCATTCTGGCAAAGCTGTGATGCACTCGAACTGTCTAAACTGTCCCTGGAGTGTCGGATTAACCCGGGTCACTCACATACACCCAGGTCAGGTTCAAGACTCACCTGTCTCACTCACTGAGACGCTCCTGTATCACTGGCCTTATTGTAGTCGGATGCCGCGTTGGGAGCAGGACAGGTAGACGGGATTAGGATGACTGCTCATGTGGAGGGCAAACATGAGGAATCTATCAGAGAATCAGAACAGATCAGGGAGAATCAAACAAGGAAACTAATGTTCAATTTATTAGGCCTGATTTGTGGATTGTTATTGTTTTGGGCGAGAATGTTGCCAACAAACATTGCCAGAGATGATGCAGCAGGGACTAGATACAGAGTAAAGCTCCCTCGATACTGTCCCCATCAAACACTCCCATGACAGGTACAGCACGGCGTTAGATACAGAGTAAAGCTCCCGCTACACTGTGGCCATCAAACACTCCCAGGGCAGGTATAGCACGGGGTTAGATACAGAGTAAAGCTTCCTCTACACTGTCCCCATCAAACACTCCCAGGACAGGTACAGCACGGGGTTAGATACAGAGTAAAGCTCCCTCTACACTGTGCCCATCATGCACTCCAAGGGCAGGTATAGCATGGGGTTAGATACAGAATTAAGCTCCCTCTACACTGTCCCCATCAAACACTCCCAGGTCAAGTACAGCACGGGGTTAGATACAGAGTAAAGCTCCCTTGATACTGTAACCATCAAACACTCCCAGGACAGGTGCAGCACGGGGTTAGATACAGAGTAAAGCTCCCTCGATATTGTCCCAATCAAACACTCCCAGGACAGGTACAGCACGGGGTTAGAAACAGAGTAAAGAAAACTCGATACTGTGCCCATCAAACACTCCCAGGACAGGTACAGCACGGGGTTAGATACAGAGTAAAGGTCACTCGATACTGTCCCCATCAAACACTCCCAGGACAGGTACAGCACGGGGTTAGATACAGAGTAAATTTCCCTCTAACCTGTCCCCATCAAACACTCCCAGGACTGGTTCAGCACGGGGTTAGATACAGAGTAAAGCTCCCTCTACACCGTCCCCATCAAACACTCCCAGGGCAGGTACAGCACAGCGTTAGATACAGAGTAAAGCTCCCTCTACACTGTAACCATCAAACACTCCCAGGACAGGTGCAGCACGGGGTTAGATACAGAGTAAAGCTCCCTCTACACTGTCCCCATCAAACACTTCCAGGACAGATACAGTACAGGGTTAGATACAGAGTAAAGCTCCCTGTATACTGTGCCCATCAAACACTCCCAGGACAGGTACAGCACGGGGTTAGATACAGAGTAAAGCTCCCTCTATACTGTGCCCATCAAACACTCCCAGGACAGGTACAGCACGGGGTTAGAAACAGAGTAAAGGTCACTCGATACTGTCCCCATCAAACACTCCCAGGACAGGTACAGCACGGGGTTAGATACAGAGTAAAGCTCCCTCTATACTGTCCCCAACTAACACTCCCAGGACAGGTACAGCACAGGGTTAAATATAGAATTAAGCTCCCTCCATACTGTTCCCATCAAACACTCGCAGAGAGAAATAGAGACTGAGAAACGGGTTAAGAAAGGATCTCCATCCTCCCTCACCAACTCTCTCTCATCCATAACTGGAGAGAGCATTGGAATGAGAGAGCACGGGGGGTGGTGGTGGGTGCGATGGTGCAGAGATAGTTTGGGGGGTGGAAGAGAAAGCGTGGGGTTGGCAAAGAGGGTGTGGGCCAAGATGATGATCAGAGAGAGAGTGCATGTGAGAGACAGAGATTGTGTGTGTGAGAGAGAGATGGTGTGTGTGCGTGGGAGATTGTGCGTGCAAGAGATAGAGTGTGCGAGCGAGCGTGTGAAAGGGATTGTGAAAGAGCGATTGCTTGTGAAAGGGAGAGAGTGAGAGAGAGTTGGAGTGAGAGGGTGAGAGAGTGCGAATGAGAGTGAGAGAGCTTTTGGGTGAGAGGTTTGGAGTGATAGGGAGGGAGAGTTGGGGTGAGAGAGTGGGGAAGGGAGGAAGAGAGGTTAGGGGTGAGAGGGAGAGAGGGTTGGGGTGAGAGAGAGAGTGAGTTGGGGTATGAGGGTGGGAGGTTTGGAGTGAGAGGGAGAGACTGTTGGGGTGAGAGGGAGAGAGAGTTGGGGTGAGTGGGAGAGCGGGTTGTGGTGAGAGGGAGAGAGGGTTGCATTGAGAGGGAGAGAAGTTTGGGGTGAGTGGGAGAGAGTTTTGGTGAGAGTTAGAGAGGGTTGTGCTGTGAGGTTGAGAGAGTTGGGGTGAGAGGGAGAGAGTGTTGGGGTGAGAGGGGGAGAACGATGGGGTGAGAGGGAGAGAGGTTTGGGGTGAGAGGGAGAGAAGGATGGGGTGAGAGGGAGAGAGGGTTGGGTGAGAGGGAGAGAGGGTTGGTGTAAGAGGGAATGAGGAGTTGGTGAGAGTGAGAGAGAGTTGGGTGGAGAGGGTGAGAGAGTGGGGATGAGAGTGAGAGAGATTTTGGGTGAGTGGTTCGGGGTGATAGGGAGAGAGTGTTGGGGTAGGAGGTAGAGTGGGTGGGAGTGATAGGGAGAGAGAGTTGGGGAGATTGGGAGAGAGAGTTGGGGTGAGAGGGAGATAGAGTTTGGGTGAGAGGGAGATAATGTTGGGGTGAGAGGGAGAGTGGGGATGAGATGGTGAGTTGGTTGGTATGAGAGGGAGAATGGGTTGTGTTGAGAGGCAGAGAGGGTTGGAGTGAGAGGGAATGAGGGTTGGGGTGAGAGGGAATGAGGGTTGGGGTGAGAGGGAGACAGTGTTGGGGTGAGAGGGAGACAGTGTTGCGGTGAGAGGGAGACAGTGTTGGGGTGAGAGGGAGACAGTGTTGGGGTGAGAGGGAGACAGTGTTGGGGTGAGAGGGAGACAGTGTTGGGGTGAGTGGGAGACAGTGTTGGGGTGAGAGGGAGACAGTGTTGGGGTGAGAGTGAGACAGTATTGGGGTGAGAGGGAGACAGTGTTGGGGTGAGAGGGAGACAGTGTTGGGGTGAGAGGGAGACAGTGTTGGGGTGAGAGGGAGACAGTGTTGGGGTGAGTGGGAGACAGTGTTGGGGTGAGAGGGAGACAGTGTTGGGGTGAGAGTGAGACAGTATTGGGGTGAGAGGGAGACAGTGTTGGGGTGAGAGGGAGACAGTGTTGGGGTGAGAGGGAGACAGTGTTGGGGTGAGAGGGAGACAGTGTTGGGGTGAGAGGGAGACAGTGTTGCGGTGAGAGGGAGACAGTGTTGGGGTGAGAGGGAGACAGTGTTGGGGTGAGAGGGAGACAGTGTTGGGGTGAGAGGGAGACAGTGTTGGGGTGAGAGGGAGACAGTGTTGGGGTGAGAGGGAGACAGTGTTGGGGTGAGAGGGAGACAGTGTTGGGGTGAGAGGGAGACAGTGTTGGGGTGAGAGGGAGACAGTGTTGGGGTGAGAGGGAGACAGTGTTGGGGTGAGAGGGAGTCAGTGTTGGGGTGAGAGGGAGACAGTGTTGGGGTGAGAGGGAGACAGTGTTGGGGTGAGAGGGAGAGAGTGTTGGAGTGAGAGGGAGAGAGAGTGGGGATGAGATGGTGAGATGGTTGGTGTGAGAGGGTGAATGGGGTGTGTTGAGAGGTAGAGAGGGTTGGAGTGAGAGGGAATGAGGGTTGGGGTGAGAGGGAGAGAATATTGGGGTGAGAGGGACAGAGTGTTGGGGTGAGAGGTAGATTATGTTGGGGTGAGATGGAGAGAGTGTTGGGGTGAGAGGGAGAGTGGGTTGGGGTGAGAGGGAGAGTGGGTTGGGGTGAGAGGGAGAGTGGGTTGGGGTGAGAGGGAGAGTGGGTTGGGGTGAGAGGGAGAGTGGGTTGCGGTGAGAGGGAGAGAGGGTTGGGGTGAGAGGGAGAGAGGGTTGGGGTGAGAGGGTGAGTGGGTTGGGGTGAGAGGGAGAGTGGGTTGGGGTGAGAGGGTGAGTGGGTTGGGGTGAGAGGGAGAGTGGGTTGGGGACTGCGATTACTGCCATTGTTTTGGGGGTCTGTGTGAGATCAGGGTTTGGAACTGGGGTAACACAACCAACAGGGGAAAGAAATATAGATTTATTATTAAGCCAAAAATAAAGACAGGCCCTTGTTGAGACCATGTCTGTCCTGGGATTAACCCTCAGTGGACAGGAGCAGCAAGGGGTCCTGTCTTGTTATTAACATTCAATGGACAGGATCAGCAAGGGGTCCTATCTGGAAAGAGAGAGGGAGAGGGAAAGCTGGAGTGACAGAGACAGGGAAATGCCACCCCCTCCCCCAGAAACGTCGTGTGTTCCCTGTTGCAGTTCAGGAAAAGCTGCAGGCCGTTTCTGCACAGGGGGATCCCACAGGCAGCAATGTAATGCTATCCGGATGGGAACAGGGAGACACATTTCCTTCCCCAGCCTCATGCCTGCTGTAACCCTCCCTCTTCCCCCTCTCCCCCCCACCCCGGGCACCATGTTTGCTCTGAGTCCGGACACATCCCCAGAAAGGCCTAAACTCCTTCCCTTCAAACCGGGAACAAGCTGCTGCTTCCTGGGGGAGACTTTTTGAAATCTCCGTCCCAGCATCGATTTTTACAAACCAGGCGTCCCCGGGAGGGTGTGACTGAGGCTTTTCTGCAGAGACTGGGAGCTGGGCACTGACTCCACACTGGAGACCCTCCCCTAACCCCCCCCAGACCCTGTGTCTCTTCCTCACCCTCAACCCCCTGCCTCTGTTTCACTGTCTTTTCCTGTTTGCCTCAATCTCCCCCCTCTCTCTCTGTTTTAACGTAGGGACACATCCTAGAGAGACTGAATTCAAATGACTGTTCCACCTCCCAATTCATCGCCCTGCCTAAAACACCAGCATTATTCAGGAATTAGCACAAACTTTTACACACACTCACAGTTAGAATGAGATTTTAAAATAAATCCTGGGATGGTAATTTTAAAAAGTGTCCCAAAGGAATGAGCAGCCCCTTCCCAAACTGAAAGAGGGAGTTTAGCACCTTCAAGAGTCTGATGGGGGAGGGGGACAGGGGGAACCATTTGAATTCAATTTATGCAGTTAAATGTCCTTGCTTTTGTCCTTTCAACAAAATTTATCTCTTTTTCTCCTGAGAAATTTGTATTCTGAAAACTGGAAGGTGAGGATCCATAGAGGGAAAGTCTGGGACAAGGACAAGGAGCTTCTTCCAGAGGGGGATAGTCTGAGGCCTGGTCCACAGGCTTCACCCACATGAATTGTGTCTGTTTATTACCCCAATCGAGGTTTAATTTTCATCTCTGAGACACAGAGTGAGAGAGTGAATGAGTGAGGGGGACACAGATGTGATTTTTACAAACCAGGCATCCCCGGGAGGGTGTGACTGAGGCTTTTCTGCAGAGACTGGGAGCTGGGTACTGACTCCACACTGGAGAACCTCCCCTATCCAACCCCCCAAGACCCTGTGTCTCTTCCTCACCCCCCACCCCCTGCCTCTGTGTCACTGTCTTTTCCTGTTTCCCTCAATCTCCTCCCTCTCTCTCTGTTGTAACGTAGGGACACATCCTAGAGAGACTGAATTCAAATGACTGTTCCACCTCCCAATTCATCGCCCTGCCTAAAACACCAGCATTATTCAGGAATTAGCACAAACTTTTACACACTCTCACAGTTAGGACTTGGTAAAGGGCTCCTAAGGGACAGGAAATCAGTCCAATCAGCACATTTTTAATAAATTAACTGGTTGTGGCACAGTATGAAACACTGCAGGGAATTTGTGCATAGCAAGATCCCACAGGGTACAGCCAGCTCTGCTCAGCACTTTTTAAATGGGGCAATATTTACACAGAGAGAGAGAGGCAGCAAGTTGGAGAGGGACTAAGACAGTGAAGACCCCTGACCCCTTCAGAACCTCAGAAAGACTGAGCGCTTTGCAGTGAAAGAATGAATGTTTAAAATGCTCTCATTCTTAGTGAGTCACTTGCTTCACTGTCCCTGGATTCATTTTCGCAATTCGGCCTTTTCTAAAAGATGTGACTGGGAGCTGGGCAGAGTCTACACATTGGAGACCCCCAGATCCTCTGTCTATTCACACCCCCTCCTCTTGTTTTACTACCTCAGCCCCTCTGTTTCAACCCTCTTTCCAGACATTATGACAAACTTGTGGCATTCTAAACTATTATCTCAAATTGTTAATAAATACTGAGAAACAGACACAGACACGGGCTTTGCAGCAGCAGAAAGAATGTGAATCATTCCATCCCGGGGGTTTTTACTTCCAGATTCAGTTTTAGAAAATTCAGAATTCAAATTCACAACAGCAAAGTGTGGGACTGAACGCCCGGATCCTTCAATATTCCAGGGAATACACCTGGAATTTATGTCTCCATACCTGTGTCTCTGTCACGTTTATAATACTAATGTTACATGAGTCAACTCTGTCCTAAGTGTCCCATTCCTGTGGGGACATAAAATGGCCACTGTGAACAAACCTAAAATGGCTGCCTGGTGTTTGTAGACTAGATTCTCAGAGGAAGAGAGGCAGGGAGAGAGGGAAAGAGAGCTGGGGAAGCGAGTGAGATAGAGAGAGGAGATCAAGCGATAAAAAAGTGATGAGTTGAGAGAGAGAGATGAAGAGAGGGGAGCGAGTGTAGGGTAAAGATATGGGGTGAGTTAGAGAAACAGAGAAATGTATAGAGTGGCAGACAGATGGGATGGGAGAGGGAGAGAAGGAACGAGACAGGATGACAGAAAGAGAAAGTGTAGGGGGAAACTGAAAATGTTCAAAAATGTGTTAACATTATTGAGTGTAAAGAACAATATCCTGTGAGACATCCCTTCTCCATCTTAAATTTGGCGGGAGAGCCTTTAACTAACTTTAAAATGGGGGGAGACCCCTTCCTCAACTTGTGATGTGGAAGTGCTGGAATCTAATCGAGGGGTTTGTGGGGTTTATATATAGAATAATAGATACCCGGGAGTGAGTTGCAGACTGGAATCTAATCGAGGGTTTTGTGGGGTTTATATATGGAATAATAGATACCAAGGATTGAGTTACAGACTGGAATCTAATCGAGGGGTTCGGGGTGGTTTATACATAGAATAACAGATACCCGGGAGTTAGTTACAGACTGGAATCTAATCGAGGGGTTCGGGGCGGTTTATATACAGAATAAAAAATTCCCGGGAGTGAGTTACAGACTGGAATCTAATCGAGGGGTTCGGGGTGGATTATATATAGAATAACAGATACCCGGGAGTGAGTTACAGACTGGAATCTAATCGAGGGGTTCGGGGTGGATTATATATAGAATAACAGTTACCCGGGAGTGAGTTACTGACTGGAATCTAATTGAGGGGTTCGCGGTGGATTATATATAGAATAACAAACGCCCGGGAGTGAGTCACAGACTGGATTCTAATCGAGGGGTTCGGGGTGGATTATATATAGAATAACAGATACCCAGGAGAGAGTTACAGACTAGAATCTAATTGAGGGGATTGGGGTGGTTTATATCTTGAATAACAGATACCCGGGAGTGAGTTACAGACTGGAATCTAATCGAGGGGTTCGGGGTGGATTATATATAGAATGACAGATACCCGGGAGTGAGTTACAGACTGGAATCCATGCGAAGGGTTCGGGGTGGTTTATATATATAATAACAGATACCTGGGAGTGAGTTACAGGCTGGAATCTAATCGAGGGGATCGTGGTGGTTTATATATAGAATAACAGATACCCGGGAGTTAGTTACAGACTGGTATTTAATCGAGGGGTTCGGGGTGGTTTATATACAAATCATATGAATATAATACATATAGAATAACAGAAGCCCGGGGATGAGTAACAGACTGAAATCTAGTCGAGGGGTTTGGAACATTTATATACAGAATAAAAGTTACACGGGAATGAGTTACAGACTGGAATCTAATCGAGGACTTCAGGGGGTTTATTTATTGAATAACAGATACCCAGGAGAGAGTTACAGACTGGAATCCAAGCGAAGGGTTCGGGGTGGTTTATATATATAATAACAGATACCTGGGAGTGAGTTACAGGCTGGAATCTAATCGAGGGGTTCGTGGTGGTTTATATATAGAATAACAGATACCAGGGAGTGAGTTACAGACTGGAATCTAAGGGAGGGGATCAGGGGATTTATATAGAGAATAATAGTTACCCGGGATTGAGTTACAGGCTGGAATCTAATTGAGGGGTGCAGGGGGTTTATATATAGAATAATCGATACCTGGGATTGAGTAACAGACTGGAATCAAGAACAGTTGAAAATATCATTTTTCTTGTGATGTGCTGAAGTGCAGGTTATAGAAGCTGATTCATGGAATGGGTAGTGTGAGTTTTTAACCAGCTTGATCCCAAATATCAAATTTAATTTCTCATTGAAACTATTTGATGTTTTGAGATTCAAAAGCCTCATTATCTTTGAATTCGAGTTCAAATTAAAAAAGTGTTCAAATTAATTATTCACAATCTAATGCAGTGAACAAAATCCTGGACCTTTATTCATCAAACCCATTTCCTTTCTCTGTAGAAACTCCCTTCCACTGACAGATTCTGAGATCCATACTCAATCTCAAAAACCACCACAGAAAAGTGACTGCTTATTTAAAACAGTGAAACTGAACTATTTGAAGTTCTGAATCAGACACAGAATCGCAGAAATTTTGACTCTGTGGGATGAAAATTATCAGAATAACTTTGCAACATACAGGTAACATCAATAGGATTTGACCATTTGATCAAGTCACCACTGATGCTACTAAATTTCAGGGAATACAACCCGACTTTGTGCAATCTCACTTTGCAATTTAACCCTTGGAATCCAGGTCTCATTCTGGCAAAGCTGCGATGCACTCGAACTGTCTAAACTGTCCCTGGAGTGTCGGATTAACCCGGGTCACTCACATACACCCAGGTCAGGTTCAAGACTCACCTGTCTCACTCGCTGAGACGCTCCTGTATCACTGGCCTTATTGTAGTCGGATGCCGCGTTGGGAGCAGGACAGGTAGACGGGATTAGGATGACTGCTCATGTGGAGGGTAAACATGAGGAATCTATCAGAGAATCAGAACAGACCAGGGAGAATCAAACAAGGAAACTAATGTTCAATTTTTTAGGCCTGATTTGTGGATTGTTTTTGTTTTGGGCGAGAATGTTACCGACAAACACTCTCAGAGATGATGCAGCAGGGGCTAGAGACAGAGTAAAGATCCCTCAATACAGTCCCCATCAAACACTCCCAGGACAGGTACAGCACGTGGTTAGATACAGAGTAAAGTTCCCTCGATACTGTGCCCATCAAGCACTCCCAGCACAGGTACAGCACCGGGTTAGATACAGAGTAAAGCTCCCTCGATACTGTCCCCATCAAACACTCCCAGGAAAGGTACAGCATGGGGTTAGATACAGAGTAAAGCTCCCTCTATACTGTACCCATTAAACACTCCCAGGACAGGTACAGAACGGGGATAGATACAGAGTAAAGCTCCCTCTATACTGTACACATGAAACACTCCCAGGACAGGAACTGCACGGGGTTAGATACAGAGTAAAGCTCCCTCGATACTGTACCCATCAAAAACCCCCAGGACAGGTACAGCATGGGGTTAGATACAGAGTAAAGCTCCATCAATACTGTCCCCATCAAACACTCCCAGGACAGGTACAGCACGGGGTTAGATACAGAGTAAAGATCCCTCGATACTGTCCCCATCAAACACTCCCAGTACAGGTACAGCACGTGGTTACATACAGAGTAAAGTTCCCTCGATACTGTCCCCATCAAGCACTCCCAGCACAGGTACAGCACAGGGTTAGATGCAGAGTAAAGCTCCCTCTACACTGAGCCAATCAAACACTCCCAGGGCAGGTACAGCACGGGTTTAGATACAGAATAAAGGCCCCTCTGCATTCTCCCTATCAAAAACTCCTAGGGGAACTACAGCACGGGGTTAGATTCAGAGTAAAGCTCCCTCTACACTGTCCCCATCAAACACTCCCAGGACAGGTACAGCTCAGGGTTAGATACAGAGTAAAGCTTCCTCTACACTGTCCCCATCAAACACTCCCAGGACAGGTACAGCACGGGGTTAGATACAGAGTAATGCTCCCTCTATACCGTCCCCATCAAACACTCCCACGACAGGAACAGAACAAGGTTAGATACAGAGTTAAGCTCCCTCTATTCTCTCCCCATCAAACACTCCCAGGGCAGGTACAGCACGTGGTAAGATACAGAGTAAAGTTCCCTCGATACTGTCCCCATCAAGCACTCCCAGCACAGGTACAGCACGGGGTTAGATACAGAGTAAAGCTCCCTCGATACTGTCCCCATCAAACACTCCCAGGAAAGGTACAGCATGGGGTTAGATACAGAGTAAAGCTCCCTCTATACTGTACACATTAAACACTCCCAGGACAGGAACAGCACGGGGTTAGATAAAGAGTAAAGCTCCCTCGATACTGTACCCATCAAACACCCCCAGGACAGGTACAGCACGGGGTTAGATACAGAGTAAAGCTCCCTCTACACTGTCCCCATCAAACACTCCCAGGGCAGGTACAGCACGGGGTTAGATACAGAGTAAAGCTCCCTCTGCACTGTACCCATTAAACACTCCCAGGGCAGGTACAGCACGGGGTTAGATACAGAGTAAAGCTCCCTCGATACTGTCCCCATCAAACACTCCCAGGGCAGGTACAGCACGGGGTTAGATACAGAGTAAAGCTCCCTCTGCACTGTCCCCATCAAACACTCCCAGGGCAGGTACTGCACGGGGCTAGATACAGAGTAAAGCTCCCTCGATACTGTCCCCATCAAACACTGATGTCTCTTCCTCACCCCCAACCCCCTGCCTCTGTTTCACTGTCTTTCCTGTTTCCCTTAATCTCCCCCCTCTCTCTCTGTTGTAACGTAGGGACACATCCTAGAGAGACTGAATTCAAATGACTGTTCCACCTCCCAATTCATCGCCCTGCCTAAAACTCCAGCATTATTCAGGAATTAGCACAAACTTTTACACACTCTCACAGTTATGACTTGGTTAAGGGCTTCTGAGGGACAGGAAATGAGTCCAAACAGCACATTTTTAATAAATTAGCTGGTTGTGGCACAGTATGAAACACTGCAGGCAATTTGTGCACAGCAAGATCCCACAAGGTGCAGTCAGCTCTGCTCAACACTTTTTAAATGGGAAATATTTACACAGAGAGTGAGAGGCAGCAAGCTGGAGAGGGACTAAGACAGTGAAGACCCCCGACCCCTTCAGAACCTCAGAAAGACTGAGCGCTTTGCAGTGAAAGAATGAATGTTTAAAATGCTCTCATTGTTAGTGAGTCACTTGCTTCACTGACCCTGGATTCATTTTTGCAATTCGGCCTTTTCTAAAAGATGTGACTGGGAGATGGGCAGAGTCTACACATTGGAGACCCCCAGATCCTGTGTCTTTTCACACCCCCTCCTCTTGTTTTACTATCTCAGCCCCTCTGTTTCACCTCACTCACTCCCCCCTTTCTCTCTCTCTCTCTCTCTCTTCCCCCATTGGAGAGACCGAGGGGGAGAGAGGAGACTGAGAATTTGACAGTCAGAGATCGGTGAAGTGAATTAAATTGGCTGCCGGGCCTTTACCTTTCACCGTGACATGAATTGCTCTCAGACACGGGCCCTGTGCTCTTGGTGAATTAGACCCGGGAACGAGTTCCGGCCTTTTAATTCCACGCCCCTGTGAGTGCTGGATAGAAAGGGTACTCTGGAAAATTCCTGTCTCACCATCGACAAAAATCCACACCACACTGGCCATCTTTTACATTTATAGTTCCACAATCACATCCCCCAGTCAATCAAATAGTTATTAGAGTTGCAACTAAGGCAATTCTGCACAGCAGGATCCCACGAGCGGTCACACAATGGAGGGGGACACCCCCAGACCCTGTGTCTCCTTCCCCTGCCCCCGAGCCCCCAATACCCCCACCCCCTCTCTGTCGAAGTCTCCCTCATTCTGTTCCTCTTTCTCTCTCTCTGCCCCCATCACGCCTCCCTCCGCACTCTCCTCTCTCTGCCCCCATCAACCACTCCCTCCGCACCCACCTCTCTCTACCCCCATCACCCCTCCCTCCGCACCCACCTCTCTCTCTGCCCCCATCACCCCTCCCTCCGCACCCACCTCTCTCTCTGCCCCCATCACCCCTCCCTCCGCACCCACCTCTCTCTCTGCCCCCATCACCCCTCCCTCCGCACCCACCACTCTCTCTGCCCATCACCCCTCCCTCCGCACTCTCCTCTTTCTCTGCCCCCTTTATTTTGAAAGTGTGGTCACTGTTGTGGGGGGCAAGGAACAGGGCGGGGGCGGTGGAGACCATGTGTACACAGCAAGATCCCACTCACCACCTGGTCATGACCAGTTAAAAATGTATTGGCTGAGGATAGCGGGACAGTGAGTGGGGAATGGGCCTCACCCTCTCTCTCTCCCCCCCCAACACCCTCCCCCACCCCCAATTAAAGTAATAACAAATTACATTGCTTTTCTTATACATTTTATTGAAAGATGAATTATGGACAGAATTGGCTGGAGAGAGAAAGGGAGAGAGGGAACAAGCTGGAGAGACAGAGACTGGGGGCTTCTCTCTCCCCACCCTCACCACCAGCCCGCACCCTCAGATCTACATTAAACTCAATTGAAATGGCTGCTGCCCCTTCCATTTAACCCAGGAAAGCCCGTGGCCCGGCCTGTCTAACACACACCGACATGTCTCTGGGGGTGAGAAGAAGCCTTCGCACAGGCTCCGGGTTCTCATTTCAGGCCCTCTCCCTCTCCCTCTCTCTCTCTCTCTCTCTCCCTCTCTCCCTCTCCCTCTCCCTCTCCCTCTCCCTCTCCCTCTCCCTCTCCCTCTCCCTCTCCCTCTCCCTCTCCCTCTCCCTCTCCCTCTCCCTCTCTGTGTCCGACTGATTCACCCTCCATGAACCCATTTCTATCAAGTGTGGTCACTGATGCAGTTCAGGAAAGGCTGGCGGCCTCTTTGTTTTATTTTTTACACAGCAGGATCCCATGACTTTCCCTATCTCCACACCTGCTGTGAAAGCCTCTCTCTCCCCGCCTTCCCCGTGGGAATTCCCCAGTCTGGGGGCCATCCCCTCAGTTCCCTCCCTCCCCAGCACCACAACCCCCTGAAAGGGCTGAAACTCAAACTGGGGAGCAGCTGGATTCTCTCAGGAGACATTTTCAAATCACTGCCTCGGGATTTCAGTTGGGGTCAAATCCCACTTTCTGGAAGGCCCTGACTGGGAGCTGGGCAGTGACTGCACACGAGGAGCCCTCTCTCTCTCCCCCCGGACCCTGTGTCTTCTCACCTACCCACACCAACTCCTCTCTGTTTTGTTATCTCTCCCCCTCTTTCCCCTGACCTCTCCTTTCTCTCTCTCTCATGTGGGGAAAGTCCACAGGCCCCTGTGGGCACAGCAAGATCAGGAGGATGGAGAGAGAGAGAGAGAAATCCACACAGAGAAGCTGCGTAAACTGAATTAAAATTCTTCCCCCTGTCCACCCATCAGTCTCCAGAAGGTGCTAAACTCCCTGTCTTATTTTGGAATTATAACAAGCTTCTTAACAGCCTCAGGTTTCAGATTTTTAATCTCCTCTTTGTCACACACCAAAGGGTTAATCTGTTTGTGAATAATCGCAAGGCCGGGATATTTTAACACCAGGGTTACAAAATTCAGCCCCCCATCATCTAACAGAAACCGCTTCATCGATGCACCAAAAACCAGGGTCCCTCCGAGATTAAAATTAAACCTCAGGGTCATAAAGAGACACAACTCACGTGGGTGGGTGGGGGGTGTGGAACAGGCCTGAGTCCATCCATCCAAACTGGGGAAAAGCTCCTGCCCATGGATTCATAGTCACATTGCAGTCTTCAAACTCCAAATTCCTGGGGAAAAGAGAGAGGGAAAAGAATTGACTAAGACACAAAGCAAGAACATTTCTAAACAAAATAGCACAGCAAGAGCCAAGGATTCCACCCCCACACCCAACCCCTCCCCTTCACAGTTACACAATCCCTTAGCAACATCCAAATACAAAATTATCCCAGTTATAAACCAGAGGCTAAAACAGATTGAGAGACCTTTCCCATCCCCTGTGTTTCTCTCTGTATCTCTCTTCCTATCTCACTCACATCTCTGTCCCCCTCTCTCTCTCTCTCTGTGTCTCAGAGATGGAAATTAAACCTCGATTGTGGTAATAAACAGACACAGTTCATGTGGGTGAAGCCTGTGGACCAGGCCTCAGACTATCCCCCTCTGGAAGAAGCTCCTTTCCTTGTCCCAGACTTTCCCTCTATGGATCCTCACCTTCCAGTTTTCAGAATACAAATTTCTCAGGAGTTAAAGAGATAAATTTTGTTGAAAGGACAAAAGCAAGGACATTTAACTGCATAAATTGAATTCAAATGCTTCCCCCTGTCCCCCCCCCATCAGAGTCCAGAAGGTGCTAAACTCCCTCTTTCAGTTTGGGAAGGGGCTGCTCATTCCTTTGGGACACTTTTTAATGTTACCATCCCAGGATTTATTTTAAAATCTCATTCTATCTCAGAGGATGTGAGTGGAGGTGGCTTGTGACTACACACTGGAGACCATCAGACCCTGTCTCTCTTTCCCACACCCCCTCCTGTTTTTACACCTCCACTCGCCTTGGCATCCCTCTCTCTCTCTGTTTCAATCACTCCCTCCCTTTTCTCTCTCTGCTCCTGTCTCTCACATTCAGGGTAAAGATGGATGCTCCTATCTAGGCCCTTGTCCCTGTCCTCTCTTTCTCCATCCCTCTTTCTCGCTCGTTCTCTCTCTCCATCTTTCTATTTTCCATCCCCCTGTCTCATGTGCTCTGCATTGAAATGAGAGATGAAATGTTCCTGTCTCCCCATTTCAAATAATGACAAATCACATTGCTTTTTCTGGTCAGTTTTTGTTGATTAAAGTTTAAAATGGGCACAAAGAGAGCTGGAGAGAGAGAGAGAGAGGGAGAGAGAAAAGCTGGAGGGAGAAAGACACAGAAAATCACACAGGTAAAACTAAAGTCAGAATCTCAGTAAACTGAACAGTAATGGCCCCTGTGAATCTGATTGAACAGATTCCACTTCATCGCATTGTCTCCCCACCTGTCTTATTTAGCAATTATAACAAGCTTTTAAACAGCTTCAGATTTCAGATTTTTAATCTCCTCTTTGTCACACACCTCAATGAAATACAATGAAATATTTCATCAAATCACAACCTCACCTAAATTCCAGTGTAAAGCTTCATCCACACTGTTCAACAAACACACCCAAACCAAATACAGTATGGGGTTCGATAGAGTGTAACATTCCCTCTGCTCTGTCCCATCAAACAGGCCCAGGAACATCGTTGGCCACCTATCTGCCCACTCTCCCAACTTGTCAATGTCCTTTTGATGCTCAACACTGTCCCCCTCTCTGTTTATCATTCTCCCAAGTTTTGTGCCATCCACAAACTCTGAAATGGTCCCCTGCACACCAATATCTCAATCATTTATATACAGCAGGGAAATCCAGGGTTCCAATACTGACCCCTGGGGAACTCCACTACAATCCTACATACAGCCGGAAAAATATCCGTGGACTCTCTGTTTCCTATCCATCAGCCAATTCTGTATCCACATTTCGCTGGTCTGACTCGTCTGCCTATTCTCGGGACCCTGAAAAAATTTTCCATTCAGCTTTATATCCAATTTTGGCACAAAAGAAGCTGGGAGAGGGAGAGAGGGAGAGAGAGAGAGAGAGAGAGAGAGGGCGAGATAGATGGGATGAAAGAGGTACAGAGATAGAAAGAGAGACAAGGCGAGAGGGAGAGAGATGGGGGCGACAGAGAGAGGAGCAGAGCAACGGAGGAAAGGAGTGAGAGAGAAAGAGAGCTGGGGCGAGCGAGTGAGACAGAGAGAAGAGATAAAATGAAAGGAAAAGGGATGAGGTGAGGGAGAGAGAGGTGAAGAGAGGGGAGCGAGTTTAGGGTAAAGTGATGGGGTGAGAGAGAGAAATAGAGAAATGTGGTAGAGTGGCAGAGAGATGGGGTGGGAGAGGGAGAGAATGAAAATGACGGTGAGAGAAAGAGAAAGTGTAGGGAGAAACTGAAAATGTTCAGAAATTAGTTAACATTATTGAGTATAAAGAACAATATCCTGTGAGACATCCCTTCTCCATCTTTAAATTGGAGGGAGATCCTTTCTCCATCTTTAAAATGGGGGGAGACCCCTTCCTCAACTTGTGATGTGGAAGTGCTGGAATCTAATTGAGGGGTTTGAGGGGTTTATATATAGAATAATGGATACCCGGGAGTGAGTTACAGACTGGAATCTAATCGAGGGGTTCAGGGGGTTTATATATAGAATAATAGATAACCGGGAGTGAGATACAGACTGGAATCTAATCGAGGGGTTCAGGGGGTTTATATATAGCATAATAGATACCCGGGATTGAGTTACAGACTGGAATCTAATCGAGGGGTTCAGGGGGTTTATATATAGCATAATAGATACCCGGGATTGAGTAACAGACTGGAATCTAATCGAGGGGTTGAGGGGGTTTATATATAGAATAATAGATACCCGGGAGTGAGATACAGACTGGAATCTAATCGAGGGGTTCAGGGGGTTTATATATAGAATAATAGATTCCCGGGAGTGAGTTACAGACTGGAATCAAGAACCGTTGAAAATATAATTTTTCTTGTGATGTGCTGAAGTGCAGGTTACAGTGGCTGATTCATGGAACGGGTAGTGTGAGTTTGTAACCAGCTGTATCCCAAATATCAAATTTAATTTCTCATTGGAACTGTTTGATGTTTTCTTAGTCTTGACACAAATGGATAGGGACTCTTTTGACCCTCACTGTTTGCAGCTTTTCACCATTTATAATGTAACCTGTTCCATCCTTTTTAAAATGAGGAGCCACACATTTGCCTACAATGAAATCAATCTTTCACTATTTCACCCATTCACTTAAGGTGTACATATCTCTTTGGAATTTGAAGTGCAGGTTACAGATTGGATTGGAACTTTCTGCTTTCTGAATCATTAAACAAGTTTCACAGAGTTAAACATCAAAACTGACATTCTGAAACAGTAGAGGGCCCCACAACTTCAATTCTGTGATTCTCTGGCATCTCATGATCTGTTTCTTACCATAGCTCTGCCCCTTCATGTCTCTGAAGACTTGGGAAACTGTTTCAGACATTGGGGAACCATTTCTCTCTCTCGGGACATTTCCTCTAAAGCATTTCATTGTCTCGGGACATTTACAGTAAACGGCTTCTTCAAAGGACATCATTAAAATTCACTCTTTAATCATCCAAAACCTTTTGTCCATTCAGACTCCCTGGCCCCACATCCTATTGTTTCAAAGCTAACTTACATTTCACAATGTAGGAATGTGTGAATGCAAACACTTTACTCACACGTTTCCACATTACTAAGGCTGACACTATTCAGGGTGAAATTTTCAAGACAACATTCATCAACTGACAGATTTCCAGCTCCAAATAGAAGCTTCAAGATACAGAAAGTGACACAGAAATGAAACATCCGATTTATCTGAATCTGCATCCGTTATTGGACAGCGTGGGGTTAGATAGGAATTAAAGCTGTTATTAAATTGTCCCCATCAAACACTCCCAGAACAGGTACAGCACGGGGTTCCATACAGAGTAAAGCTCCCTCAACACTTGAGTTATGAGATTAAAAAGCGTCATTCACCTTTGAATTTGAGTTCAATTTAAAAAGTGATCAAATTAAAAGTTCATCAGCTGGAGAAAAGGCTAAAGCTCCAAATATTTTTCAACATGCCTGGGTAAAAAAAACATTATTCATTTACATTAGTATCTTGAAGCGTTTGATCAAATCACCCCTTAACCTCAATTCCAGTGTTTCAGAGTCAAGCTTTGACTACACTCTTCATCAAACACTCCCAACCCAATTACAGTATGGGGTCCATACAGAGTCAAATTCAAAAAATTGGTTCAATGGTGACAGAGGGAGAGACAGGGTGAAGGTTTTGAGAAAGGGATGAAGGGGGGGATGTGCTGAAAATCTTTTTAAATCAGCGAGTGGGGATGACCTGGAACCCGTGCAAAATGCGGTGTTTGGGGGATGAGTGTCTGATCAGTGTCTCCATAGTTGTGTCTCTGTCACGTTGAAAGTACCAACGTCACATTCCTGAGGAGTCAACTCTGTCAGAAATGTCCCAGTGCTGTGGGGACATAATATGGCCTCTGTCAGCAAACCTAAAAGGCTGACTGGTGTTTGTGTCATTTATATAGATTCTGAGAGAGAGGAAGAGAGAGAGAGAGACAGACCGAGCGAGTGAGAAGAAGACAGAGAAACAGATCGAGAGGGAGACCGAGAGACAGAGATTGAAGGAAGGATATTTATCATAGTACATTGGAAGAGGAAGATTCCATTTCTCCCCACACACTGTTTCTGACATTCAATGAGATCCTGACTGATCTCTGATCTAACTACATATCTCTTTACGCCTTTGCCTAACAAAAATCTATCATCCTCAGATTGAAACATGAACAAGAGACTTTGTGTCAATTGCCATTTGCAGAAGATTGTTTCAAACTAAAGCTTTGGCTACACTGTTCATCAAACACTCCCAACCCAAATACAGTATGGGGTTCGATACAGAGTCAAATTACCTCTGCTCTGCAAAAGAAGTTTTTAATTGTAGATTTTTATTTTTAATTTTAGGATAACAGGACTGAAATTGTACAGCATCCCAGTGTGAGATTTAATCTCCTGTTTATTTCAATCTTTAGTTTAGGAATTCACATTAAAACATGCAGAGAATTGAAACCTTCCTCATACAGTTGCCTGTTTGTTCCAGTGTTGGTATATTCCGTCTTTCTCTTGCGTTTTCACTTGTCTGAAGAAATTGAATTGTTGACATTGGATAATCATCCCTTTCCCATGAAAATGTAAACTCCTGGGAAACTGCAACAGACAAAATCAAATGCAGTGAACAAAATCCTGCACCTTTATTCATCAATCCCATTTCCTATCTCTGTAGAAACTCCCTTCCACTGACAGATTCTGAGATCCATACTCAATCTCAAAAACCACCACAGAAAAGTGACTGATAATTTTAAACAGTGAATCTGAACTATTTGAAGTTCTGACTCAGACACAGAATCGCAGAAATTTTGACTCTGTGGGATGAAAATTATCAGAATAACTTTGCAACATACAGGTAACATCAATAGGATTTGACCATTTGATCAAGTCACCACTGATGCTACTAAATTTCAGGGAATACAACCCGACTTTGTGCAATCTCACTTTGCAATTTAACCCTTGGAATCCAGGTCTCATTCTGGCAAAGCTGCGATGCACTCGAACTGTCTAAACTGTCCCTGAAGTGTCGGATTAACCCGGGTCACTCACATACACCCAGGTCAGGTTCAAGACTCACCTGTCTCACTCGCTGAGACGCTCCTGTATCACTGGCCTTATTGTAGTCGGATGCCGCGTTGGGAGCAGGACAGGTAGACGGGATTAGGATGACTGCTCATGTGGAGGGTAAACATGAGGAATCTATCAGAGAATCAGAACAGACCAGAGAAAATCAAACAAGGAAACAGATGTTCAATTTATTAGGCCTGATTTGTGGATTGTTTTTGATTTGGGCGAGAATGTTGCCAACAAACACTCCCAGAAATGATGCAGCAAGGGCTAGATACAGAGTAAAGTTCCCTCGATACTGTCCCATCAAACACTCCCAGGACAGATACAGCACGGGGTTAGATACAGAGTAAAGCTCCCTCTACACTGTCCCCATCAAACACTCCCAGGGCAGGTACAGCACAGGGGTAGATACAGAGTAAAGCTCCCTCTATACTGTCCCCATCAAACACTCCCAGGGCAGGTACAGCACGGGGTTAGATACAGAATAAAGCTCCCTCTGCAGTGTCACCATCAAACACTCGCAGGGCACGTACATCAAACTCTCCCAGGACAGGTACAGCACGGGGTTAGATACAGAGTAAAGCTCCCTCTATACTCTCCCCATCAAACACTCCCAGGACAGGAACTGGACAGGGTTTCGATACAGAGTAAAGCTCCCTCTACACATTCCCCATCAAACACTCCCAGGGCAGCTAATGTACTGGGTTAGATACAGAGTAAAGCTGCCTCTACACTGCATCCATCAAACACTTCCAGTACTGGTACAGCACAGGTTTAGATACAGAGTAAAGCTCCCTCTATACTCTCCCCAACAAACACTCCCAGGACTGGTACAGGACGGGGTTAGATACAGAGTAAAGCTCCCCCTACACTTTCCCCATCAAACACTCCCAGGACTGGTACAGGACGGGGTTAGATACAGAGTAAAGCTCCCTCTATACTGTCCCCATCAACACTCCCAGGACAGGAACAGGACAGGGTTAGATACAGAGTAAAGCTACCTCTACACTTTCCCCATCAAACGCTCCGAGGGGAGGTAATGCACTGGGTTAGATACAGAGTAAAGCTCCATCTACACTGTCTCCATCAAACACTCCCCGGACTGGTAGAGCACAGGGTTAGATACAGAGTAAACCTCCCTCTATACTCTCCCCATCAAACAATCCCAGGACTGGTACAGCACGGGGTTAGATACAGAGTAAAGCTGCCTCTTGACTGTCTCCATCAAACACTCCCCGGACTGGTACAGCACGGGGTTAGATAGAGAGTAAAGCTCCCCTTACACTGCGCCCATCATACACTCCCAGGGCAGGTACAGCACGGGGTTAGAAACAGAGTAAAGCTCCCTCTAGCCTGTCCCCATCAATCACTCCCAGGACTGGTACAGCACGGGGTTAGATACAGAGTAAAGCTCCCTCTACACTGTCCCCATCAAGCACTCCCAGGGCAGGTACAGCACGGGGTTAGATCCAGAGTAAAGAACCCTCTAAACTGTCCCCATCAAACACTCCCAGGACAGGTACAGCACGGGGTTAGATACAGAGTAAAACTCCCTCTACACCGTCCCCATCAAAAACTCCCAGGGCAGGTACATTATGGGGTTAGATACAGAGTAAATCTTCCTCTAACCTGTCCCCATCAAACACTCCCAGGACTGGTACAGCACGGGGTTAGATACAGAGTTAAGCTCCTTCTACAGTCTCCCCATCAAGCACTCACAGGGCAGTTACAGGACAGGGTGAGATAAAGATTAAATCTCCCTCTACACCGTCCCCATCAAACACTCCCAGGGCAGGTACAGCACGGGGTTAGATACAGAGTAAAGATCCCTATAAACTGTCCCCATCAAACACTCCCAGGACAGGTACAGCACAGGGTTAGATACAGAGTAATGCTCCCTCTATACTGTCCACATCAAACACTCCCAGTACAGGTACAGCACGGGGTTAGA
This sequence comes from Cetorhinus maximus, assembly GCF_964194155.1. Lineage (NCBI taxonomy): Eukaryota > Metazoa > Chordata > Chondrichthyes > Lamniformes > Cetorhinidae > Cetorhinus > Cetorhinus maximus. Next base: position 3,119,309 of record NC_135916.1, read on the forward strand.
TACAGAGTAAAGCTCCCTCTGCACTGTCCCCATCAAACACTCCCAGGACGGGAACAGGACAGGGCTAGATACAGAGTAAAGCTCCCTCTATACTGTCCCCATCAAACACTCCCAGGACAGGTACAGCACGGGGTTAGATACAGAGTAAATTTCCCTCTACACTGTCTGCATCAAACACTCCCATGACTGGTGCAGCTCTGGGTTAGATACAGAGTAATGCTCCCTCTATACTGCCCCATCAAACACTCACAGGACTGGTACATCACGGGGTTAGATACAGAGTAAAGCTTCCTCTAACCTGTCCCCATCAAACACTCCCAGGACAGGAACAGAACAGGGTTAGATACAGAGTAAAGCTCCCTCTATACTGTCCCCATCAAACACTCCCAGGACTGGTACAGCACAGGGTTAGATACAGAGAAAAGCTCCCTCTGTACAGTCCCCATCTAACACTCCCAGGACAGGTACAGCACGGGGTTAGATACAGAGTAAAGCTCCCCCTACACTGTGGCCATCATAAACTCCCAGGGCAGGTACAGCATGGGGTTAGATACAGAAGAAAGCTCCCACTACACTGACTCCATCAAACACTCCCAGGACTAGTACAGCTCAGGGTTAGATACAGAGTAAAGCTCCCTCTGTACTGTCCCCATCAAGCACTACCAGGACTGGTACAGAACGGGGTTAGATACAGAGTTAAGCTCCTTCTACAGTCTCCCCATCAAGCACTCACAGGGCAGTTACAGGACAGGGTTAGATAAAGATTAAATCTCCCTCTACACCGTCCCCATCAAACACTCCCAGGGCAGGTACAGCACGGGGTTAGATACAGAGTAAAGATCCCTCTAAACTGTCCCCATCAAACACTCCCAGGATAGGTACAGCACGGTGTTAAATACACAGTAATGCTCCCTCTAAACTGTCCCCCATTAAACACTCCCAGGACAGGTACAGCACAGGGTTAGATACAGAGTAAAGCTCCCTCTACACAGTCCCCATCAAACACTCCCAGGACAGGTACAGCACAGGGTTAGATACAGAGTAATGCTCCCTCTATACTGTCCACATCAAACACTCCCAGTACAGGTACAGCACGGGGTTAGATACAGAGTAAAGCTCCCTCTAACCTGTTCCCATCAAACACTCCCAGGAATGGTACAGCATGGGGTTAGATAGAGAGTAAAGCTCCCTCTACACTGTCCCCATCAAGCACTCACAGGGCAGGTACAGGACAGGCTTAGATACAGTGTAAATCTCCCTCTACACCGTCCCCATCAAACACTCCTAGGGCAGGTACAGTACGGGGTTAGATACAGAGTAAATCTTCCTCTACACCGTCCCCATCAAACACTCCCAGGGCAGGTACAGCACTGGGTTAGATACTGAGTAAATCTCCCTGGGAGAGAGGGTTGGTCTCAGAGGGAGAGTGGGTTGTGGTGAGAGGGAGAGTGGGTTGTGGTGAGAGGGAGAGTGGGATGTGGTGAGAGGGAGAGTGGGTTGGGATGAGAGGGAGAGTGGTTTGGTGTGAGAGGGAGAGTGGTTTGGAGTCAGTGGGAGAGTGGGTTGGGGTGAGAGGGAGAGTGGGTTGGGGTGAGAGGGAGAGAGGGTTGGGGTGAGAGGGAGAGTGGGTTGGGGTGAGAGGGAGAGTGGGTTGGGGTGAGAGGGAGAGAGGGTTGGGGTGAGAGGGAGAGTGGGTTGGGGTGAGAGGGAGAGTGGGTTGGGGTGAGAGGGAGAGAGGGTTGGGGTGAGAGGGAGAGTGGGTTGGGGTGAGAGGGAGAGTGGGTTGGGGTGAGAGGGAGAGTGGGTTGGGGTGAGAGGGAGAGTGGGTTGGGGTGAGAGGGAGAGTGGGTTGGGGTGAGAGGGAGAGTGGGCTGGGGACTGCGATTAATGCCATTGTTTTGGGGGTCTGTGTGAGATCAGGGTTTGGAACTGGAGTAACACAACCAACAGGGGAAAGAAATATAGATTTATTATTAAGCCAAAAATTAAGGCAGGCCCTTGATGAAACCATGTCTGTCCTGTTATTAACATTCAATGGACAGGATCAGCAAGGGGTCCTGTCTGGAAAGAGAGAGGGAGAGAGAAAGCTGGAGTGACAGAGACAGGGAAACGCCACCCCCTCCCCCAGACACGTCGTGTGTTCCCTGTTGCAGTTCAGGAAAAGTTGCAGGCCGTTTCTGCACAGGGGGATCCCACAGGCAGCAATGTAATGCTATCCGGATGGGAACAGGGAGACACATTTCCTCCCCCAGCCTCATGCCTGCTGTAACCCTCCCTCTTCCCCCTCTCCCCCCCTCCCCGGGCACCATGTGTGCTCTGAGTCCGGGCACATCCCCAGAAAGGCCTAAACTCCTTCTCTTCAAACCGGGAACAAGCTGCTGCTTCCTGGGGGAGACTTTTTGAAATCTCCGTCCCAGCATCGATTTTTACAAACCAGGCGTCCCCGGGAGGGTGTGACTGAGGCTTTTCTGCAGAGACTGGGAGCTGGGCACTGACTCCACACTGGAGACCCTCCCCTAACCCCACCCCAGAACCTGTGTCTCTTCCTCACCCCCAACCCCCTGCCTCTGTGTCACTGTCTTTTCCTGTTTCCCTCTATCTCCCACCTCTCTCTCTGTTGTAACGTAGGGACACATCCTAGAGAGACTGAATTCGAATGACTGTTCCACCTCCCAAGTCATCGCCCTGCCTAAAACACCAGCATTATTCAGGAATTAGCACAAACTTTTACACACTCTCACAGTTAGGACTTGGTAAAGGGCTTCTGAGGGACAGGAAACGAGTCCAATCAGCACATTTTTAATAAATTAACTGGTTGTGGCACAGTATGAAACACTGCAGGGAATTTGTGCACAGCAAGATCCCACAAGGTGCAGTCAGCTCTGCTCAGCACTTTTTAAATGGGGCAATATTTACACAGACAGAGAGAGGCAGCAAGTTGGAGAGGGTCTAAGACAGTGAAGACCCCCAACCCTTCAGAACCTCAGAAAGACTGAGCGCTTTGCAGTGAAAGAATGAATGTTTAAAATGCTCTCATTGTTAGTGAGTCACTTGCTTCACTGTCCCTGGATTCATTTTCGCAATTCGGCCTTTTCTAAAAGATGTGACTGGGAGCTGGGCAGAGTCTACACATTGGAGACCCCCAGATCCTGTGTCTATTCACCACCCCCTCCTCTTGTTTTACTATCTCAGCCCCTCTGTTTCACCTCACTCACTCCCCCCTTTCTCTCTCTCTCTCACTTCCCCCATTGGAGAGACCGAGGGGGAGAGAGGAGACTGAGAATTTGACAGTCAGAGATCGGTGAAGTGAATTAAATTGGCTGCTGGGCCTTTACCTTTCACCGTGACATGAATTGCTCTCAGACACGGGCCCTGTGCTCTTGGTGAATTAGACCCGGGTACAAGTTCCGGCCTTTTTAATTCCACGCCCCTGTGAGTGCTGGATAGAAAGGGCACTCTGGAAAGCTCCTGTCTCACCATCGACAAAATCCACACCACACTGGCCATCTTTTACATTTATAGTTCCACAATCACATCCCCCAGTCAATCAAATAGTTATTAGAGTTGCAACTAAGGCAATTCTGCACAGCAGGATCCCACGAGCAGTCACACAATGGAGGGGGACACCCGCAGACCCTGTGTCTCCTTCCCCTGCCCCCGAGCCCCCAACACCCCCACCCCCTCTCTGTCGAAGTCTCCCTCAATCTGTTCCTCTTTCTCTCTCTCTGCCCCCATCACTCCTCCCTCTGCACCCACCTCTCCCTCTGCCCCTATCAACCCCTCCCTCCGCACTCTCCTCTCTCTACCCCCATCAACACCTTCCTCCGTACCCAACTCTCTCTCTGCCCCCATCACCCCTCCCTCCTCACCCACCTCTCTCTCTGCCCCCATCACCCCTCCCTCCGCACCCACCTCTCTCTCTCTGCACCCATCACCTCTCCCTCCGCACCCTCCTCTCTCTCTGCCCCCATCAACCCTCCCTCCGCACCCACCTCTCTCTCTGCACTCATCATTCTCCCTCCGCACCCACCTCTCTCTCTGCCCCCATCACCCCTCCCTCCGAACCCACATCTCTCTCTGCCCCCATCAACCCTCCCTCCGCACCCACCTCTCTCTCTGCCCCTATCACCCCACTCTCCACACCCACCTCTCTCTCTGCCCCCATCACCCCTCCCTCCGGACCCACATCTCTCTCTGCCCCCATCAACCCTCCCTCCGCAACTTCCTCTCTCTCTGCCCCCATTACCCCTCCCTCCGCACCCACCTCTCTCTCTGCCCCTATCACCCCACTCTCCACACCCACCTCTCTCTCTGCCCCCATCAACCCTCCCTCTGCACCAACCTATCTCTCTGCCCCCATCAACCCACCCTCCTCACCCTCCTCTCTCCCTGCCCCCATCACGTCTCCCTCCGCACTCTCCTCTTTCTCTGCCCCCTTTATTTTGAAAGTGTGGTCACTGTTGGGGGGGGCAAGGAACAGGGCGGGGGTGGTGGAGACCATGTGTACACAGCAAGATCCCACTCCCCACCTGCTCATGACCAGTTAAAAATGTATTGGCTGAGGATAGCGGGACAGTGAGTGGGGAATGGGCCTCACCCCCTCTCACTCCCCCCCAAACACCCTCCCCCACCCCCAATTAAAGTAACAACAAATCACGTTGGTTTTCTTATACATTTTATTGAAAGATGAATTATGGACAGAATTGGCTGGAGAGAGAGAGGGAGAGAGGGAACAAGCTGGAGAGACTGGGGGCAGCTCTCTCCCCACCCTCACCACCAGCCCGCACCCTCAGATCTACATTAAACTCAATTGAAATGGCTGCTGCCCCTTCCATTTAACCCAGGAAAGCCCATGGCCCGGCCTGTCTAACACACACCGACATGACTCTGGGGGTGAGAAGAAGCCTTCGCACAGGCTCCGGGTTCTCATTTCAGGACCCCTCCCTCTCCCTCTCCCTCTCCCTCTCCCTCTCTCTCTCTCCCCCTCTCCCTCTCCCTCTCCCTCTGTGTCCGACTGCTTCACCCTCCATGAACCCATTTCTATCAAGTGTGGTCACTGATGCAGTTCAGGAAAGGCTGGCGGCCTCTTTGTTTTGTTTTTTTACACAGCAGGATCCCATGACATTCCCTGTCTCCACACCTGCTGTGAAAGCCTCTCTCTCCCCGCCTTCCCCGTGAGAATTCCCCAGTCTGGGGGCCATCCCCTCAGTTCCCTCCCTCCCTCCCCACCACAACCCCCTGAAAGGGCTGAAGCTCAAACTGGGGAGCCGCTGGATTCTCTCAGGAGACATTTTCAGATCACTACCTCGGGATTTCAGTTGGGGTCAAATCCCACTTTCTGGAAGGCCCTGACTAGGAGCTGGGCAGTGACTGCACACGAGGAGCCCTCTCTCTCTCCTCCCGGACCCTGTGTCTTCTCACCTACCCACACCAACTCCTCTCTGTTTTGTTATCTCTCCCCCTCTTTCCCCTGACCTCTCCTTTCTCTCTCTCTCATGTGGGGAAAGGCCACAGGCCCCTGTGGGCACAGCAAGATCAGGAGGATGGAGAGAGAGAGAAAGAAATCCACACACAGAAGCTGCGTAAACTGAATTAAAATGGTTCCCCCTGTCCACCCATCAGTCTCCAGAAGGTGCTAAACTCCCTGTCTTATTTTGGAATTATAACAAGCTTCTAAACAGCCTCAGGTTTCAGATTTTTAATCTTCTCTTTGTCACACACCAAAGGGTTAATGTGTTTGTGACTAATCGCAAGGCCGGGATATTTTAACCCCAGGGTTTCAAAATCCAGCACCCCATCATCTAACAGAAACCGCTTCATCGATGTACCAAAAACCAGGGTCCCTCCGAGATTAAAATTAAACCTCGGGGTCATAAAGAGACACAACTCACGTGGGTGGGTGGGGGGTGTGGAACAGGCCTGAGTCCATCCATCCAAGCTGGGGAAAAGCTCCTGCTCATGGATTCATAGTCACATTGCAGTCTTCAAACTCCAAATTCCTGGGGAAAAGAGAGAGGGAAAAGAATTGACTAAAACACAAAGCAAGAACATTTCTAAACAAAATAGCACAGCAAGAGCCAAGGATTCCATCCCCCCCATACCGACCCCTTCACAGTTACACAACCTCTTAGCAACATCCAAATACAAAAATATCTCAGTTATAAACCAGAGGCTAAAACAGATTGAGAGACCTTTCCCATCCCCTGTGTTTCTCTCTGTATCTCTCTTCCTATCTCACTCACATCTCTGTCCCCCTCACTCATTCACTCTCTCACTCTGTGTCTCAGAGATGGAAATTAAACCTCGATTGGGGTAATAAACAGACACAACTCACGTGGGTGAAGCCTGTGGACCAGGCCTCAGTCTATCCCCCTCCCTCCGCACCCTCCTCTCTCTCTGCCTCCATCATCCCTCCCTCCGCACCCTCCTCCTTTCCCTCAATCTTTTATTTTGAAAGTGTGGTCACTCTTGTGGGGGGCAAGGAACAGGGCGGGGGGGGGGTGGAGACCATGTGTACACAGCAAGATCCCACTACCCACCTGCTCATGACCAGTTAAAAATGTATTGGCTGAGGATAGCGGGACAGTGAGTGCGGAATGGGCCTCACCCCCTCTCTCTCCGCCCCCCAATATCCTCCCCCACCCCCAATTAAAGTAACGACAAATTACATTGGTGTTTTTATACATTTTATTGAAAGATGAATTATGGACAGAATTGGCTGGAGAGAGAGAGGGTGAGAGGGAACAAGCTGGAGAGACAGAGACTGGGGGCTGCTCTCTCCCCACCCTCACCACCAGCCCGCACCCTCAGATCTACATTAAACTCAATTGAAATGGCTGCTGTCCCTTCCATTTAACCCAGGAAAGCCCGTGGCCCGGCCTGTCTAACATACACCGACATGACTCTGGAGGTGAGAAGAAGCCTTCGCACAGGCTCCGGGTTCTCATTTCAGGCCCTCTCCCTCTACCTCTCCCTCTCTCTCTGTGTCTGACTGCTCCACCCTCCATGAACCCATTTCTATCAAGTGTGGTCACTGATGCATTTCAGGAAAGGCTGGCGGCCTCTTTGTTTTATTTTTTTACACAGCAGGATCCCAAGACTTTCCCTATCTCCATACCTGCTGTGACACATCCTAGAGAGACTGAATTCAAATGACTGTTCCACCTCCCAAGTCATCGCCCTGCCTAAAACACCAGCATTATTCAGGAATTAGCACAAACGTTTACACACTCTCACAGTTAGGACTTGGTAAAGGACTTCTGAGGGACAGGAAATGAGGCCAATCAGCACATTTTTAATAAATTAACTGGTTGTGGCACAGTATGAAACACTGCAGGGAATTTGTGCACAGCAAGATCCCACAGGGTGCAGCCACCTCTGCTCAGCACTTTTTAAATGGGGCAATATTTACACAAAGAGAGGCAGCAAGTTGGAGAGGTACTAAGACAGTGAAGATCCCTGTCCCCTTCAGAACCTCAGAAAGACTGAGCGCTTTGCAGTGAAAGAATGAATGTTTAAAATGCTCTCATTCTTAGCGAGTCACTTGCTTCACTGTCCCTGGATTCATTTTCGCAATTCAGACTTTTCTAAAAGATGTGTCTTGGAGCTGGGCAGATTCTACAAATTGGAGACCCCCAGATCCTGTGTCTATTCACACCCCCTCCTCTTGTTTTGCTACCTCAGCTCCTCTGTTTCAACCCTCTCTCTATCTCACTCGCTTACCCAGCTTTCTTTCCCTCTCTCCCTGCCTCTCTTCCTCTGAGAATCTAGTCTACAAACACCAGGCAGCCATTTTAGGTTTGTTCACAGTGGCCATTTTATGTCCCCACAGCACTGGGACACTTAGGACAGAGTTGACTCATGTAACATTAGTATTTTAAACGTGACAGAGACACAGGTATGGAGACATAAATTCCAGGTGTATTCCCTGGAATATTGAAGGATCCGGGCCTTCAGTCCCACACTTTGCTGTTGTGAATTTGAATTCTGAATTTTCTAAAACTGAATCTGGAAGTAAAAACCCCCGGGATGGAATGATTGACATTCTTTCTGCTGCTGCAAAGCCCGTGTCTGTGTCTGTTTCTCAGTATTTATTAACAATTTAATATAATAGTTTAGAATGCCACAAGTTTGCCATAATGTCTGGAAATGTCTTTTAAATGGGGCAATATTTACACAGAGAGAGAGAGGCAGCAAGCTGGAGAGGGACTAAGACAGTGAAGACCCCCGAACCCTTCAGAACCTCAGAAAGACTGAGCGCTTTGCAGTGAAAGAATGAATGTTTAAAATGCTCTCATTGTTAGTGAGTCACTTGCTTCACTGTCCCTGGATTCATTTTCACAATTCAGCCTTTTCTAAAAGATGTGACTGGGAGCTGGGCAGAGTCTACACATTGGAGACCCCCAGATCCTGTGTCTATTCACCACCCCCTCCTCTTGTTTTACTTTCTCAGCCCCTCTTTTTCACCTCACTCACTCCCCCCTTTCTCTCTCTCTCTCACTTCCCCCATTGGAGAGACCGAGGGGGAGAGAGGAGACTGAGAATTTGACAGCCAGAGATCGGTGAAGTGAATTAAATTGGCTGCTGGGCCTTTACCTTTCACCGTGACATGAATTGCTCTCAGACACGGGCCCTGTGCTCTTGGTGAATTAGACCCGGATACAAGTTCCGGCCTTTTTAATTCCACGCCCCTGTGAGTGCTGGATAGAAAGGGCACTCTGGAAAGCTCCTGTCTCACCATCGACAAAATCCACACCACACTGGCCATCTTTTACATTTATAGTTCCACAATCACATCCCCCAGTCAATCAAATAGTTATTAGAGTTGCAACTAAAGCAATTCTGCACAGCAGGATCCCACGAGCAGTCACACAATGGAGGGGGACACCCCCAGACCCTGTGTCTCCTTCCCCTGCCCCCGAGCCCCCAACACCCCCACCCCCTCTCTGTCGAAGTCTCCCTCAATCTGTGCCTCTTTCTCTCTCTCTGCCGCCATCACTCCTCCCTCTGCACCCACCTCTCTCTCTGCCCCATTCAGCCCTCCCTCCGCACCCACCTCTTCTCTGCCCCCATCACCCCTCCCTCCGCACCCACCTCTCTCTCTGCACCCATCACCCCTCCCACCGCACCCTCCTCTCTCACTGCCCCCATCACCCGTCCCTCCGCACCCACCACTCTCTCTGCCCCATCACCCCTCCCTCCACAACCACCTCTCTCTCTGCCCCCATCACCCCTCCCTCCGCACCCACCTCTCTCTCTGCCCCCATGAACCCTCCCTCCGCAACCTCCTCTCTCTCTGCACCCATCACCCCTCCCAACGCACCCTCCTCTCTCATTGCCCCCATCACCCATCCCTCCGCACCCACCACTCTCTCTGCCCCATCACCCCTCCCTCCGCAACCACCTCTCACTCTGCCCCCATCACCCCACCCTCCGCACCCACCTCTCTCTCTGCCCCCATCAACCCTCCCTCTGCAACCTCCTCTCTCTGTGCCCCCATTACCCCTTCCTCCGCACTCTCCTCTTTCTCTGCCCCCTTTATTTTGAAAGTGTGGTCACTGTTGTGGGGGGCAAGGAACAGGGCGGTGGGTGTTGGAGACCATGTGTACACAGCAAGATCCCACTCCCCACCTGCTCATGACCAGTTAAAAATTTATTGGCTGAGGATAGCGGGACAGTGAGTGGGAATGGGCCTCATCCCCTCTCTCTCCCCCCCCCCAACAACCTCCCCAACCCCCAATTAAAGTAACGACAAATTACATTGGTGTTTTTATACATTTTATTGAAAGATGAATTATGGGCAGAATTGGCTGGAGAGAGAGAGGGAGAGAGGGAACAAGCTGGAGAGACAGAGACTGGGGGCTGCTCTCGCCCCACCCTCACCACCAGCCCGCACCCTCAGATCTACATTAACCTCAATTGAAATGGCTGCTGCCCCTTCCATTTAACCCGGGAAAGCCCGTGGCCCGGCCTGTCTAACACACACCGACATGAATCTGGGGGTGAGAAGAAGCCTTCTCACGGGCTCCGGGTTCTCATTTCAGGCCCTCTCCCTCTCCCTCCCTCTCCCTCTCCCTCTCCCTTTCCCTCTCCCTCTCCATCTCCCTCTCCCTCTCCCTCTCCCTCTCCCTCTCCCTCTCCCTCTCCCTCTCCGACTGCTTCACCCTCCATGAACCCATTTCTATCAAGTGTGGTCACTGATGCAGTTCAGGAAAGGCTGGTGGCCTGTGTTTTATTTTTTACACAGCAGGATCCCATGACTTTCCCTATCTCCACACCTGCTGTGAAAGCCTCTCTCTCCCCGCCTTCCCCGTGAGAATTCCCCAGTCTGGGGGCCATCCCCTCAGTTCCCTCCATCCCCACCACCACAAGCCCCTGAAAGGGCTGAAACTCAAACTGGGGAGCAGCTGGATTCTCTCAGGAGACATTTTCAAATCACTGCCTCGGGATTTCAGTTGGGGTCAAATCCCACTTTCTGGAAGGCCCTGACTGGGAGCTGGGCAGTGACTGCACACGAGGGGCCCTCTCTCTCTCCTCCCGGACCCTGTGTCTTCTCACCTACCCACACCAACTCCTCTCTGTTTTGTTATCTCTCCCCCTCTTTCCCCTGACCTCTCCTTTCTCTCTCTCTCATGTGGGGAAAGGCCACAGGCCACTGTGGGCACAGCAAGATCAGGAGGATGGAGAGAGAGAGAGAGAAATCCACACACAGAAGCTGCGTAAACTGAATTAAAATGGTTCCCCCTGTCCACCCATCAGTCTCCAGAAGGTGCTAAACTCCCTGTCTTATTTTGGAATTATAACAAGCTTTTAAACAGCCTCAGGTTTCAGATTTTTAATCTCCTCTTTGTCACACACCAAAGGGTTAATGTGTTTGTGACTAATCGCAAGGCCGGGATATTTTAACCCCAGAGTTTCAAAATCCAGCACCCCATCATCTAACAGAAACCGCTTCATCGATGTACCAAAAACCAGGGTCCCTCCGAGATTAAAATTAAACCTCGGGGTCATAAAGAGACACAACTCACGTGGGTGGGTGGGGGGGGTGTGGAACAGGCCTGAGTCCATCCATCCAAGCTGGGGAAAAGCTCCTGCTCATGGATTCATAGTCACATTGCAGTCTTCAAACTCCAAATTCCTGGGGAAAAGAGCGAGAGAAAAGAAATGACTAAATACACAAAGCAAGATCATTTCTAAATAAAATAGCACAGCAAGAGCCCAGGATTCCACACCCACCCCCACCCCCTCCCCTTCACAGTAACACAACCTCTTAGCAACATCCAAATACCAAAATATCCCAGTTATAAACCAGAAGCTAAAACAGATTGAGAGACCTTTCCCATCCCCTGTGTTTCTCTCAGTATCTCTCTTCTTATCTCACTCACATCTCTGTCTCCCTCACTCATTCACTCTCTCACCCTCTGTGTCTCAGAGATGGAAATAAAACCTCGATTGGGGTAAGAAACAGACACAACTCACATGGGTGAAGCCTGTGGACCAGGCCTCAGTCTGTCCCCCTCCCTCCGCACCCTCCTCTCTCTCTGCCCCCATCACCCCTCCCTCCGCACCCTCCTCCTTTCCCTCAATCTTTTATTTTGAAAGTGTTGTCACTATTATGGGGGGCAAGGAACAGGGCGGGGGGGGTGGAGACATGTGTACACAGCAAGATCCCACTCCCCACCTGCTCATGACCAGTTAAAAATGTATTGGCTGAGGATAGCCGGACAGTGAGTGGGGAATGGGCCTCACCCCCTCTCTCTCTCCCCCCCCAACACCCTCCCCCACCCCCAATTAAAGTAACGACAAATTACATTGCTTTTCTTATACATTTTATTGAAAGATGAATTATGGACAGAATTGGCTGGAGAGAGAGAGGGAGAGAGGGAACAAGCTGGAGAGACAGAGACTGGGGGCAGCTCTCTCCCCACCCTCACCACCAGCCCGCACCCTCAGATCTACATTAACCTCAGTTGAAATGGCTGCTGCCCCTTCCATATAACCCAGGAAAGCCCGTGGCCCGGCCTGTCTAACACACACCGACATGACTCTGGGGGTGAGAAGAAGCCTTCGCACAGGCTCCGGGTTCTCATTTCAGGCCCTCTCCCTCTCCCCCTCTCTCTCTCTCTGTGTCCGACTGCTTCACCCTCCATGAACCCATTTCTATCAAGTGTGGTCACTGATGAAGTTCAGGAAAGGCTGGCGGCCTCTTTGTTTTATTTTTTTACACAGCAGGATCCCATGACTTTACCTATCTCCACACCTGCTGTGACACATCCTAGAGAGACTGAATTCAAATGACTGTTCCACCTCCCAAGTCATCGCCCTGCCTAAAACACCAGCATTATTCAGGAATTAGCACAAACTTTTACACACTCTCACAGTTAGGACTTGGTAAAGGGCTTCTGAGGGACAGGAAATGATTCCAATCAGCACATTTTTAATAAATTAACTGGTTGTGGCACAGTATGAAACACTGCAGGGAATTTGTGCACAGCAAGATCCCACAGGGTGCAGCCAGCTCTGCTCAGCACTTTTTAAATGGGGCAATATTTACACTGAGAGAGAGAGGCAGCAAGTTGGAGAGGGACTAAGACAGTGAAGACCCCCGACCCCTTCAGAACCTCAGAAAGACTGAGCGCTTTGCAGTGAAAGAATGAATGTTTAAAATGCTCTCATTGTTAGTGAGTCACTTGCTTCACTGTCCCTGGATTCATTTTCGCAATTCAGCCTTTTCTAAAAGATGTGACTGGGAGCTGGGCAGAGTCTACACATTGGAGACCCCCAGATCCTGTGTCTATTCACCACCCCCTCCTCTTGTTTTGCTACCTCAGCCCCTCTGTTTCAACCCTCTTTCCAGACATTATGGCAAACTTGTGGCATTCTAAACTATTATCTTAAATTGTTAATAAATACTGAGAAACAGACACAGATACGGGCTTTGCAGCAGCAGAAAGAATGTCAATCATTCCATCCCGGGGGATTTTACTTCCAGATTCAGTTTTAGAAAATTCAGAATTCAAATTCACAACAGCAAAGTGTGGGACTGAAGGCCCGGATCCTTCAATATTCCAGGGAATACACCTGGAATTTATGTCTCCATACCTGTGTCTCTGTCACGTTTAAAATACTAATGTTACATGAGTCAACTCTGTCCTAAGTGTCCCAGTGCTGTGGGGACATAAAATGGCCACTGTGAACAAACCTAAAATGGCTGCCTGGTGTTTGTAGACTAGATTCTCAGAGGAAGAGAGGCAGGGAGAGAAGACACAGATCGAGTGAATGAGAAATAGAGACACTCAGAACAAGTGGTTGACTGAGAGCCAGACAGTGAATAAAGGATATTTTGGTGAGAGCTTAGTGAGAGGGAGAGAGGGTTGTGTTGAGAGGGTGAGAGAGTTGGTGTGAGAGGGAGAGAGCGTTGGGGTGAGAGGGAGAGAGGCTTTGGCTGAGAGGGAGAGAGGCTTTGGCTGAGAGGGAGAGAGGCTTTGGCTGAGAGGGAGAGAGGCTTTGGCTGAGCGGGAGAGAGGCTTGGGGTGAGCGGGAGAGAGGCTTGGGGTGAGCGGGAGAGAGGATTGGGATGAGCGGGAGAGAGGCTTGGGGTGAGCGGGAGAGAGGCTTGGGGTGAGCGGGAGAGAGGCTTGGGGTGAGCGGGAGAGTGGCTTGGGGTGAGCAGGAGAGAGTCTTGGGGTGAGAGGGAGAGAGGTTTGGGGTGAATGGCAGAGAAGGAAGGGGTGAGAGGGAGAGAGGGTTGGGGTGAGAGAGAGAGAGAGTTGGTGTGAGAGGGAATGAGGAGAGGGTGAGAGTGAGAGAGAGTTGTGGTGAAAGGGAGAGAGTGTTGGGGTGAGAGAGAGAGAGGGTTGGGGTGAGAGGGAGGGAGGGTTGGTGTGAGAGGGAGGGAGGGTTGGGGTGAGAGGGAGAGAGTGTTGGGGTGAGAGAGAGAGAGGGTTGGGGTGAGAGGGAGGGAGGGTTGGGGTGAGAGGGAGGGAGGGTTGGGGTGAGAGGGAGAGAGGGTTGGGGTGAGAGGGAGAGAGGGTTGGGTGAGAGGGAGAGAAGTTTAGGTTCAGAGGGAGAGAGGGTTAATGTGAGAGGGAGAGAGACTTAGGGTGAGAGAGTGGAAGAGTGGGGATGAGAGTGAGAGAGCTTTTGGGTGAGAGGTTTGGGGTGATAGGGAGAGAGTGTTGTAGTGCGAGGGAGAGAGGGTTGGGGTGAGCGGTTGAGAGGCTTGGGGTGAGCGGGAGAGAGTTTCGCGGTGAGAGGAAGAGAGGGTCGGGGAGAGAGGGAGAGAGGGTTGGGGAGAGAGGGAGAGAGCCTTGGGGTGAGAAGGAGAAAGAATTGGGTTGAGGGGGAGAGAGTGTTGGGGTGAGAGGGAGAGAGATTTGCAGTATGAGGGAGATAGGGTTGCGTTGAGAGGGAGAGAGCTATGGGGTGAGTGGGAGAGAGAGTTTTGGTGAGAGGGAGAGAGGGTTGTATTGAGAGGGTGAGAGAGTTGGGGTGAGAGGGAGAGAGTATTGGGGTGAGAGTGCCTCTAACCCCCTTTCAGGCAGTGAGTTCCAGATTCCCACCACCCTCTGGGTGAAAAAATCCTTCCCCACTTCCCCTCTAACCCTCCTGCCCCCTGCCTTAAATCTATACTCCCTCATTATTGTTCCCTCCACCAAGGGGAAAAGTTCCTTCCTCTTTACTCTATCAATGCCCCTCATTATTTTATTCACCTCAATCATGTCCTTCCTCAATCTCCTCTGCTCACGGGAAAATAATCCAAGTCTATCCTATCTCTCCTCATATCTAAAATTCTCCAGCCCAGGCAACATCCTGGTAAATCTACTCTGCTCTCTCTCTCGTGCAATCACATCCTTCCTATAATGCGGACTCCAGAACTACACGCAATACTCTAGCTGTGGCCTAACCAGCGTTTTATGCAGTTCCAGCATGACTTCCCTGCTCTTATGTTCTATGTCTCGGCTAATAAAGGAAAGTATCTCATATGCCTTCTTAACCACCTTATTTACCTGTCCCACTACCTTAAGGGACCAGTGGACATACACACCAAGGTCTCTCTAATGCTCATTAGCTCCCAGGGTCCTACCATTCATCATGTATGCCTGTGCCTTGTGTGTCCTGCCCAAGTGCATCACCTCACACCTATCCGGATTAAAGTCCATGAACCACTGACCAGTCCCTCTATATCCGCCTGTAATCTAAGGCTCTCCTCCTCACTATTTACCACACCACCAATTATCGTGTCATCCACAAACTTGCTGATCAACCCTTCTACATCGAAGTCTAACTCGTTTATACATACCACACACAGCAAGGGACCCAACACCCATCCCAGTGGAACCCCACTGGACACAGGGATCCAGTCACAAAAACACCCCTTGACCATCACCCTCTGCTTCCTGCCACTCAGCCAATTCTGGATCCAAATTGAAAAATTGCCTTGGATCCCATGGGCTCTTACCTTCGCTTTCGTTCTCCCTTGTGGGACCTTATCAAAAGCCTTGCTTATGTCCCACTAGGCTACGTCTTCTCCATCTTTAAAATGGAGGAAGATCCAATCCCGTCTTTAAAATGGAGGGAGATCCATTCCAGTCTTTAAAATGGAGGGAGATCCATTGCCCAACTTGTGATGTGGAGGTGCTGGAACCTACAATGGAGGAAAGAGTGAAGCTTATTCGAGAATGAAATGTTAACCTGCGTGTGTAACACAGAAAGTTTACAACACAGAAGGAGGCCATTCAGTCCATCAATCTACTTTCGACAATCTGCAAGGAAAATTTCACTGGTCCCACTCGTCTGCCCTTTCCCCGAAATTATTATAACTATTATTGAAGGTTGTTGCTCAGAAACCAATGAAGACAAGGACAAGGCCAATTGTGTGAGGCATTTCTCATCATCTCGGATCTTATGAGGAAAGGATTCTGATTTTCTTATGAGGAAAGGTTGGACAGGCTGGGCCTGTATCCATTGGAGTTTAGAATTTGGAGAGGTGATCTTAGTGAAAGATGTAAGTTCCTGAGGGGTCTTAACAGGGTGGATGTGGAGAAGATGTTTCCCCTTGTGGGAGAGTTTGGAACTAGGGGCGAAGTTTAAAACTATTTTCAAACAATTTAAAAAATGGATGCTAAGCTCCAATTCACACTCAGTGATGCAGTCTACAAAAAAAGGGAATTATTTAAAAAGATCTGAAAATGTCTACAAAACACAGCACACCCCAAATGAAGCTGATTCCAACATCAAACACAGAAGGGGTGTAAATCTCAATTCCATCCCACGTAATCACACTGTGCCGGGAATCATATCCTTCCTATAGTGTGGCTCCCAGGACTGTACACAATACTCCATCTGAGGTCTAACTAGCGTCTTATATAAATTCAGCATAACCTCCCTGCTCTTGTACTCTATGCCCCTATTATTAAAGCCCAGGATACGATATGCTTTATGAACACTCGCTCAACCTGTCCTGCCACCTTCAATGATCTATGCACATCTCCACCCAGGTCTTTCTGCTCCTGCACCCCCTTCAAAATTTCACCCCTACTTTTATTTTTCCTGTCCATGTTTCTCCTACCAAAATGCATCACCTCAAACGTCTCCACATTGAACATCATTGGCCACCTATCTGCCCACGCTACTAACTTGTAAATGTCCTTTTGATGCTCTACACTGTCCCCCTCTCTGTTTATCATTCTCCCAAGTTTTGTGCCATCCACAAACTCTGAAATGGTCCCCTGCACACCAATATCTCAATCATTTATATACATCAGGGAAACCCAGGGTTCCAATACTGACCCCTGGGGAACTCCACTACAATCCTACATCCAGCCGGAAAAATTCCCATGAACCATTACTCTCTGTTTTCCTGGGAGAGAAAGAGAGAGAGAGAGATAGACGGAGAGGTAGATGGGATGAAAGAGGTACAGAGATAGAAAGAGAGCAACAGAGAGACAAGGCGAAAGGGAGAGATATGGCGGCGACAGAGAGAGTAGCAGAGCAACGGAGATAAGTAGTGAGTGAGAGAGAGAGAGAAAGACGGAACGACAGATAGAGAGACAGAGCGGCAGAGAGACAGGGTGAGAGGGAAAGAGAGCTGGGTAAGCGAGTGAAATAGAGGGGGGAGATCGAGCGAAAGAAAAAGGGATGAGTTGAGAGAGAGAGATGAAGAGAGGGGAGCGAGTGTTGGGTAAAGTGATGGGGTGAGAGAGAGAAGCAGAGAAATGTATAGAGTGGCAGAGAGATGGGATGGGAAAGGGAGAGAAGGAATGAGACAGGATGAGAGAAAGAGAAATTGTAGGGGGAAACTGAAAATGTTCAAAAATTTCTTAACATTATTGAGCGTAAAGGACATTATCCTGTGAGACATCCCTTCTCCATCTTTAAATTGGAGGGTGATCCCGCCCCCATCTTAAAAATAGCGGGAGAGCCTTTAACCAACTTTAAAATGGGGGGAGACCCCTTCCTCAATTTGTGATGTGGAAGCGCTGGAATCTAATCGAGGCATTCGGGGTGGTTTATATATAGAATAACAGATACCCGGGAGAGGGTTTCAGACTGGAATCTAATCGAGGGGTTCGGAGGGTTTATATATAGAATAATAGATTCCCGGGCTTGAGTTACAGATTGGAATCTAATCGAGGGGTTCAGGGGGTTTATATATAAAATAGATACCCGGGATTGAGTTACAGACTGGAATCTAATCGAGGGGTTCAGGGGGTTTATATATAGGATACCCGGGATTGAGTAACAGACTGGAATCACGAACTGTTGAAAATATATTTTTTCATGTGATGTGCTGAAGTGCAGGTTACAGAGCCTGATTCATGGAATGTGTAGTGTGAGTTTGTAACCATCTTTATCCCAAATATCAAATTTAATTTCTCATTGGAACTGTTTGATGTTTTCTTAGTCTTGGCACAAATGGATAGGGGCTCTTTGGACCCTCACTGTTTGCAGCTTTTCACCATTTATAATGTAACCTGTTCCATCCTTTTTAAAGTGAGGAGCCACACATTTGCCGACAATGAAATCCATCTTTCACTATTTCACCCATTCACTTAAGGTGTACATATCTCTTTGGAATTTGCAGTGCAGGTTACAGATTGGATTGGAACTTTCTGCTTTCTGAATCATTAACCAAGGTTCACAGAGTTAAACATCAAAACTGACATTCTGAAACAGGAGAGGGCCCCACAACTTCAATTCTGTGATTCTCCAGCATCTCATGATCTGTATCTTACAATATGTCTGCCCCCTTCATGTCTCTGAAGACTTGGAAAGTGATTCAGATATTGGGGAACCATTTCTGTCAACCGGGATATTTCCTTTGAAGCATTTCATTGTCTCGAGACATTTACAGTAAACGGCTCCTTCAAAGGACATCATTAAAATTGACTCTTTAATCATCCAAAACCTGTTGTCCATTCAGACTCCATGGCCCTACATCCTATTGTTTCAAAGCTAACTTACATTTCACAATGTCGGAATGTGTGAATGCAAACACTTTCTTCACACGTTTCCACAATACTAAGGCTCACACTATTCAGGGTAAAATTTTCAAGACAACATTCATCAACTGAGAGATTTCCAGCTCCAAATGGAAGCTTCAAGATACAGAAAGTGACAGAGAAATGAAACCTCCGATTTATTTGTTTCTGCATCCGTTATTGGACAGCGCGGGGTTAGATAGGAATTAAATGAAAGATTGATATTGATCATAGCATTGGGACATTTCTAACTGATATTGAATTATGGCAAACTTGCGGCATTCTATGCTATTATCTTAAATTGTTAATAAATACTGAGAAACAGACACAGACACGGGCTTTGCAGCAGCAGAAAGAATGTGAATTTTTCAATCCCGGGGGTTTTTACTTCCAGATTCAGTTTTAGAAAATTCAGAATTCAAATTTACAACAGCAAAGTGTGGGACTGAACGCCCGGATCCTTCAATATTCCAGGGAATACACGTGGAATTTATGTCTCCATACCTGTGTCTCTGTCACGTTTAAATTAATAATGTTACATGAGTCAACTCTGTCCTAAGTGTCCCAGTGCTGTGGGGGCAAAAAATGGCCACTGTGAACAAACCTAAAATGGCTGCCTGGTGTTTGTAGACTAGATTCTCAGAGGAAGAGAGGCAGGGAGAGAGGGAAAGAGAGCTGGGTAAGCGAGTGAGATAGAGAGAGGAGATCAAGCGATAAAAAAGTGATGAGTTGAGAGAGAGAGATGAAGAGAGGGGAGCGAGTGTAGGGTAAAGATATGGGGTGAGATAGAGAAACAGAGAAATATATAGGGTGGCAGAGAGATGGGGCGGGAGAGGGAGAGAAGGAACGAGACAGGATGACAGAAAGAGAAACTGTAGGGGGAAACTGAAAATGTTCAAAAATGTGTTAACATTATTGAGTGTAAAGAACAATATCCTGTGAGACATCCCTTCTACATCTTAAAATTGGCGGGAGAGCCTTTAACCAACTTTAAAATGGGGGGAGACCCCTTCCTCAACTTGTGATGTGGAAGTGCTGGAATCTAATCGAGGGGTTTGTGGGGTTTATATATAGAATAATAGATACCCGGGAGTGAGTTGCATACTGGAATCTAATCGAGGGGTTTGTGGGGTTTATATATAGAATAATAGATACCAAGGATTGAGTTACAGACTGGAATCTAATCAAGGGGTTCGGGGTGGTTTATATATAGAATAACAGATACCCGGGAGTTAGTTACAGACTGGAATCTAATCGAGGGGTTCGGGGTGGTTTATATACAGAATAACAAATACCCGGGAGCGAGTTACAGACTGGAATCTAATCGAGGGGTTCGGGGCGGTTTATATATAGAATAAGAGATACCCGGGAGTGAGTTACAGACTGGAATCTAATCGAGGGGTTCGGGGTGGTTTATATATAGATTAACAGATACCCGGGAGTGAGTTACAGACTGGAATCTAATCGAGGGTTTCGTGGTGGATTATATACAGAATAACAGTTGTCCGGGAGTGAGTTACAGACTGGAATCTAATTTTGGGGATCGCTGTGGATTATATATAGAATAACAAACACCCGGGAGTGAGTCACAGACTGGATTCTAATCGAGGAGTTCGAGGTGGATTATATATAGAATAACAGATACCTGGGAGAGAGTTACAGACTGGAATCAAATCGAGGAGTTCGAGGTGAATTATATATAGAATAACAGATACCCGGGAGAGAGTTACAGACTGGAATCCAATCGAGGGGTTCGGTGTGGATTATATACAGAATAACAGTTACCCGGGAGTGAGTTACAGACTGGAATCCATTTGAGGGGTTCGCGTTGGATTATATATAGAATAACAAACACCCGGGAGTGAGTCACAGACTGGATTCTAATCGAGGGGTTCGGGGTGGATTATATATAGAATAACAGATACCCGGGAGATAGTTACAGACCGGAATCTAATCGAAGGGTTCGGGGTTCTTTATATATAGAATAACAGATACCCGTGATGGAGTTACAGACTGGGATCGAATTGATGGGTTTGGAGGGTATATATATATATATATACACATATAGGCTAACAGATACCCGGGAATGAGTTACAGATTCGAATCTAATTGAGGATTTTTGGGATGGTTTAACTAAAGAAAATCAGATATCTGAGATTGAGTTAGAGACTGGAATCTAATTGAGAGTTTCGGGGATTTATATATAGAATCACAGATACCCGAGAGTGAGTTACAGACTGGAATCTAATCGAGGGGTTCGGGGTGGTTTATATATAGATTAACAGATACCCGGGAGTGAGTTACAGACTGGAATCTAATCGAGGGTTTCGTGGTGGATTATATACAGAATAACAGTTGTCCGGGAGTGAGTTACAGACTGGAATCTAATTTTGGGGTTCGCTGTGGATTATATATAGAATAACAAACACCCGGGAGTGAGTCACAGACTGGATTCTAATCGAGGAGTTCGAGGTGGATTATATATAGAATAACAGATACCCGGGAGAGAGTTACAGACTGGAATCAAATCGAGGAGTTCGAGGTGGATTATATATAGAATAACAGATACCCGGGAGAGAGTTACAGACTGGAATCCAATCGAGGGGTTCGGTGTGGATTATATACAGAATAACAGTTACCCGGGAGTGAGTTACAGACTGGAATCCATTTGAGGGGTTCGCGTTGGATTATATATAGAATAACAAACACCCGGGAGTGAGTCACAGACTGGATTCTAATCGAGGGGTTCGGGGTGGATTATATATAGAATAACAGATACCCGGGAGTGAGTTACAGACTGGAATCAAATTGAGGGGTGTGGGGTATTTATATATAGAATAACAGATACCCGAGAGTGATTTACAGACTGGAATGAAATCGAGGGTTTCGGGGGTTTATATATAAATCGTATGAATATAATATATATATGGAATAAAAGAAGCCCGGGAATGAGTAACAGACTGAAATTTAGTCGAGGAGTTTTGGACATTTATATACAGAATAACATGTACACGGGAATAAGTTACAGACTGGAATCAAATCGAGGGGTTTGGGGTGGTCTATATATAGAATAACAGATACCCGGGATGAGTTACAGACTGGAATCTAATCGAGGGGTTCGGGGTGGATTATATATACAATAACAGATTCCCGGGAGTGAGTTAAAGACTGGAATCTAATTGAGGGGTTCGTGGTGGTTTATATATAGAATAACAGACACCAGGCAGTGAGTTCCAGACTGGAATCTAATCGAGGGGTTCGGGGTGGTTTATATATAGAATAACAGATGCCCAGGAGTGAGTTACAGACTGGAATCTAATCGAGGGGTTCAGGGGGTTTATATATAGAATAACAGATACCCGGGAGTGAGTTACAGACTGGAATCTAATGGAGGGGTTTGGGGTGGTTTCTATATAGAATAACAGACACCCGGCAGTGAGTTACAGACTGGAATCTAACGGAGGGGTTCGTGGTAGTTTATATATAGAATAACAGTCACCCGGCAGTGAGTTACAGACTGGAATCTAACGGAGGGGTTCGTGGTAGTTTTTATATAGAATAACAGTCACCCGGCAGTGAGTTACAGACTGGAATCTAATGGAGGGGTTTGGGGTGGTTCATATATAGAATAACAGATGCCCGGGAGTCAGTTACAGGCTGAAATTTAATCGAGGGGTTCGGGGTGGTTTATATATAAATCATGTAGATATAATATATATCGAATAAAAGATATCCGGGAGTGAGTTACAGAACGGAATCTCATCGAGGGGATTGAGGGGTTTATATATAGAATAATAGATACCCAGGAGTGAGTTACAGACTGGAATCTAATCGAGGGGTTCAGGGGGTTTATATATCGAATCATAGATACCCGGGATTGAGTTACAGGCTGGAATTTAATTAAAGGGTGCAGGGAGTTTATATATAGAATAATCGATACCCGGGATTGAGTTACAGACTGGAATCTAATCGAAGGGTTCAGGGGGTTTATATATAGAATCATAGATACCCGGGATTGAGTTACAGGCTGGAATCTAATTGAGGGGTGCAGGGGGTTTATATATAGAATAATCAATACCCGGGATTGAGTTACAGACTGGAATCTAATCGAAGGGTTCAGTGGGTTTATATATAGAATCATAGATACCCGGGATTGAGTTACAGACTGCAATCTAATCGAGGGGTTCAGGGGGTTTATATATAGAATGATCGATACCCGGGATTGAGTTACAGGCTGGAATCTAATTCAGGGGTGCAGGGGGTTTATATGTAGAATAATAAATACGCGGGTTTGAGTTACAGCCTGGAATCAAGAACAGTTGAAAGTATCATTTTTCTTGTGATGTGCTGAAGTGCAGGTTACAGAGGCTGATTCATGGAATGGGTAGTGTGAGTTTTTAACCAGCTTTATCCCAAATATCAAATTTAATTGGAACTATTTGATGTTTTCTTAGTCTTGACACAAATGGATAGGGACTCTCTGGACCCTCACTGTTTGCAGCTTTTCACCATTTATAATGTAATCCGTTCCATCCTTTTTAAAGTGAGGAGCCACACATTTGCCTACAATGAAATCCATCTTTCACTATTTCACCCATTCACTTAAGGTGTACATATCTCTTTGGAATTTGCAGTGCAGGTTACAGATTGGATTGGAACTTTCTGCTTTCTGAATCATTAGCCAAGTTTCACAGAGTAAAACATCAAAACTGACATTCTGAAACAGGAGAGGGCCCCACAACTTCAATTCTGTGATTCACTGGTATCTCATGATCTGTATCTTACAATATCTCTGCCCCCTTCATGTCTCTGAAGACTTGGGAAAGTGTTTCAGACATTCGGGAACCATTTCTCTCTCTCGGGATATTTCCTTTGAAGCATTTCATTGTCTCGAGACATTTACAGTAAACGGCTCCTTCAAAGCACATCTTTAAAATTCACTCTTTAATCAACCAAATCCTGTTGTCCATTCAGACTCCCTGGCCCTACATCCTATTGTTTCAAAGCTAACTTACATTTCACAATGTCGGAATGTGTCAATGCAAACACTTTCTTCACACGTTTCCACAATACTAAGGCTCACACTATTCAGGGTAAAATTTTCAAGACAACATTCATCAACTGAGAGATTTCCAGCTCCAAATGGAAGCTTCATGGCACAGAAAGTGACAGAGAAATGAAACCTCTGATTTATTTGTTTCTGCATCCGTTATTGGACAGCGCGGGGTTAGAAAGGAATTAAAGTTGTTCTTAAACTGTCCTCTTCAATCACACCCAGGACTGGTACAGCATGGGGTTCGAAACAGAGTAAAGCTCCCTCAACACTTGAGTTCTGAGATTCAATAGCCTCATTATCTTTGAATTCGAGTTCAAATTAAATAAGTGTTCAAATTAAAAGTTCATCAGCAGGAGAAATGGCTAAAGCTCCAAACATTTTTCAATATGCCAGGGTATATAAAACATTGTCCTGTGACATATCCTTTTCCCCATCTTTAAAATGGAGTGAGATCGCTTCTCCTTCTTTACCACTGTTACCACTATCTTCATTTCCATTATTATCTTGAAGCGTTTGATCAAATCATCCCTTAACATCAATTCCAGTGTTTCAGAGTGAAGCTTTGAATCCCAACCCAATTACAGTATGGGGATCGATACAGATTCAAATTGTAAAAACCTGGTTCAAGTGTGACGGGGGAGACACAGAGTGAAGGTTTGGGGAAAGGGTTGAAGGGGGGGATGTGGTGAAGACATTTTTAAATCAGCGAGTGGGGATGACCTAGAACCTGTGGGCAATGCGGTGTTTCAGGGATGAGTGTTTGATCAGTGCCTCAGTGTCTCCATAGTTGTGTCTCTGTCACGTTGAAAGTACCACCGTCACATTCCTGAGGAGTCAACTCTGTCAGAAATGTCCCAGTGCTGTGGGCACGTAAAATGGCCACTGTGAACAAACCTTAAAGGCTGAGTGGTGTTTGTGACATTTATATAGATTCTGAGAGAGAGGAAGAGAGAGAGAGAGAGACAGACCGAGCGAGTGAGAAGAAGAGAGAGACTCACATCAAGAGGGAGACCGAGAGACAGAGATTGAAGAAAGGATATTTATCATAGCACATGGGAAGAGAAAGATGCCATTTCACCCCACACCCTGTTTCCGAAATTCAATGAGATCCTGACTGATCTCTGATCTAACTCTATATCTCTTTACGCCTTTGCCTAACAAAAATCTATCAGCCTCAAATTGAAACATGAACAAGAGACTTTGGATCAATTGCCGTTTGCAGAAGATTGTTTCAAACTAAAGCTTTGACTACACAGTTCAACAAACACTCCCAACCCAAATACAGTATGGGGTTCGATACAGAGTCAAATTACCTCTGCTCTTTCCAAGAAATTTTTAATTGTAGATTTTTATTTTTAATTTTGGGATAACAGGACTGAAATTGTACGGCATCCCAGTGTGAGATTTAAACTCCTGTTTATTTCAATCTTTAGCTCAGGAATTCACATTAAAACATGCAGAGAATTGAAACCTTCTTCATACAGTTGCCTGTTTGTTCCAGTGTTGGTATATTCCCTCTTTCTCTTGCGTTTTCACTTGTCTGAAGAAATTGAATTGTTGACATTGGATAATCATCCCTTTCCCATGAAAATGTAAAGTCCTGGGAAACTGCAACAGACAAAATCTAATGCATGAACAAAATCCTGCACCTTTATTCATCAATCCCATTTCCTATCTCTGTAGAAACTCCCTTCCACTGACAGATTCTGAGATCCATACTCAATCTCAAAAACCACCACAGAAAAGCGATGCTTATTTTAAACAGTGAATCTGAACTATTTAAAGTTCTGACTCAGACACAGAATCGCAGAAATATTGACACTGTGGGATGAAAATTTTCAGAATAACTTTGCAACATACAGGTAACATCAATAGGATTTGACCATTTGATCAAGTCACCCCGGATGCTAGTAAATTTCAGGGAATACAACACGAGTTTGTGCAATCTAACTTTGCAATTTAACCCTTGGAATCCAGGTCTCATTCTGGCAAAGCTGTGATGCACTCGAACTGTCTAAACTGTCCCTGGAGTGTCGGATTAACCCGGGTCACTCACATACACCCAGGTCAGGTTCAAGACTCACCTGTCTCACTCACTGAGACGCTCCTGTATCACTGGCCTTATTGTAGTCGGATGCCGCGTTGGGAGCAGGACAGGTAGACGGGATTAGGATGACTGCTCATGTGGAGGGCAAACATGAGGAATCTATCAGAGAATCAGAACAGATCAGGGAGAATCAAACAAGGAAACTAATGTTCAATTTATTAGGCCTGATTTGTGGATTGTTATTGTTTTGGGCGAGAATGTTGCCAACAAACATTCCCAGAGATGATGCAGCAGGGACTAGATACAGAGTAAAGCTCCCTCGATACTGTCCCCATCAAACACTCCCAGGACAGGTACAGCACGGCGTTAGATACAGAGTAAAGCTCCCGCTACACTGTGGCCATCAAACACACCCAGGGCAGGTATAGCACGGGGTTAGATACAGAGTAAAGCTTCCTCTACACTGTCCCCATCAAACACTCCCAGGACAGGTACAGCACGGGGTTAGATACAGAGTAAAGCTCCCTCTACACTGTGCCCATCATGCACTCCAAGGGCAGGTATAGCACGGGGTTAGATACAGAATTAAGCTCCCTCTACACTGTCCCCATCAAACACTCCCAGGACAGGTACAGCACGGGGTTAGATACAGAGTAAAGGTCACTCGATACTGTCCCCATCAAACACTCCCAGGACAGGTACAGCACGGGGTTAGATACAGAGTAAATTTCCCTCTAACCTGTCCCCATCAAACACTCCCAGGACTGGTTCAGCACGGGGTTAGATACAGAGTAAAGCTCCCTCTACACCGTCCCCATCAAACACTCCCAGGGCAGGTACAGCACAGCGTTAGATACAGAGTAAAGCTCCCTCTACACTGTAACCATCAAACACTCCCAGGACAGGTACAGCACGGGGTTAGATACAGAGTAAAGCTCCCTCTATACTGTGCCCATCAAACACTCCCAGGACAGGTACAGCACGGGGTTAGAAACAGAGTAAAGGTCACTCGATACTGTCCCCATCAAACACTCCCAGGACAGGTACAGCACGGGGTTAGATACAGAGTAAAGCTCCCTCTATACTGTCCCCAACTAACACTCCCAGGACAGGTACAGCACAGGGTTAAATATAGAATTAAGCTCCCTCCATACTATTCCCATCAAACACTCGCAGAGAGAAATAGAGACTGAGAAACGGGTTAAGAAAGGATCTCCATCCTCCCTCACCAACTCTCTCTCATCCATAACTGGAGAGAGCATTGGAATGAGAGAGCACGGGGGGTGGTGGTGGGTGCGATGGTGCAGAGATAGTTTGGGGGGTGGAAGAGAAAGCGTGGGGTTGGCAAAGAGGGTGTGGGCCAAGATGATGATCAGAGAGAGAGTGCATGTGAGAGACAGAGATTGTGTGTGTGAGAGAGAGATGGTGTGTGTGCGTGGGAGATTGTGCGTGCAAGAGATAGAGTGTGCGAGCGAGCGTGTGAGAGGGATTGTGAAAGAGCGATTGCTTGTGAAAGGGAGAGAGTGAGAGAGAGTTGGAGTGAGAGGGTGAGAGAGTGCGAATGAGAGTGAGAGAGCTTTTGGGTGAGAGGTTTGGAGTGATAGGGAGGGAGAGTTGGGGTGAGAGAGTGGGGAAGGGAGGAAGAGAGGTTAGGGGTGAGAGGGAGAGAGGGTTGGGGTGAGAGAGAGAGTGAGTTGGGGTATGAGGGTGGGAGGTTTGGAGTGAGAGGGAGAGACTGTTGGGGTGAGAGGGAGAGAGAGTTGGGGTGAGTGGGAGAGCGGGTTGTGGTGAGAGGGAGAGAGGGTTGCATTGAGAGGGAGAGAAGTTTGGGGTGAGTGGGAGAGAGTTTTGGTGAGAGTTAGAGAGGGTTGTGCTGTGAGGTTGAGAGAGTTGGGGTGAGAGGGAGAGAGTGTTGGGGTGAGAGGGGGAGAACGATGGGGTGAGAGGGAGAGAGGTTTGGGGTGAGAGGGAGAGAAGGATGGGGTGAGAGGGAGAGAGGGTTGGGTGAGAGGGAGAGAGGGTTGGTGTAAGAGGGAATGAGGAGTTGGTGAGAGTGAGAGAGAGTTGGGTGGAGAGGGTGAGAGAGTGGGGATGAGAGTGAGAGAGCTTTTGGGTGAGTGGTTCGCGGTGATAGGGAGAGAGTGTTGGGGTAGGAGGTAGAGTGGGTGGGAGTGATAGGGAGAGAGAGTTGGGGAGATTGGGAGAGAGAGTTGGGGTGAGAGGGAGATAGAGTTTGGGTGAGAGGGAGATAATGTTGGGGTGAGAGGGAGAGTGGGGATGAGATGGTGAGTTGGTTGGTATGAGAGGGAGAATGGGTTGTGTTGAGAGGCAGAGAGGGTTGGAGTGAGAGGGAATGAGGGTTGGGGTGAGAGGGAATGAGGGTTGGGGTGAGAGGGAGACAGTGTTGGGGTGAGAGGGAGACAGTGTTGGGGTGAGAGGGAGACAGTGTTGGGGTGAGTGGGAGACAGTGTTGGGGTGAGAGGGAGACAGTGTTGGGGTGAGAGTGAGACAGTATTGGGGTGAGAGGGAGACAGTGTTGGGGTGAGAGGGAGACAGTGTTGGGGTGAGAGGGAGACAGTGTTGGGGTGAGAGGGAGACAGTGTTGGGGTGAGAGGGAGACAGTGTTGCGGTGAGAGGGAGACAGTGTTGGGGTGAGAGGGAGACAGTGTTGGGGTGAGAGGGAGACAGTGTTGGGGTGAGAGGGAGACAGTGTTGGGGTGAGAGGGAGACAGTGTTGGGGTGAGAGGGAGACAGTGTTGGGGTGAGAGGGAGACAGTGTTGGGGTGAGAGGGAGACAGTGTTGGGGTGAGAGGGAGACAGTGTTGGGGTGAGAGGGAGTCAGTGTTGGGGTGAGAGGGAGACAGTGTTGGGGTGAGAGGGAGAGAGTGTTGGAGTGAGAGGGAGAGAGAGTGGGGATGAGATGGTGAGATGGTTGGTGTGAGAGGGTGAATGGGGTGTGTTGAGAGGTAGAGAGGGTTGGAGTGAGAGGGAATGAGGGTTGGGGTGAGAGGGAGAGAATATTGGGGTGAGAGGGACAGAGTGTTGGGGTGAGAGGTAGATTATGTTGGGGTGAGATGGAGAGAGTGTTGGGGTGAGAGGGAGAGTGGGTTGGGGTGAGAGGGAGAGTGGGTTGGGGTGAGAGGGAGAGTGGGTTGGGGTGAGAGGGAGAGTGGGTTGGGGTGAGAGGGAGAGTGGGTTGGGGTGAGAGGGAGAGTGGGTTGGGGACTGCGATTACTGCCATTGTTTTGGGGGTCTGTGTGAGATCAGGGTTTGGAACTGGGGTAACACAACCAACAGGGGAAAGAAATATAGATTTATTATTAAGCCAAAAATAAAGACAGGCCCTTGTTGAGACCATGTCTGTCCTGGGATTAACCCTCAGTGGACAGGAGCAGCAAGGGGTCCTGTCTTGTTATTAACATTCAATGGACAGGATCAGCAAGGGGTCCTATCTGGAAAGAGAGAGGGAGAGGGAAAGCTGGAGTGACAGAGACAGGGAAATGCCACCCCCTCCCCCAGAAACGTCGTGTGTTCCCTGTTGCAGTTCAGGAAAAGCTGCAGGCCGTTTCTGCACAGGGGGATCCCACAGGCAGCAATGTAATGCTATCCGGATGGGAACAGGGAGACACATTTCCTTCCCCAGCCTCATGCCTGCTGTAACCCTCCCTCTTCCCCCTCTCCCCCCCACCCCGGGCACCATGTTTGCTCTGAGTCCGGACACATCCCCAGAAAGGCCTAAACTCCTTCCCTTCAAACCGGGAACAAGCTGCTGCTTCCTGGGGGAGACTTTTTGAAATCTCCGTCCCAGCATCGATTTTTACAAACCAGGCGTCCCCGGGAGGGTGTGACTGAGGCTTTTCTGCAGAGACTGGGAGCTGGGCACTGACTCCACACTGGAGACCCTCCCCTAACCCCCCCCAGACCCTGTGTCTCTTCCTCACCCTCAACCCCCTGCCTCTGTTTCACTGTCTTTTCCTGTTTCCCTCAATCTCCCCCCTCTCTCTCTGTTGTAACGTAGGGACACATCCTAGAGAGACTGAATTCAAATGACTGTTCCACCTCCCAATTCATCGCCCTGCCTAAAACACCAGCATTATTCAGGAATTAGCACAAACTTTTACACACACTCACAGTTAGAATGAGATTTTAAAATAAATCCTGGGATGGTAATTTTAAAAAGTGTCCCAAAGGAATGAGCAGCCCCTTCCCAAACTGAAAGAGGGAGTTTAGCACCTTCAAGAGTCTGATGGGGGAGGGGGACAGGGGGAACCATTTGAATTCAATTTATGCAGTTAAATGTCCTTGCTTTTGTCCTTTCAACAAAATTTATCTCTTTTTCTCCTGAGAAATTTGTATTCTGAAAACTGGAAGGTGAGGATCCATAGAGGGAAAGTCTGGGACAAGGACAAGGAGCTTCTTCCAGAGGGGGATAGTCTGACGCCTGGTCCACAGGCTTCACCCACATGAATTGTGTCTGTTTATTACCCCAATCGAGGTTTAATTTTCATCTCTGAGACACAGAGTGAGAGAGTGAATGAGTAAGGGGGACACAGATGTGATTTTTACAAACCAGGCATCCCCGGGAGGGTGTGACTGAGGCTTTTCTGCAGAGACTGGGAGCTGGGTACTGACTCCACACTGGAGAACCTCCCCTATCCAACCCCCCAAGACCCTGTGTCTCTTCCTCACCCCCAAATCCATGCCTCTGTGTCACTGTCTTTTCCTGTTTCCCTCAATCTCCTCCCTCTCTCTCTGTTGTAACGTAGGGACACATCCTAGAGAGACTGAATTCAAATGACTGTTCCACCTCCCAAGTCATCGCCCTGCCTAAAACACCAGCATTATTCAGGAATTAGCACAAACTTTTACACACTCTCACAGTTAGGACTTGGTAAAGGGCTCCTAAGGGACAGGAAATCAGTCCAATCAGCACATTTTTAATAAATTAACTGGTTGTGGCACAGTATGAAACACTGCAGGGAATTTGTGCATAGCAAGATCCCACAGGGTACAGCCAGCTCTGCTCAGCACTTTTTAAATGGGGCAATATTTACACAGAGAGAGAGAGGCAGCAAGTTGGAGAGGGACTAAGACAGTGAAGACCCCCGACCCCTTCAGAACCTCAGAAAGACTGAGCGCTTTGCAGTGAAAGAATGAATGTTTAAAATGCTCTCATTCTTAGTGAGTCACTTGCTTCACTGTCCCTGGATTCATTTACACAATTCAGCCTTTTCTAAAAGATGTGACTGGGAGCTGGGCAGATTCTACACATTGGAGACCCCCTGATCCTGTGTCTATTCACACCCCCTCCTCCTCTTGTTTTACTATCTCAGCCCCTCTGTTTCACCTCACTCACTCCCCCCTTTCTCTCTCTCTCTCTCTCTTCCCCCATTGGAGAGACCGAGGGGGAGAGAGGAGACTGAGAATTTGACAGTCAGAGATCGGTGAAGTGAATTAAATCGGCTGCCGGGCCTTTACCTTTCACCGTGACATGAATTGCTCTCAGACAAGGGCCCTGTGCTCTTGGTGAATTAGACCCGGGTACAAGTTCGGGCCTTTTTAATTCCACGCCCCTGTGAGTGCTGGATAGAAAGGGCACTCTGGAAAGCTCCTGTCTCACCATCGACAAAAATCCACACCGCACTGGCCATCTTTTACATTTAGATGTAAAAAGATAGAGATTAAGCTCTCCCTACACTGTGCCCATCAATCACTCCCTGGACAGGTACAGCACGGGGTTAGATACAGAGTAAAGCTCCCTCTACACTGCCCCCATCAAACACTCCCAGGACAGGTACAGCACGGGGTTAGATACAGAGAAAAGCTCCCTCTGCACTGTCCCCATCAAATACTCGCTGGACAGGAACAGGACAGGGTTAGATACAGAGTAAAGCTCCCACTATACTGTCTCCATTAAACACTCCCAGGACAGGAACAGATCAGGGTTAGATACAGAGTAAAGCTACCTCTACACTTACCCCATCAAACACTCACAGGGCAGGTAAAGCACTGGGTTAGATACAGAGTAAAGCTTCCTCTACACTTACACCATCAAACTCTCCCAGGACTGGTACAGCACAGCGTTAGATACAGAGTAAACCTCCCTCTATACTCGCCCCATCAAGCACTCCCTGGACTGGTACCGCACGTGGTTAGATACAGAGTAAAGCTCCCTCTACACTGTCTCCATCAAACACTCCAAGGACTGGTACTGATCAGGGTTAGATACAGAGTAAAGCTCCCTCTATACTGTCCCCATCAAACACTCCCAGGACAGGTATGGCACGGGGTTAGATACAGAGTAAAGCACCCTCTATGCTGTCCCCATCAAACACTCCCAGGACAGGTACAGATCACGGTTAGATACAGAGTAATGCTCCCCCGATAATGTCCCCATCAAACACTCCAAGGACAGGTACAGCACGGGGTTAGATACAGAGTAAAGCTCCCTCGATACTGTCCCCATCAAACACTCCCAGGACAGTTACAGAACGGGCTTAGATACAGAGTAAAGCTCCCTCTACACTGTCCCCATCAAACACTGCCAGGGCAGGTACAGCACGGGGTTAGATACAGAGTAGGCCTCACTCGATACTGTCTCCATCAAACACTCCCAGGACAGGTGCAGCCCGGGAATGATACAGAGAAAAGCTCCCTCGATACTGTCCCCATCGAACACTCCCAGGACAGGTACAGCACGGGGTTAGATACAGAGTAAAGCTCCCTCGATACTGTCCCCATCAAACACTCCCAGGGCAGTACAACACACGGTTATATACAGAGTAAAGCTCCCTCTATACTGTACCCATCAAACACTCCCAGGACAGGTAAAGCACGGGGTTAGATACAGAGTAAACCTCCCTCGATAATGTCCCCAACAAACACTCCCAGGAAAGGCACAGCACGGGGTTAGATACAGAGTAAAGCTCCCCCTACACTGTGCCCATCAAACACTCCCATGGCAGGTACAGCGCGGGGTTAGATACAGAATAAAGCTCTCTCTGCACTGTCCCCATCAAACATTCCCAGGGCAAATACAGCACGGGGTTAGATACAGAGTAAACCTCCCTCTACACTGTCCCCATCAAACACTCCCAGGACAGGAACAGGACAGGGTTAGAAACAGAGTAAAGCTCCACCTATACTGTCCCCATCAAACATTCCCAGGACAGGAACA
The DNA here is from genome assembly GCF_964194155.1 of Cetorhinus maximus. Classification (NCBI taxonomy): domain Eukaryota; kingdom Metazoa; phylum Chordata; class Chondrichthyes; order Lamniformes; family Cetorhinidae; genus Cetorhinus; species Cetorhinus maximus. The sequence goes on from NC_135916.1 coordinate 3,152,071, forward strand.
GGACAGGGTTAGATACAGAGTAAAGCTTCCTCTACACTTTCCCCATCAAAAACTCCCAGGGCAGGTATTGCACTGGGTTAGAGAAAAAGTAAAGCTCACTCTACACTCTCTCCATCAAACACTCCCAGGACTGGTACAGCATAGGGTTAGATACAAAGTAAAGCTCCCTCTATACTGTCCCCATCAAACACTCCAAGGACTGGTACAGCATGGGGTTAGATACAGAGTAAAGCTCCCCCTACACTTTGCCCATCATACACTCCCAGGGCAGTTACAGCACGGGGTTAGATACAGAGTAAAGCTCCCCCTACACTGTGCCCATCATACACTCCCAGGGCAGTTACAGCATGGGGTTAGATACAGAGTAAAGCTCCCCCTACACTGTGCCCATCATACACTCCCAGGGCAGTTACAGCACGGGGTTAGATACAGAGTAAATCTCCATCTACACCGTCCCCATCAAACACTCCCACTGGCCCCCTCAGTTCCTCTTAGGATTTGATAATTTGATCAAGTCACCCCTGATGCTACTAAATTTGAAGGAATAGAACCCGTGTTTGTGCAATCTCACTTTGCAATTTAACCCTTGGAATCCTGGTCTCATTCTGGCAAATCTGTGATGCACTCGAACTGTCTAAACTGTCCCTGGAGTGTCGGATTAACCCGGGTCACTCACATACACCCAGGTCAGGTTCAAGACTCACCTGTCTCACTCACTGAGACGCTCCTGTATCACTGGCCTTATTGTAGTCGGATGCCACGTTGGGAGCAGGACAGGTAGACGGGATTAGGATGACTGCTCATGTGGAGGGTAAACCCGAGGAATCTATCAGAGAATCAGAACAGACCAGGGAGAATCAAACATGGAAACAGATGTTCAATTTATTAGGCCTGATTTGTGGATTGTTTTTGATGAGAATGTTGCCAACAAACATTCCCAGAGATGATGCAGCAGGGGCTAGAGACAGAGTAAAGCTCCCTCGATACTGTCCCCATCAAACACTCCCAGGACAGGTACAGCACGCATTTAGATACAGAGTAAAGCTCCCTCTATACTGTGCCCATCAAACACGCCCAGGACAGGTACAGCACGGGGTTACATACAGGGAAAAGCTCCCTCTGCACTGTCCCCATCAAACACTCCCAGGACAGGTACAGCACGGGGTTAGATACAGAGTAAAGCTCCCTCTATACTGTCCCCATCAAACACTCCCAGGACAGGTACAGCACGGGGTTATATACAGAGTAAAGCTCCCTCTACACTGTTCCCATCAAACAATCCCAGGACAGGTACAGCAAAGGGTTAGATACAGAGTAAAGCTCCCTCTACACTGTCCCCATCAAACACTCCCAAAACAGGTACAGCACGGGTTTAGATACAGAGTAAAGCTCCCCCTACACTGTCCCCATCAAACACTCCCAGGACAGGTACAGCACAGGGTTAGATACAGGGTAATGCTCCCTGTACACTGTCCCCATCAAACTCTTCCAGGAGAGGTAAAGCACGGGGTTAGATACAGAGTAAAACTCCCTCTATACTGTGCCCACCAAACACTCCCAGGACAGGTACAGCACGGGGTTAAATACAGAGTAAAGCTCCCTCGATACTGTCCCCATCAAACACTCCCAGGACAGGTACAGCACGGGGTTAGATACAGAGTAAAGCTCCCTCTATATTGTGCCCATCAAACACACCCAGCGCAGCTACAGCACGGGGTTATATACAGAGTAAAGCTCCCTCGATACTGTCTCCATCAAACACTCCCAGGACAGGTACAGCACGGGGTTAGATACAGAGTAAAGCTCCCTCTATACTGTCCCCAACTGACACTCCCAGGATAGGTACAGCACAGGGTTAAATATAGAATAAAGCTCCCTCCATACTGTCCCCATCAAACACTCGCAGAGAGAAATAGAGACTGAGAAACGGATAGAGAAGGGATCTCCATCCTCCCTCACCAACTCTCTCTCATCCAAAACTGGAGAGAATATGGGAATGAGAGAGCACGGGGTGGGGTGGTGGGTGGGATGGTGCAGAGATAGTTTGGGGGGTGGGAGAGAAAGCGTGGGGTTGGCAGAGAGGGTGTGGTCCAAGATGATGATCAGAGAGAGAGTGCATGTGAGAGACAGAGATTGTGTGTGTGAGAGAGAGATGGTGTGTGTGCGTGGGAGATTGTGTGTGCAAGAGATTGAGTGTGAGAGCGAGCGTATGAGAGGGATTGTGAAAGAGGGATTGCCTGTGAAAGGGAGAGAGTGAAAGAGAGTTGGTGTGAGAGGCTGAGAGAGTGCGGATGAGAGTGAGAGAGCTTTTGGGTGAGAGGTTTGGAGTGATAGGGAGGGAGAGTTGGGGTGAGAGAGTGGGGAAGGGAGGGAGAGAGGTTTGGGGTGAGAGGGAGAGAGGGTTGGGGTGAGAGAGAGAGTGAGTTGGGGTATGAGGGTGGGAGGTTTGGGCTGAGAGGGAGAGACTGTTGGTGTGAGAGGGAGACCGGGTTGTGGTGAGAGGGAGAGAGGGTTGCATTGAGAGGGAGAGAAGTTTGGGGTGAGTGGGAGAGAGTTTTGGTGAGAGTTAGAGAGGGTTGTGCTGAGAGGGTGAGAGAGTTGGGGTGAGAGGGAGAGAGTGTTGGGATGAGATTGTGAGAGGGTTGAGGTGAGAGGGAGAGAGGTTTGGGGTGAGAGAGAGAGAAGGATGGGGTGAGAGGGAGAGAGGGTTGGGTGAGAGGGAGAGAGGGTTGGTGTAAGGGGGAATGAGGAGATGGTGAGAATGAGAGAGAGTTGGGGGGAGAGGTTGAGAGAGCAGGGATGAGAGTGAGAGATCTTTTGGGTGAGTGGTTTGGGGTGATAGGGAGAGAGTGTTGGGGTAGGAGGTAGAGAGGGTGGGAGTGATAGGGAGAGAGAGTTGGGGAGATTGGGAGAGAGAGTTGGGGTGGCAGGGAGATGAGTTGGGGTGAGAGGGAGATAGTGTTGGGGTGAGAGGGAGAGTGGGGATGAGATGGTGAGTTGGTTGGTGTGAGAGGGAGAATGGGTTGTGTTGAGAGGCAGAGAGGGTTGGAGTGAGAGGGAATGAGGGTTGGGGTGAGAGGGAATGAGGGTTGGGGTGAGAGGGAATGAGGGTTGGGGTGAGAGGGAGACAGTGTTGGGGTGAGAGGGAGACAGTGTTGGGGTGAGAGGGAGACAGTGTTGGGGTGAGAGGGAGACAGTGTTGGGGTGAGAGGGAGACAGTGTTGGGGTGAGAGGGAGACAGTGTTGGGGTGAGAGGGAGACAGTGTTGGGGTGAGAGGGAGACAGTGTTGGGGTGAGAGGGAGACAGTGTTGGGGTGAGAGGGAGACAGTGTTGGGGTGAGAGGGAGACAGTGTTGGGGTGAGAGGGAGACAGTGTTGGGGTGAGAGGGAGACATTGTTGGGGTGAGAGGGAGACAGTGTTGGGGTGAGAGGGAGACAGTGTTGGGGTGAGAGGGAGACAGTGTTGGGGTGAGAGGGAGACAGTGTTGGGGTGAGAGGGAGACAGTGTTGGGGTGAGAGGGAGACAGTGTTGGGGTGAGAGGGAGACAGTGTTGGGGTGAGAGGGAGACAGTGTTGGGGTGAGAGGGAGACAGTGTTGGGGTGAGAGGGAGAGAGTGTTGGAGTGAGAGGGAGAGAGAGTGGGGATGAGATGGTGAGATGGTTGGTGTGAGAGGGTGAATGGGGTGTGTTGAGAGGTAGAGAGGGTTGGAGTGAGAGGGAATGAGGGTTGGGGTGAGAGGGAGACAATATTGGGGTGAGAGGGACAGAGTGTTGGGGTGAGAGGTAGATTATGTTGGGGTGAGAGGGAGAGAGTGTTGGGATGAGAGGGAGAGTGGGTTGGTGTGAGAGGGAGAGTGGGTTGGGGTGTGAGGGAGAGTGGGTTGGGGTGAGAGGGAGAGTGGGTTGGGGTGAGAGGGAGAGTGGGTTGGGGTGAGAGGGAGAGTGGGTTGGGGTGAGAGGGAGAGTGGGTTGGGGTGAGAGGGAGAGTGGGTTGGGGTGAGAGGGAGAGTGGGTTGGGGTGAGAGGGAGAGTGGGTTGGGGTGAGAGGGAGAGCGGGTTGGGGTGAGAGGGAGAGTGGGTTGGGGTGAGAGGGTGAGTGGGTTGGGGTGAGAGGGAGAGTGGGTTGGGGTGAGAGGGAGAGTGGGTTGGGGTGAGAGGGAGAGTGGGTTGGGGTGAGAGGGTGACTGGGTTGGGGTGAGAGGGAGAGTGGGTTGGGCTGAGAGGGAGAGAGGTTTGGGGTGAGAGGGAGAGTGGGTTGGGGTGAGAGGGAGAGTGGGTTGGGGTGAGAGGGAGAGTGGGTTGGGGTGAGAGGGAGAGTGGGTTGGGGTGAGAGGGAGAGTGGGTTGGGGTGAGAGGGAGAGTGGGTTGGGGTGAGAGGGAGAGTGGGTTGGGGTGAGAGGGAGAGTGGGTTGGGGTGAGAGGGAGAGTGGGTTGGGGTGAGAGGGTGAGTGGGTTGGGGTGAGAGGGAGAGAGGGTTGGGGTGAGAGGGAGAGAGGTTTGGGGTGAGAGGGAGAGAGAGTTGGGGTGAGAGGGAGAGTGGGTTGGGGACTGCGATTACTGCCATTGTTTTGGGGGTCTGTGTGAGATCAGGGTTTGGAACTGGGGTAACACAACCAACAGGGGAAAGAAATATAAATTTATTATTAAGCCAAAAATAAAGACAGGCCCTTGTTGAGACCATGTCTGTCCTGGGATTAACCCTCAGTGGACAGGAGCTGCAAATGGTACTGTCTTGTTATTAACATTCAATGGACAGGATCAGCAAGGGGTCCTGTCTGGAAAGAGAGAGGGAGAGGGAAAGCTGGAGTGACAGAGACAGGGAAATGCTACCCCCTCCCCCAGAAACGTCGTGTGTTCCCTGTTGCAGTTCAGGAAAAGCTGCAGGCGGTTTCTGCACAGGGGGATCCCACAGGCAGCAATGTAATGGTATCCGGATGGGAACAGGGAGACACATTTCCTTCCCCCAGCCTCATTCCTGCTGTAACCCTCCCTCTTCCCCCTCTCCCGCCTCACCCCGGGTACCATGTGCGCTCTGAGTCCGGACACATCCCCAGAAAGGCCTAAACTCCTTCCCTTCAAACCGGGAACAAGCTGCTGCTTCCTGGGGGAGACTTTTTGAAATCTCCGTCCCAGCATCGATTTTTACAAACCAGGCGTCCCCGGGAGGGTGTGACTGAGGCTTTTCTGCAGAGACTGGGAGCTGGGCACTGACTCCACACTGGAGACCCTCCCCTAACCCCACCCCCCCCCAAGACCCTGTGTCTCTTCCTCACCCTCAACCCCCTGCCTCTGTTTCACTGTCTTTTCCTGTTTCCCTCAATCTCCCCCCTCTCCCTCTGTTGTAACGTAGGGACACATCCTAGAGAGACTGAATTCAAAAGATGTTCCACCTCCCAATTCATCGCCCTGCCTAAAACACCAGCATTATTCAGGAATTAGCACAAACTTTTACACACACTCACAGTTAGGACTTGGTAAAGGGCACCTGAGGGACAGGAAATGAGTCCAATCAGCACATTTTTAATAAATTAACTGGTTGTGGCACAGTATGAAACACTGCAGGGAATTTGTGCACAGCAAGATCCCACAAGGTGCAGCCAGCTCTGTTCAGCACTTTTTAAATGGGGCAATATTTACACAGAGAGAGAGAGGCCGCAAGCTGGAGAGGGACTAAGACAGTGAAGACCCCCGACCCCTTCAGAACCTCAGAAAGACTGAGCGCTTTGCAGTGAAAGAATGAATGTTTAAAATGCTCTCATTGTTAGTGAGTCACTTGCTTCACTGTCCCTGGATTCATTTTCGCAATTCGGCCTTTTCTAAAAGATGTGACTGGGAGATGGGCAGAGTCTACACATTGGAGACCCCCAGATCCTGTGTCTATTCACACCCCCTCCTCTTGTTTTGCTACCTCAGCCCCTCTGTTTCACCTCACTCACTCCCCCCTTTCTCTCTCTCTCTCACTTCCCCCATTGGAGAGACCGAGGGGGAGAGAGGAGACTGAGAATTAGACAGTCAGAGATCGGTGAAGTGAATTAAATTGGCTGCCGGGCCTTTACCTTTCACCGTGACATGAATTGCTCTCAGAAACGGGCCCTGTGCTCTTGGTGAATTAGACCCGGGTACAAGTTCCGGCCTTTTTAATTCCACGCCCCTGTGAGTGCTGGATAGAAAGGGCACTCTGGAAAGCTCCTGTCTCACCATCGACAAAATCCACACCACACTGGCCATCTTTTACATTTATAGTTCCACAATCACATCCCCCAGTCAATCAAATAGTTATTAGAGTTGCAACTAAGGCAATTCTGCACAGCAGGATCCCACGAGCAGTCACACAATGGAGGGGGACACCCCCAGACCCTGTGTCTCCTTCCCCTGCCCCCGAGCCCCCAACAACCCCACCCCCTCTCTGTCGAAGTCTCCCTCAATCTGTTCCTCTTTCTCTCTCTCTGCCCCCATCACTCCTCCCTCTGCACCCACCTCTCTCTCTGCCCCATTCAGCCCTCCCTCCGCACCCACCTCTTCTCTGTCCCCATCACTCCTCCCTCTGCACCCACCTCTCTCTCTGCCCCATTCAGCCCTCCCTCCGCACCCACCTCTCTCTGCCCCCATCAACACCTCCTTCCGCACCCACCTCTCTCTCTGCCCCCATCAACCCCTTCCTCCGCACGCACATCTCTATCTGCCCCCATCACCCCTCCCTCCGCACCCACCTCTCTCTCTGCCCCCATCACCCCACCCTCCGCACCCACCTCTCTCTCTGCCCCCATCACCCCTCCCTCCGCACCCACCTCTCTCTCTGCCCCCATCAACCCTCCTTCCGTAACCTCCTCTCTCTCTGCCCCCATCACCCCTCCCTCCGCACCCACCTCTCTCTCTGCCCCCATCAGCCCTCCCTCCGCACCCACCTCTCTCTCTGCCCCCATCACCCCTCCCTCCGCACCCACCTCTCTCTATGCCCCCATCAACCCTCCTTCCGCAACCTCCTCTCTCTCTGCCCCCATCACCCCTCCCTCCGCACCCACCTCTCTCTCTGCCCCCATCACCCCTCCCTCCGCACTCTCCTCTTTCTCTGCCCCCTTTATTTTGAAAGTGTGGTCACTGTTGTGGGGGGCAAGGAGCAGGGCGGTGGGGGTTGGAGACCATGTGTACACAGCAAGATCCCACTCCCCACCTGCTCATAACCAGTTGAAAATGTATTGGCTGAGGATAGCGGGACAGTGAGTGGGGAATGGGCCTCATCCCCTCTCTCTCCCCCCCCAACAACCTCCCCCGCCCCCAATTAAAGTAACGACAAATTACATTGGTGTTTTTATACATTTTATTGAAAGATGAATTATGGGCAGAATTGGCTGGAGAGAGAGAGGGAGAGAGGGAACAAGCTGGAGAGACAGAGACTGGGGGCTGCTCTCCCCCCACCCTCACCACCAGCCCGCACCCTCAGATCTACATTAACCTCAATTGAAATGGCTGCTGCCCCTTCCATTTAACCCAGGAAAGCCCGTGGCCCGGCCTGTCTAACACACACCGACATGACTCTGGGGGTGAGAAGAAGCCTTTGCACAGGCTCCGGGTTCTCATTTCAGGCCCTCTCCCTCTCCCTCTCCCTCTCCCTCTTCTCTCTCTCCGACTGCTTCACCCTCCATGAACCCATTTCTATCAAGTGTGGTCACTGATGCCGTTCAGGAAAGGCTGGCGGCCTCTTTGTTTTATTTTTATACACAGCAGGATCCCATGACTTTCCCTATCTCCACACCTGCTGTGAAAGCCTCTCTCTCTCCGCCTTCCCAGTGGGAATTCCCCAGTCTGGGGGCCATCCCCTCAGTTCCCTCCCTCCCCACCACCACAACCCCCTGAAAGGGCTGAAACTCAAACTGGGGAGCAGCTGGATTCTCTCAGGAGACATTTTCAAATCACTGCCTCGGGATTTCAGTTGGGGTCAAATCCCACTTTCTGGAAGGCCCTGACTGGGAGCTGGGCAGTGACTGCACACGAGGAGCCCTCTCTCTCTCCCCCCGGACCCAGTGTCTTCTCACCTACCCACACCAACTCCTCTCTGTTTTGTTATCTCTTCCCCTCTTTCCCCTGACCTCTCCTTTCTCTCTCTCTCATGTGGGGAAAGGCCACAGGCCCCTGTGGACACAGCAAGATCAGGAGGATGGAGAGAGAGAGAGAGAGAGAAATCCAAACACAGAAGCTGCGTAAACTGAATTAAAATGGTTCCCCCTGTCCACCTATCAGTCTCCAGAAGGTGCTAAACTCCCTGTCTTATTTTGGAATTATAACAAGCTTCTAAACAGCCTCAGGTTTCAGATTTTTAATCTCCTCTTTGTCACACACCAAAGGGTTAATGTGTTTGTGACTAATCGCAAGGCCGGGATATTTTAACCCCAGGGTTTCAAAATCCAGCACCCCATCATCTAACAGAAACCGCTTCATCGATGAACCAAAAACCAGGGTCCCTCCGAGATTAAAATTAAACTTCGGGGTCATAAAGAAACACAACTCACGTGGGTGGGTGGGGGGTGTGGAACAGGCCTGAGTCCATCCATCCAAGCTGGGGAAAAGCTCCTGCCCATGGATTCATAATCACATTGCAGTCTTCAAACTCCAAATTCCTGGGGAAAAGAGAGAGGGAAAAGAATTGACTAAAGCACAAAGCAAGAACATTTCTAAACAAAATAGCACAGCAAGAGCCCAGGATTCCATCCCCCCCCATACCGACCCCTTCACAGTTACACAACCTCTTAGCAACATCCAAATACAAAAATATCCCAGTTATAAACCAGAGGCTAAAACAGATTGAGAGACCTTTCCCATCCCCTGTGTTTCTCTCTGTATCTCTCTTCCTATCTCACTCACATCTCTGTCCCCCTCACTCATTCACTCTCTCACTCTGTGTCTCAGAGATGGAAATTAAACCTCGATTGGGGTAATAAACAGACACAAATCACGTGGGTGAAGCCTGTGGACCAGGCCTCAGTCTATCCCCCTCCCTCTGCACCCTCCTCTCTCTCTGCCCCCATCACCCCTCCCTCCGCACCCACCTCTCTCTCTGCACCCATCACCCCTCCCACCGCACCCTCCTCTCTCACTGCCCCCATCACCCGTCCCTCCGCAACCACCTCTCTCTCTGCCCCCATCACCCCTCCCTCCGCACCCACCTCTCTCTCTGCCCCCATGAACCCTCCCTCCGCAACCTCCTCTCTCTCTGCCCCCATCACCCCACCCTCCACACCCACCTCTCTCTCTGCCCCCATCAACCCTCCTTCTGCAACCTCCTCTCTCTGTGCCCGCATCACCCCTTCCTCCGCACTCTCCTCTTTCTCTGCCCCCTTTATTTTGAAAGTGTGGTCACTGTTGTGGGGGGCAAGGAGCAGGGCGGTGGGGGTTGGAGACCATGTGTACACAGCAAGATCCCACTCCCCGCCTGCTCATGACCAGTTAAAAATGTATTGGCTGAGGATAGCGGGACAGTGAGTGGGGAATGGGCCTCATCCCCTCTCTCTCCCCCCCCCAACAACCTCCCCAACCCCCAATTAAAGTAACGACAAATTACATTGGTGTTTTTATACATTTTATTGAAAGATGAATTATGGGCAGAATTGGCTGGAGAGAGAGAGGGAGAGAGGGAACAAGCTGGAGAGACAGAGACTGGGGGCTGCTCTCGCCCCACCCTCACCACCAGCCCGCACCCTCAGATCTACATTAACCTCAATTGAAATGGCTGCTGCCCCTTCCATTTAACCCAGGAAAGCCCGTGGCCCGGCCTGTCTAACACACACCGACATGACTCTGGGGGTGAGAAGAAGCCTTCGCACAGGCTCCGGGTTCTCATTTCAGGCCCCCTCCCTCTCCCTCTCCCTCTCCCTCTCCCTCTCTATCTCTCTCTCTCTCTCTCTCTCCCTCTCCCTCTCCCTCTGTGTCCGACTGCTTCACCCTCCATGAACCCATTTCTATCAAGTGTGGTCACTGATGCAGTTCAGGAAAGGCTGGCGGCCTCTTTGTTTTGTTTTTTTACACAGCAGGATCCCATGACATTCCCTATCTCCACACCTGCTGTGAAAGCCTCTCTCTCCCCGCCTTCCCCATGGGAATTCCCCAGTCTGGGGGCCATCCCCTCAGTTCCCTCCCTCCCCAGCACCACAACCCCCTGAAAGGGCTGAAACTCAAACTGGGGAGCAGCTGGATTCTCTCAGGAGACATTTTCAAATCACTGCCTCGGGATTTCAGTTGGGGTCAAATCCCACTTTCTTGAAGGCCCTGACTGGGAGCTGGGCAGTGACTGCACACGAGGAGCCCTCTCTCTCTCCTCCCGGACCCTGTGTCTTCTCACCTACCCACACCAACTCCGCTCTGTTTTGTTATCTCTCCCCCTCTTTCCCCTGACCTCTCCTTTCTCTCTCTCTCATGTGGGGAAAGGCCACAGGCCCCTTTGGGCACAGCAAGATCAGGAGGATGGAGAGAGAGAGAGAGAAATCCACACACAGAAGCTGCGTAAACTGAATTAAAATGCTTCCCCTTGTCCACCCATCAGTCTCCAGAAGGTGCTAAACTCCCTGTCTTATTTTGGAATTATAACAAGCTTCTAAACAGCCTCAGGTTTCAGATGAAACAGGCACAGCATGAAACACTGCAGGGAATTTGTGCACAGCAAGATCCCACAAGGTACAGCCAGCTCTGCTCAGCACTTTTTAAATGGGGCAATATTTACACAGAGAGAGAGAGAGGCAGCAAGTTGGAGAGGGACTAAGACAGTGAAGACCCCCGACCCCTTCAGAACCTCAGAAAGACTGAGCGCTTTGCAGTGAAAGAATGAATGTTTAAAATGCTCTCATTGTTAGTGAGTCACTTGCTTCACTGTCCCTGGATTCATTTTCGCAATTCGGCCTTTTCTAAAAGATGTGACTGGGAGCTGGGCAGATTCTACACATTGGAGACCCCCAGATCCTGTGTCTATTCACACCCACTCCTCTTGTTTTACTGTCTCAGCCCCTCTGTTTCAACCCTCTTTCCAGACATTATGGCAAACTTGTGGCATTCTAAACTATTATCTTAAATTGTTAATAAATACTGAGAAACAGACACAGACACGGGCTTTGCAGCAGCAGAAAGAATGTCAATCATTCCATCCCGGGGGTTTTTACTTCCAGATTCAGTTTTAGAAAATTCAGAATTCAAATTCACAACAGCAAAGTGTGGGACTGAAGGCCCGGATCCTTCAATATTCCAGGGAATACACGTGGAATTTCTGTCTCCATACCTGTGTCTCTGTCACGTTTAAAATACTAATGTTACATGAGTCAACTCTGTCCTAAGTGTCCCATTCCTGTGGGGACATAAAATGGCCACTGTGAACAAACCTAAAATGGCTGCCTGGTGTTTGTAGACTAGATTCTCAGAGGAAGAGAGGCAGGGAGAGAGGGAAAGAGAGCTGGGTAAGCGAGTGAGATAGAGAGAGGAGATCAAGCGATAAAAAAGTGATGAGTTGAGAGAGAGAGATGAAGAGAGGGGAGCGAGTGTAGGGTAAAGATATGGGGTGAGTTAGAGAAACAGAGAAATGTATAGAGTGGCAGAGAGATGGGATGGGAGAGGGAGAGAAGGAACGAGACAGGATGAAAGAAAGAGAAAGTGTAGGGGGAAACTGAAAATGTTCAAAAATGTGTTAACATTATTGAGTGTAAAGAACAATATCCTGTGAGACATCCCTTCTCCATCTTAAATTTGGCGGGAGAGCCTTTAACCAACTTTAAAATGGGGGGAGACCCCTTCCTTAACTTGTGATGTGGAAGTGCTGGAATCTAATCGAGGGGTTTGTGGGGTTTATATATAGAATAATAGATACCCGGGAGTGAGTTGCAGACTGGAATCTAATCGAGGGTTTTGTGGGGTTTATATATGGAATAATAGATACCAAGGATTGAGTTACAGACTGGAATCTAATCGAGGGGTTCGGGGTGGTTTATATATAGAATAACAGATACCCGGGAGTTAGTTACAGGCTGGAATCTAATCGAGGGGTTCGGGGCGGTTTATATACAGAATAAAAAATTCCCGGGAGTGAGTTACAGACTGGAATCTAATCGAGGTGTTCGGGGTGGATTATATATAGAATAACAGATACCCGGGAGTGAGTTACAGACTGGAATCTAATCGAGGGGTTCGGGGTGGATTATATATAGAATAACAGTTACCCGGGAGTGAGTTACTGACTGGAATCTAATTGAGGGGTTCGCGGTGGATTATATATAGAATAACAAACGCCCGGGAGTGCGTCACAGACTGGATTCTAATCGAGGGGTTCGGGGTGCTTTATATATATAATAACAGATACCTGGGAGTGAGTTACAGGCTGGAATCTAATCGAGGGCTTCGAGGTGGATTATATATAGAATAACAGATACCCGTGATAGAGTTACAGACTGGGATCAAATTGATGGGTTTGGAGGGTATATATATATATATATATATATATAGGCTAACAGATACCCGGGAATGAGTTACAGATTCGAATCTAATGGAGTATTTTTGGGATGGTTTAAATAAAGAAAATCAGATACCTGAGAGTGAGTTATAGGCTGGAATCTAATCGAGAGTTTCGGGGATTTATATATAGAATCTCAGATACCCGAGAGTGAGTTACAGACTGGAATCTAATCGAGGGGTTCAGGGGGTTTATATATAGAATAACAGATACCCGGGAGTGAGTTACAGACTGGAATCAAATCGAGGGGTTTGGGGGATTTATATATAGAATGACAGATACCCAAGAGTGAGTTACAGACTGGAATCTAATCGAGGGGTTCGGGGCGGAATATATATATAGAATAACAGATACCCGGGAGTGAGTTACAGACTGGAATCTAATGGAGGGGTTTGGGGTGGTTTCTATATAGAATAACAGACACCCGGCAGTGAGTTACAGACTGGAATCTAACGGAGGGGTTCGTGGTAGTTTATATATAGAATAACAGTCACCCGGCAGTGAGTTACAGACTGGAATCTAACGGAGGGGTTCGTAGTAGTTTATATATAGAATAACAGTCACCCGGCAGTGAGTTACAGACTGGAATCTAATGGAGGGGTTTGGGGTGGTTCATATATAGAATAACAGATGCCCGGGAGTCAGTTACAGGCTGAAATTTAATCGAGGGGTTTGGGGTGGTTTATATATAAATCATGTAGATATAATATATATCGAATAAAAGATATCCGGGAGTGAGTTACAGAACGGAATCTCAGCGAGGGGATTGAGGGGTTTATATATAGAATAATAGATAACGGGAGAGAGTTACAGACTGGTATCTAATTGAAGGGTGCAGGGGTTTTATATATAGAATAATAGATACCCGGGAGTGAGTTACAGACTGGAATCTAATCGAGGGGTTCAGGGGGTTTATATATCGAATCATAGATACCCGGGATTGAGTTACAGACTGGAATTTAATTAAAGGGTGCAGGGAGTTTATATATAGAATAATCGATACCCGGGATTGAGTTACAGACTGGAATCTAATCGAAGGGTTCAGGGGCTTTATATATAGAATAATAGATACCCGGGATTGAGTTACAGGCTGGAATCTAATTGAGGGGTTCAGGGGGTTTATATATAGAATAATAGATACCCGGGATTGAGTTACAGACTGGAATCTAATCGAGGGGTTCAGGGGGTTTATATATAGAATCGTAGATACCCGGGATTGAGTTACAGATGGCAATCTAATCGAGGGGTTCGGGGGGGTTTATATATAGAATAATAGATACCCGGGATTGAGTTACAGACTGCAATCTAATCGAGGGGTTCGGGGAGTTTATATATAGAATAATCGATACCCGGGATTGAGTTACAGACTGCAATCTAATCGAGGGGTTCAGTGGGTTTATATATAGAATAATAGATATGCGGGAGTGAGTTACAGCCTGGAATCTAATAGAGGGAATCAGGGGGTTTATATAGAGAATAATAGATACCCGGGATTGAGTAACAGACTGGAATCAAGAACAGTTGAAAATATCATTTTTCTTGTGATGTGCTGAAGTGCAGGTTACAGAGGCTGATTCATGGAATGGGTAGTGTGAGTTTTTAACCAGCTTTATCCCAAATATCAAATTTAACTGGAACTATTTGATGTTTTCTTAGTCTTGACACAAATAGATTGGGACTCTTTGGACCCTCACTGCTTGCAGCTTTTCACCATTTATAAGTTAACCTGTTCCATCCTTTTTAAAGTGGGCAGCCACACATTTGCCTACAATGAAATCCATCTTTCACTATTTCACCCATTCACTTAAGGTGTACATATCTCTTTGGAATTTGCAGTGCAGGTTACAGATTGGATTGGAACTTTCTGCTTTCTGAATCATTAGCCAAGTTTCACAGAGTTAAACATCAAAACTGACATTCAGAAACAGGAGAGGGCCCCACAACTTCAATTCTGTGATTCACTGGTATCTCATGATCTGTATCTTACAATATCTCTGCCCCCTTCATGTCTCTGAAGACTTGGGAAAGTGTTTCAGACATTGGGGAACCATTTCTCTCTCTCGGGATATTTCCTTTGAAGCATTTCATTGTCTCGGGATATTTACAATAAACGGCTTCTTCAAAGGTCATCATTAAAATTCACTCTTTAATCAACCAAATCCTGATGCCCATTCAGACTCCCTGGCCCTACATCCTATTGTTTCAAAGCTAACTTACATTTGACAATGTAGGAATGTGTGAATGCAAACACTTTCTTCACACGTTTCCACAATACTAAGGCTCACACTATTCAGGGTGAAATTTTCAAGACAACATTCATCAACTGACAGATTTCCAGCTCCAAATAGAAGCTTCAAGATACAGAAAGTGGTACAGAAATGAAACATCCGATTTATCTGAATCTGCATCCGTTATTGGACAGCGTGGGGTTAGATAGGAATTAAAGTTGTTATTAAATTGTCCCCATCAAACGCTGCCAGAACAGGTACAGCATGGGGTTTGATACAGAGTAAAGCTCCCTCAACACTTAAGTTATTAGGTTAAAAAGCCTCATTCTCCTTTGAATTAGATTTCAAAATAAATACAGTGTTCAAATTAAAAGTTCATCAGCTGGAGAAAATGGTAAAGCTCCAAATATTTTTCAACGTGCCTGGGTATAAACAACATTGTCCTGTCATATCGTTTATCCATGGAATCTAATCGAGGGATTTTGGGGATTTATATACAGAATAACATACCCGGGAGTGAGTTACAGACAGGAATCTAATCGAGGGGTTCGGGGTAGTTTATATATGTAATAACAGACACCTGGGAGGGAGTTACAGACTGGAATCTAATCGAGGGGTTCGGGGTAGTTTATATATGTAATAACAGACACCCGGGAGTGAGTTACAGACTGGAATCTAATAGAGGTGTTTGGTGGGTTTATATATAGTGCCAATGTCACATTCCTGAGGAGTCAACTCTGTCAGAAATGTCCCAGTGCTTTGGGGACATAATATGGCCTCAGTGAACAAACCTAAAAGGCTGACTGGTGTTTGTGTCATTTATATAGATTCTGAGAGAGAGGAAGAGAGAGAGAGAGAGGAGAAGAGAGAGACTCACATCGAGAGGGAGACCGAGAGACAGAGATGGAAGGAAGGATAGTTATCATAGTACATTGGAAGAGGAAGATTCCATTTCTCCCCGCACACTGTTTCCGACATTCAATGAGATCCTGACTGATCCCTGATCTAACTACATATCTCTTTACACCTTCTTCTAACAAAAATCTATCAACCTCAGATTGAAACATTAACAAGAGACTTTGCATCAGTTGCCGTTTGCAGAAGATTGTTTCAAACTAAAGCTTTGACTACACTGTTCATCAAACACTCCCAACCCAAATACAGTATGGGGTTCGATACAGAGTCAAATTACCTCTGCTCTTTCCAAGAAATTTTTAATTGTAGATTTTTATTTTTAATTTTGGGATAACAGGACTGAAATTGTACGGCATCCCAGTGTGAGATTTAAACTCCTGTTTATTTCAATCTTTAGCTCAGGAATTCACAGTAAAACATGCAGAGAATTGAAACCTTCCTCATACAGTTGCCTGTTTGTTCCAGTGTTGGTATATTCCGTCTTTCTCTTGCGTTTTCACTTGTCTGAAGAAATTGAATTGTTGACATTGGATAATCATCCCTTTCCCATGAAAATGTAAACTCCTGGGAAACTGCAACAGACAAAATCTAATGCAGTGAACAAAATCCTGCACCTTTATTCATCAATCCCATTTCCTATCTCTGTAGAAACTCCCTTCCACTGACAGATTCTGAGATCCATACTCAATCTCAAAAACCACAACAGAAAAGTGACTGCTTATTTAAAACAGTGAATCTGAACTATTTGAAGTTCTGACTCAGTCACAGAATCGCAGAAATTTTGACTCTCTGGGATGAAAATTATCAGAATAACTTTGCAACATACAGGTAACATCAATAGGATTTGACAATTTGATCAAGTCACCCCTGATGCTACTAAATTTCAGGGAATACAACCCGAGTTTGTGCAATCTCACTTTGCAATTTAACCCTTGGAATCCAGGTCTCATTCTGGCAAAGCTGTGATGCACTCGAACTGTCTAAACTGTCCCTGGAGTGTCGGATTAACCTGGGTCACTCACATACACCCAGGTCAGGTTCAAGACTCACCTGTCTCACTCGCTGAGACGCTCCTGTATTACTGGCCTTATTGTAGTCGGATGCCGTGTTGGGAGCAGGAAAGGTAGACGGGATTAGGATGACTGCTCATGTGGAGGGTAAACATGAGGAATCTATCAGAGAATCAGAACAGACCAGGGAGAATCAAACAAGGAAACTCATGTTCATTTTGTTAGCCCTGCTTTGTGGAATGTTTTTGTATTTGATGAGAATGTTGCCAACAAACACTCCCAGGACAGGTACAGCACAGGGTTAGATACAGAGTAAAGCTCCCTCGATACTGTCCCCATCAAACACTCCCAGGACAGGTACAGCACGGGGTTAGATACAGAATAAAGCTCCCTCTATACTGTGCCCAGCAAAATCTCCCTGGGCAGGTACAGCACGGGGTTAGATATAGAGTAAAGCTCCCTCGATACTGTCTCCATCAAACACTGCCAGGACAGGTACAGCACGGGGTTAGATACAGAGTAAAGCTCCCTCTATACTGTCCCCAACTAACACTCCCAGGACAGGTACAGCACAGGGTTAAATATAGAATAAAGCTCCCTCCATACTGTCCCCATCAAACATTCGCAGAGAGAAATAGAGACTGAGAAACGGATTGAGAAGGGATCTCCATCCTCCCTCACCAACTCTCTCTCATCCAAAACTGGAGAGAGTTGGTGTAAGAGGGAATGAGGAGACGGTGAGAGTGAGAGAGAGTTGGGGGGAGAGGGTGAGAGAGTGGGGATGAGAGTGACAGAGCTTTTGGGTGAGTGGTTTGGTTTGATAGAGAGAGAGTGTTGGGTGAGAGGTAGAGAGGGTGGGAGTGATAGGGAGAGAGAGTTGGGGAGTTTAGGAGAGAGAGTTGGGGTGAGAGGGAGATAGAGTTGGGGTGAGAGGGAGATAGTGTTGGGGTGAGAGGGAGAGTGGGTTGTGTTGAGAGGCAGAGAGGTTTGGAGTGAGAGGGAATGAGGGTTGGGATGAGAGGGAGACAGTGTTGGGGTGAGAGGGAGACAGTGTTGGGGTGAGAGGCAGAGAGGTTTGGAGTGAGAGGGAATGAGGGTTGGGATGAGAGGGAGACAGTGTTGGGGTGAGAGGGAGACAGTGTTGGGGTGAGAGGGAGACAGTGTTGGGGTGAGAGGGAGACAGTGTTGGGGTGAGAGGGAGACAGTGTTGGGGTGAGAGGGAGACAGTGTTGGGGTGAGAGGGAGACAGTGTTTGGGTGAGAGGGAGACAGTGTTGCGGTGAGAGGGAGACAGTGTTGGGGTGAGAGGGAGACAGCGTTGGGGTGAGAGGAAGATAGCGTTGGGGTGAGAGGGAGACAGCGTTGGGGTGAGAGGGAGACAGCGTTGGGGTGAGAGGGAGACAGTGTTGGGGTGAGAGGGAGACAGTGTTGCGGTGAGAGGGAGACAGTGTTGGGGTGAGAGGGAGACAGTGTTGGGGTGAGAGGGAGACAGTGTTGGGGTGAGAGGGAGACAGTGTTGGGGTGAGAGTGAGAGAGTGTTGGGGTGAGAGGGAGAGAGAGTGGGGATGAGAGGGAGAGAGAGTGGGGATGAGATGGTGAGTTGGCTGGTGTGAGAGGGAGAGTGGGTTGGTGTGAGAGGGTGAATGGGTTGTGTTGAGAGGTAGAGTGGGTTGGGGTGAGAGGGAGAGTGGGTTGGGGACTGCGATTACTGCCAGTGTTTTGGGGGTTTGTGTGAGATCAGGGTTTGGAACTGGAGTAACACAACCAACAGGGGAAAGAAATATAAATTTATTATTAAGCCAAAAATAAAGACAGGCCCTTGTTGAGACCATGTCTGTCCTGGGATTAACCCTCAGTGGACAGGAGCAGCAAGGGGTACTGTGTTGTTATTAACATTCAATGGACAGGATCAGCAAGGGGTCCTGTCTGGAAAGAGAGAGGGAGAGGGAAAGCTGGAGTGACAGAGACAGGGAAATGCCACCCCTTCCCCCAGAAACTTCATGTGTTCCCTGTTGCAGTTCAGGAAAAGCTGCAGGCCGTTTCTGCACAGGGGGATCCCACAGGCAGCAATGTAATGCTATCCGGATGGGAACAGGGAGACACATTTCCTTCCCCCAGCCTCATGCCTGCTGTAACCCTCCCTCTTCCCCCTCTCCCCCCCTCCCCGGGCACCATGTGTGCTCTGAGTCCGGACACATCCCCAGAAAGGCCTAAACTCCTTCTCTTCAAACCGGGAACAAGCTGCTGCTTCCTGGGGGAGACTTTTTGAAATCTCCGTCCCAGCATCGATTTTTACAAACCAGGCGTCCCCGGGAGGGTGTGACTGAGGCTTTTCTGCAGAGACTGGGAGCTGGGCACTGACTCCACACTGGAGACCCTCCCCTAACCCCCCCCAGACCCTGTGTCTCTTCCTCACCCTCAACCCCCTGCCTCTGTTTCACTGTCTTTTCCTGTTTCCCTCAATCTCCCCCCTCTCTCTCTGTTGTAACGTAGGGACACATCCTAGAGAGACTGAATTCAAATGACTGTTCCACCTCCCAATTCATCGCCCTGCCTAAAACACCAGCATTATTCAGGAATTAGCACAAACTTTTACACACTCTCACAGTTAGGACTTGGTAAAGGGCACCTGAGGGACAGGAAATGAGTCCAATCAGCACATTTTTAATAAATTAACTGGTTGTGGCACAGTATGAAACACTGCAGGGAATTTGTGCACAGCAAGATCCCACAGGGTACAGCCAGCTCTGTTCAGCACTTTTTAAATGGGGCAATATTTACACAGAGAGAGAGAGGCCGCAAGCTGGAGAGGGACTAAGACAGTGAAGACCCCCGACCCCTTCAGAACCTCAGAAAGACTGAGCGCTTTGCAGTGAAAGAATGAATGTTTAAAATGCTCTCATTGTTAGTGAGTCACTTGCTTCACTGTCCCTGGATTCATTTTCGCAATTCGGCCTTTTCTAAAAGATGTGACTGGGAGCTGGGCAGATTCTACACATTGGAGACCCCCTGATCCTGTGTCTATTCACACCCCCTCCTCTTGTATTACTATCTCAGCCCCTCTGTTTCACCTCACTCACTCCCCCCTTTCTCTCTCTCTCTCTCTTCCCCCATTGGAGAGACCGAGGGGGAGAGAGGAGACTGAGAATTTGACAGTCAGAGATCGGTGAAGTGAATTAAATTGGCTGCCGGGCCTTTACCTTTCACCGTGACATGAATTGCTCTCAGACACGGGCCCTGTGCTCTTGGTGAATTAGACCCGGGTACAAGTTCCGGCCTTTTTAATTCCACGCCCCTGTGAGTGCTGGATAGAAAGGGCACTCTGAAAAGCTCCTGTCTCACCATCGACAAAAATCCACACCACACTGGCCATCTTTTACATTTATAGTTCCACAATCACATCCCCCAGTCAATCAAATAGTTATTAGAGTTGCAACTAAGGCAATTCTGCACAGCAGGATCCCACGAGCAGTCACACAATGGAGGGGGACACCCGCAGACCCTGTGTCTCCTTCCCCTGCCCCCGAGCCCCCAACACCCCCACCCCCTCTCTGTCGAAGTCTCCCTCAATCTGTTCCTCTTTCTCTCTCTCTGCCCCCATCACTCCTCCCTCTGCACCCACCTCTCTCTCTGCCCCCATCACCCCTCCCTCCGCACCCACCTCTCTCTCTCTGCACCCATCACCTCTCCCTCCGCACCCTCCTCTCTCTCTGCCCCCAGCACCCCTCCCTCCGCACCAACCTCTCTCTCTGCACTCATCATTCTCCGCACCCACCTCTCTCTCTGCCCCCATCAACCCTCCCTCCGCACCCACCTCTCTCTCTGCCCCTATCACCCCACTCTCCACACCCACCTCTCTCTCTGCCCCCATCACCCCTCCCTCCGGACCCACATCTCTCTCTGCCCCCATCAACCCTCCCTCCGCAACTTCCTCTCTCTCTGCCCCCATTAGCCCTCCCTCCGCACCCACCTCTCTCTCTGCCCCTATCACCCCACTCTCCACACCCACCTCTCTCTCTGCCCCCATCAACCCTCCCTCTGCACCAATCTATCTCTCTGCCCCCATCAACCCACCCTCCTCACCCTCCTCTCTCTCTGCCCCCATCACGTCTCCCTCCGCACTCTCCTCTTTCTCTGCCCCCTTTATTTTGAAAGTGTGGTCACTGTTGGGGGGGGCAAGGAACAGGGCGGGGGTGGTGGAGACCATGTGTACACAGCAAGATCCCACTCCCCACCTGCTCATGACCAGTTAAAAATGTATTGGCTGAGGATAGCGGGACAGTGAGTGGGGAATGGGCCTCACCCCCTCTCACTCCCCCCCAAACACCCTCCCCCACCCCCAATTAAAGTAACAACAAATCACGTTGGTTTTCTGATACATTTTATTGAAAGATGAATTATGGACAGAATTGGCTGGAGAGAGAGAGGGAGAGAGGGAACAAGCTGGAGAGACTGGGGGCAGCTCTCTCCCCACCCTCACCACCAGCCCGCACCCTCAGATCTACATTAAACTCAATTGAAATGGCTGCTGCCCCTTCCATTTAACCCAGGAAAGCCCATGGCCCGGCCTGTCTAACACACACCAACATGACTCTGGGGGTGAGAAGAAGCCTTCGCACAGGCTCCGGGTTCTCATTTCAGGACCCCTCCCTCTCCCTCTCCCTCTCCCTCTCTCTCTATCTCTCTCCCCCTCTCCCTCTCCCTCTCCCTCTCCCTCTGTGTCCGACTGCTTCACCCTCCATGAACCCATTTCTATCAAGTGTGGTCACTGATGCAGTTCAGGAAAGGCTGGCGGCCTCTTTGTTTTGTTTTTTTACACAGCAGGACCCCATGACATTCCCTATCTCCACACCTGCTGTGAAAGCCTCTCTCTCCCCGATTTCCCCGTGGGAATTCCCCAGTCTGGGGGCCATCCCCTCAGTTCCCTCCCTCCCCACCACAACCCCCTGAAAGGGCTGAAACTCAAACTGGGGAGCAGCTGGATTCTCTCAGGAGACATTTTCAGATCACTACCTCGGGATTTCAGTTGGGGTCAAATCCCACTTTCTGGAAGGCCCTGACTGGGAGCTGGGCAGTGACTGCACACGAAGAGCCCTCTCTCTCTCCCCCCGGACCCTGTGTCTTCTCACCTACCCACACCAACTCCTCTCTGTTTTGTTATCTCTCCCCCTCTTTCCCCTGACCTCTCCTTTCTCTCTCTCTCATGTGGGGAAAGGCCACAGGCCCCTGTGGACACAGCAAGATCAGGAGGATGGAGAGAGAGAGAGAGAAATCCACACGTAAACTGAATTAAAATGGTTCCCCCTGTCCACCCATCAGTCTCCAGAAGGTGCTAAACTCCCTGTCTTATTTTGGAATTATAACAAGCTTTTAAACAGCCTCAGGTTTCAGATTTTTAATCTCCTCTTTGTCACACACCAAAGGGTTAATGTGTTTGTGACTAATCGCAAGGCCGGGATATTTTAACCCCAGGGTTTCAAAATCCAGCACCCCATCATCTAACAGAAACCGCTTCATCGATGTACCAAAAACCAGGGTCCCTCCAAGATTAAAATTAAACCTCGGGGTCATAAAGAGACACAACTCACGTGGGTGGGTGGGGGGTGTGGAACAGGCCTGAGTCCATCCATCCAAGCTGGGGAAAAGCTCCTGCTCATGGATTCATAGTCACATTGCAGTCTTCAAACTCCAAATTCCTGGGGAAAAGAGAGAGGGAAAAGAATTGACTAAAACACAAAGCAAGAACATTTCTAAACAAAATAGCACAGCAAGAGCCCAGGATTCCATCCCCCCCATACCGACCCCTTCACAGTTACACAACCTCTTAGCAACATCCAAATACAAAAATATCTCAGTTATAAACCAGAGGCTAAAACAGATTGAGAGACCTTTCCCATCCCCTGTGTTTCTCTCTGTATCTCTCTTCCTATCTCACTCACATCTCTGCCCCCCTCACTCATTCACTCTCTCACTCTGTGTCTCAGAGATGGAAATTAAACCTCGATTGGGGTAATAAACAGACACAACTCACGTGGGTGAAGCCTGTGGACCAGGCCTCAGTCTATCCCCCTCCCTCCGCACCCTCCTCTCTCTCTGCCTCCATCATCCCTCCCTCCGCACCCTCCTCCTTTCCCTCAATCTTTTATTTTGAAAGTGTGGTCACTCTTGTGGGGGGCAAGGAACAGGGCGGGGGGGGGTGGAGACCATGTGTACACAGCAAGATCCCACTACCCACCTGCTCATGACCAGTTAAAAATGTATTGGCTGAGGATAGCGGGACAGTGAGTGCGGAATGGGCCTCACCCCCTCTCTCTCCGCCCCCCAATATCCTCCCCCACCCCCAATTAAAGTAACGACAAATTACATTGGTGTTTTTATACATTTTATTGAAAGATGAATTATGGACAGAATTGGCTGGAGAGAGAGAGGGTGAGAGGGAACAAGCTGGAGAGACAGAGACTGGGGGCTGCTCTCTCCCCACCCTCACCACCAGCCCGCACCCTCAGATCTACATTAAACTCAATTGAAATGGCTGCTGTCCCTTCCATTTAACCCAGGAAAGCCCGTGGCCCGGCCTGTCTAACATACACCGACATGACTCTGGAGGTGAGAAGAAGCCTTCGCACAGGCTCCGGGTTCTCATTTCAGGCCCTCTCCCTCTACCTCTCCCTCTCTCTCTGTGTCTGACTGCTCCACCCTCCATGAACCCATTTCTATCAAGTGTGGTCACTGATGCATTTCAGGAAAGGCTGGCGGCCTCTTTGTTTTATTTTTTTACACAGCAGGATCCCAAGACTTTCCCTATCTCCATACCTGCTGTGACACATCCTAGAGAGACTGAATTCAAATGACTGTTCCACCTCCCAAGTCATCGCCCTGCCTAAAACACCAGCATTATTCAGGAATTAGCACAAACTTTTACACACTCTCACAGTTAGGACTTGGTAAAGGGCTTCTGAGGGACAGGAAATGAGTCCAATCAGCACATTTTTAATAAATTAACTGGTTGTGGCACAGTATGAAACACTGCAGGGAATTTGTGCACAGCATGATCCCACAGGGTGCAGCCACCTCTGCTCAGCACTTTTTAAATGGGGCAATATTTACACAAAGAGAGGCAGCAAGTTGGAGAGGTACTAAGACAGTGAAGATCCCTGAACCCGTCAGAACCTCAGAAAGACTGAGCGCTTTGCAGTGAAAGAATGAATGTTTAAAATGCTCTCATTCTTAGCGAGTCACTTGCTTCACTGTCCCTGGATTCATTTTCGCAATTCAGACTTTTCTAAAAGATGTGTCTTGGAGCTGGGCAGATTCTACAAATTGGAGACCCCCAGATCCTGTGTCTATTCACACCCCCTCCTCTTGTTTTGCTACCTCAGCTCCTCTGTTTCAACCCTCTCTCTATCTCACTCGCTTACCCAGCTCTCTTTCCCTCTCTCCCTGCCTCTCTTCCTCTGAGAATCTAGTCTACAAACACCAGGCAGCCATTTTAGGTTTGTTCACAGTGGCCATTTTATGTCCCCACAGCAATGGGACACTTAGGACAGAGTTGACTCATGTAACATTAGTATTTTAAACGTGACAGAGACACAGGTATGGAGACATAAATTCCAGGTGTATTCCCTGGAATATTGAAGGATCCGGGCCTTCAGTCCCACACTTTGCTGTTGTGAATTTGAATTCTGAATTTTCTAAAACTGAATCTGGAAGTAAAAACCCCCGGGATGGAATGATTGACATTCTTTCTGCTGCTGCAAAGCCCGTGTCTGTGTCTGTTTCTCAGTATTTATTAACAATTTAATATAATAGTTTAGAATGCCACAAGTTTGCCATAATGTCTGGAAATGTCTTTTAAATGGGGCAATATTTACACAGAGAGAGAGAGGCAGCAAGCTGGAGAGGGACTAAGACAGTGAAGACCCCCGAACCCGTCAGAACCTCAGAAAGACTGAGCGCTTTGCAGTGAAAGAATGAATGTTTAAAATGCTCT
The DNA here is from genome assembly GCF_964194155.1 of Cetorhinus maximus. Classification (NCBI taxonomy): domain Eukaryota; kingdom Metazoa; phylum Chordata; class Chondrichthyes; order Lamniformes; family Cetorhinidae; genus Cetorhinus; species Cetorhinus maximus. The sequence continues at coordinate 3,176,694 of NC_135916.1, forward strand.
CATTGTTAGTGAGTCACTTGCTTCACTGTCCCTGGATTCATTTTCACAATTCAGCCTTTTCTAAAAGATGTGACTGGGAGCTGGGCAGAGTCTACACATTGGAGACCCCCAGATCCTGTGTCTATTCACCACCCCCTCCTCTTGTTTTACTTTCTCAGCCCCTCTTTTTCACCTCACTCACTCCCCCCTTTCTCTCTCTCTCTCACTTCCCCCATTGGAGAGACCGAGGGGGAGAGAGGAGACTGAGAATTTGACAGTCAGAGATCGGTGAAGTGAATTAAATTGGCTGCTGGGCCTTTACCTTTCACCGTGACATGAATTGCTCTCAGACACGGGCCCTGTGCTCTTGGTGAATTAGACCCGGATACAAGTTCCGGCCTTTTTAATTCCACGCCCCTGTGAGTGCTGGATAGAAAGGGCACTCTGGAAAGCTCCTGTCTCACCATCGACAAAATCCACACCACACTGGCCATCTTTTACATTTATAGTTCCACAATCACATCCCCCAGTCAATCAAATAGTTATTAGAGTTGCAACTAAAGCAATTCTGCACAGCAGGATCCCACGAGCAGTCACACAATGGAGGGGGACACCCCCAGACCCTGTGTCTCCTTCCCCTGCCTCCGAGCCCCCAACACCCCCACCCCCTCTCTGTCGAAGTCTCCCTCAATCTGTTCCTCTTTCTCTCTCTCTGCCCCCATCACTCCTCCCTCTGCACCCACCTCTCTCTCTGCCCCATTCAGCCCTCCCTCCGCACCCACCTCTTCTCTGCCCCCATCACCCCTCCCTCCGCACCCACCTCTCTCTGCCCTCATCACTCCTCCCTCTGCACCCACCTCTCTCGCTGCCCCCATCACCCCTCCCTCCGCACCCACCTCTCTCTCTGCACCCATCACCCCTCCCACCGCACCCTCCTCTCTCACTGCCCCCATCACCCGTCCCTCCGCACCCACCACTCTCTCTGCCCCATCACCCCTCCCTCCGCAACCACCTCTCTCTCTGCCCCCATCACCCCTCCCTCCGCACCCACCTCTCTCGGGAGACTTGGGAGAATGATAAACAGAGAGGGGGACAGTGTAGAGCTTCAAAAGGACATTTACAAGTTGGTAGAGTGGGCAGATAGGTGGCCAATATTGTTCAATGTGGAGACGTGTGAGGTGATGCATTTTGGTAGGAGAAACATGGACAGGAAAAATAAAATTAGGGGTGAAATTTTGAAGGGGGTGCAGGAGCAGAAAGACCTGGGTGGAGATGTGCATAGATCATTGAAGGTTGCTGGACAGGTTGAGCGCTTATGTAATAAAGCATATCGTATCCTGGGCTTTATTAATAGGGGACTAGAGTACAGGAGCAGGGAGTTTATGCTGAATTTATATCAGACACTAGTTAGACCTCAGCTGGAAACTGTGTACAGTCCTGGGAGCCACACTATAGGAAGTATGTGATTCCCGGGGCAGTGTGGTTACGTGGGACGGAATTGAAATGTACACCCCTTCTGTGTTTGATATTGGAATCATCTTCGTTTGGGGTGTGCTGTGATTTGTAGACATTTTCAGATCTTTTTAAATAATTCCCTTTTTTTTATAGACTGCATCACTGAGTGTGAATTGGAGCTTAGCATCCATTTTTATAATTGTTTGAAAATAGTTTTAAGCTTCGCCCCTAGTTCCAAACTCTCCCACAAGGGGAAACATCTTCTCCAAATCCACCCTGTCAAGTCACCTCAGGAACTTACATCTTTCACTAAGATCACCTCTCCAAATTCTAAACTCCAATGGATACAGGCCCAGCCTGTCCAACCTTTCCTCATAAGAAAATCAGAATCCTTTCCTCATAAGATCAGAGATGATGAGAAATGCCTCACACAATTGGCCTTGTCCTTGTCTTCATTGGTTTCTGAGCAACAACCTGTTTCCATTCTGACTGCACTAGACCAGGCCTCTGTTTCAATTACACTAGACCCTGCCTCAGTTAATACTGCACCAGACATTCTCTAAGTTGATATAACATGTGGCCGTGTCTCTGCGAATGCTACACTTCACCCGGCCTCTGTTTGGACTACACACGACCATTTCTCTGTTTATCACACAATAGGCCCTGTCTTTACTTGGTATCTAACCAGGTGTTGACCCTTCCCTGGGCCTGTTTGATGGTACAGAGCAGAGGGAATTTAACTCTCTATCAAACCCCATACTGTATTTGGTTTGGGTGTGTTTGTTGAACAATGTGGATGAAGCTTTACACTGGAATTTAGGTGAGGGGGTGATTTGATGAAATATTTCAGGATAATAATGCAAGTAGAGGTTTGAAAAAGACTAACTATTCCCGCCGGTTTGGGGAGTCTGGGCCTTGGGGTCATGGTTTTTCAACTATGTTTTGAATTTTAGAATTGCAGGAGGGAAACTAAGAAACACTTTAAAACACCAAGTGTGGTATTAGTTTGGATCTCTCTCACATGAACGGAAATTGATGCTGAGCCACTAGTCCATGTTTAAAACTGAGGCTGATAGATTTCTGTTACCTAACAGGCTGCAGAGATTTGAGACAAAGGGTTGGATCCCAGATTAGGTAGAATCTCATTGAATGTCAGAACAGGGTTGGAGGGTTAAATGGCCTCTTGCTCTTTCCATGTGCTAGGACCAATATCCTTTATTCACTGTCTGGCTCTCAGTCACCCACTGGGTCTGAGTGTCTCTATTTCTCATTCACTCGATCTGTGTCTTCTCTCCCTGCCTCTCTTCCTCTGAGAATCTAGTCTACAAACACCAGGCAGCCATTTTAGGTTTGTTCACAGTGGCCATTTTATGTCCCCACAGCACTGGGACACTTAGGACAGAGTTGACTCATGTAACATTAGTATTTTAAACGTGACAGAGACACAGGTATGGAGACATGAATTCCCTGTGTATTCCCTGGAATATTGAAGGTTCCGGGCGTTCAGTCCCACACTTTGCTGCTGTGAATTTGAATTCTGAATTTAATCTATATACAAACCCCACAAACCCCTCGATTAGATTCCAGCACTTCCACATCACAAGTTGAGGAAGGGGTCTCCCCCCATTTTAAAGTTGGTTAAAGGCTCTCCCGCCAATTTTCAGATGGAGAAGGGATGTCTCACAGGATATTGTTCTTTACACTCAATAATGTTAACACATTTTTGAACATTTTCAGTTTCCCCCTACACTTTCTCTTTCTGTCATCCTGTCTCATTCCATCCCTCCCTCTCCCATCCCATCTCTCTGCCACTCTATACATTTCTCTGTTTCTCTATATCACCCCATATCTTTACCCGACACTCGCTCCCCTCTCTTCATCTCTCTCTCTCAACTCATCCCATTTTTATCGCTTGATCTCCTCTCTCTATCTCACTCGCTTACCCAGCTCTCTTTCCCTCTCTCCCTGCCTCTCTTCCTCTGAGAATCTAGTCTACAAACACCAGGCAGCCATTTTAGGTTTGGTCACAGTGGCCATTTTATGTCCCCACAGCACTGGGACGCTTAGGACAGAGTTGACTCATGTAACATTAGTATTTTAAACGTGACAGAGACACAGGTATGGAGACATAAATTCCAGGTGTATTCCCTGGAATATTGAAGGATCCGGGCCTTCAGTCCCACACTTTGCTGTTGTGAATTTGAATTCTGAATTTTCTAAAACTGAATCTGGAAGTAAAAACCCCCGGGATGGAATGATTGACATTCTTTCTGCTGCTGCAAAGCCCGTGTCTGTGTCTGTTTCTCAGTATTTATTAACAATTTAATATAATAGTTTAGAATGCCACAAGTTTGCCATAATGTCTGGAAATGTCTTTTAAATGGGGCAATATTTACACAGAGAGAGAGAGGCAGCAAGCTGGAGAGGGACTAAGACAGTGAAGACCCCCGAACCCTTCAGAACCTCAGAAAGACTGAGCGCTTTGCAGTGAAAGAATGAATGTTTAAAATGCTCTCATTGTTAGTGAGTCACTTGCTTCACTGTCCCTGGATTCATTTTCACAATTCAGCCTTTTCTAAAAGATGTGACTGGGAGCTGGGCAGAGTCTACACATTGGAGACCCCCAGATCCTGTGTCTATTCACCACCCCCTCCTCTTGTTTTACTATCTCAGCCCCTCTGTTTCACCTCACTCACTCCCCCCTTTCTCTCTCTCTCTCTCTCACTTCCCCCATTGGAGAGACCGAGGGGGAGAGAGGAGACTGAGAATTAGATAGTCAGAGATCGGTGAAGTGAATTCAATTGGCTGCCGGGCCTTTACCTTTCACCGTGACATGAATTGCTCTCAGACACGGGCCCTGTGCTCTTGGTGAATTAGACCCGGGTACAAGTTCCGGCCTTTTTAATTCCACGCCCCTGTGAGTGCTGGATAGAAAGGGCACTCTGGAAAGCTCCTGTCTCACCATCGACAAAAATCCACACCACACTGGCCATCTTTTACATTTATAGTTCCACAATCACATCCCCCAGTCAATCAAATAGTTATTAGAGTTGCAACTAAGGCAATTCTGCACAGCAGGATCCCACGAGCAGTCACACAATGGAGGGGGACACCCCCAGACCCTGTGTCTCCTTCCCCTGCCTCCGAGCCCCCAACACCCCCAGACCCTCTCTGTCGAAGTCTCCCTCATTCTGTTCCTCTTTCTCTCTCTCTGCCCCCATCACTCCTCCCTCTGCACCCACCTCTCTCTCTGCCCCCATCAACCCCTTCCTCCGCACGCACATCTCTATCTGCCCCCATCACCCCTCCCTCCGCACCCACCTCTCTCTCTGCCCCCATCAACCCCTCCCTCCGCACTCTCCTCTCTCTGCCCCCATCAACACCTTCCTCCGCACCCACCTCTCTCTCTGCCCCCATCAACCCCTTCCTCCGCACGCACATCTCTATCTGCCCCCATCACCCCTCCCTCCGCACCCACCTCTCTCTCTGCCCCCATCACCCCACCCTCCGCACCCACCTCTCTCTCTGCCCCCATCAGCCCTCCCTCCGCACCCACCTCTCTCTCTGCCCCCATCACCCCTCCCTCCGCACCCACCTCTCTCTATGCCCCCATCAACCCTCCTTCCGCAACCTCCTCTCTCTCTGCCCCCATCACCCCACCCTCCGCACCCACCTCTCTCTCTGCCGCCATCACCCCTCCCTCCGCAACCTCCTGTCTCTCTGCCCCCATCACCCCACCCTCCGCACCCACCTCTCTCTCTGCCCCCATCAACCCTCCCTCCGCACCCACCTCTCTCTCTGTCCCCATCAACCCTCCCTCTGCAACCTCCTCTCTCTCTGCCCCCATCACCCCTTCCTCTGCACTCTCCTCTTTCTCTGCCCCCTTTATTTTGAAAGTGTGGTCACTGTTGTGGGGGGCAAGGAGCAGGGCGGTGGGGGTTGGAGACCATGTGTACACAGCAAGATCCCACTCCCCACCTGCTCATAACCAGTTGAAAATGTATTGGCTGAGGATAGCGGGACAGTGAGTGGGGAATGGGCCTCATCCCCTCTCTCTCCCCCCCCAACAACCTCCCCCGCCCCCAATTAAAGTAACGACAAATTACATTGGTGTTTTTATACATTTTATTGAAAGATGAATTATGGGCAGAATTGGCTGGAGAGAGAGAGGGAGAGAGGGAACAAGCTGGAGAGACAGAGACTGGGGGCTGCTCTCCCCCCACCCTCACCACCAGCCCGCACCCTCAGATCTACATTAACCTCAATTGAAATGGCTGCTGCCCCTTCCATTTAACCCAGGAAAGCCCGTGGCCCGGCCTGTCTAACACACACCGACATGACTCTGGGGGTGAGAAGAAGCCTTTGCACAGGCTCCGGGTTCTCATTTCAGGCCCTCTCCCTCTCCCTCTCCCTCTCCCTCTTCTCTCTCTCCGACTGCTTCACCCTCCATGAACCCATTTCTATCAAGTGTGGTCACTGATGCCGTTCAGGAAAGGCTGGCGGCCTCTTTGTTTTATTTTTATACACAGCAGGATCCCATGACTTTCCCTATCTCCACACCTGCTGTGAAAGCCTCTCTCTCCCCGTCTTCCCCGTGGGAATTCCACAGTCTGAGGGCCATCCCCTCAGTCCCCTCCCTCCCCAGCACCACAACCCCCTGAAAGGGCTGAAACTCAAACTGGGGAGCAGCGGGATTCTCTCAGGAGACATTTTCAAATCACTGCCTCGGGATTTCAGTTGGGGTCAAATCCCACTTTCTGGAAGGCCCTGACTGGGAGCTGGGCAGTGACTGCACACGAGGAGCCCTCTCTCTCTCCCCCCGGACCCAGTGTCTTCTCACCTACCCACACCAACTCCTCTCTGTTTTGTTATCTCTTCCCCTCTTTCCCCTGACCTCTCCTTTCTCTCTCTCTCATGTGGGGAAAGGCCACAGGCCCCTGTGGACACAGCAAGATCAGGAGGATGGAGAGAGAGAGAGAGAGAGAAATCCAAACACAGAAGCTGCGTAAACTGAATTAAAATGGTTCCCCCTGTCCACCCATCAGTCTCCAGAAGGTGCTAAACTCCCTGTCTTATTTTGGAATTATAACAAGCTTCTAAACAGCCTCAGGTTTCAGATTTTTAATCTCCTCTTTGTCACACACCAAAGGGTTAATGTGTTTGTGACTAATCGCAAGGCCGGGATATTTTAACCCCAGGGTTTCAAAATCCAGCACCCCATCATCTAACAGAAACCGCTTCATCGATGAACCAAAAACCAGGGTCCCTCCGAGATTAAAATTAAACTTCGGGGTCATAAAGAAACACAACTCACGTGGGTGGGTGGGGGGTGTGGAACAGGCCTGAGTCCATCCATCCAAGCTGGGGAAAAGCTCCTGCCCATGGATTCATAATCACATTGCAGTCTTCAAACTCCAAATTCCTGGGGAAAAGAGAGAGGGAAAAGCATTGACTAAAACACAAAGCAAGAACATTTCTAAACAAAATAGCACAGCAAGAGCCCAGGATTCCATCCCCCCCCATACCGACCCCTTCACAGTTACACAACCTCTTAGCAACATCCAAATACAAAAATATCCCAGTTATAAACCAGAGGCTAAAACAGATTGAGAGACCTTTCCCATCCCCTGTGTTTCTCTCTGTATCTCTCTTCCTATCTCACTCACATCTCTGTCCCCCTCACTCATTCACTCTCTCACTCTGTGTCTCAGAGATGGAAATTAAACCTCGATTGGGGTAATAAACAGACACAAATCACGTGGGTGAAGCCTGTGGACCAGGCCTCAGTCTATCCCCCTCCCTCTGCACCCTCCTCTCTCTCTGCCCCCATCACCCCTCCCTCCGCACCCACCTCTCTCTCTGCACCCATCACCCCTCCCACCGCACCCTCCTCTCTCACTGCCCCCATCACCCGTCCCTCCGCAACCACCTCTCTCTCTGCCCCCATCACCCCTCCCTCCGCACCCACCTCTCTCTCTGCCCCCATGAACCCTCCCTCCGCAACCTCCTCTCTCTCTGCCCCCATCACCCCACCCTCCACACCCACCTCTCTCTCTGCCCCCATCAACCCTCCTTCTGCAACCTCCTCTCTCTCTGCCTGCATCACCCTTTCCTCCGCACTCTCCTCTTTCTCTGCCCCCTTTATTTTGAAAGTGTGGTCACTGTTGTGGGGGGCAAGGAGCAGGGCGGTGGGGGTTGGAGACCATGTGTATACAGCAAGATCCCACTCCCCACCTGCTCATGACCAGTTAAAAATGTATTGGCTGAGGATAGCGGGACAGTGAGTGGGGAATGGGCCTCATCCCCTCTCTCTCCCCCACCCAACAACCTCACCAACCCCCAATTAAAGTAATGACAAATTACATTGGTGTTTTTATACATTTTATTGAAAGATGAATTATGGGCAGAATTGGCTGGAGAGAGAGAGGGAGAGAGGGAACAAGCTGGAGAGACAGAGACTGGGGGCTGCTCTCGCCCCACCCTCACCACCAGCCCGCACCCTCAGATCTACATTAACCTCAATTGAAATGGCTGCTGCCCCTTCCATTTAACCCAGGAAAGCCCGTGGCCTGGCCTGTCTAACACACACCGACATGACTCTGGGGGTGAGAAGAAGCCTTCGCACAGGCTCCGGGTTCTCATTTCAGGCCCCCTCCCTCTCCCTCTCCCTCTCCCTCTCTATCTCTCTCTCTCTCTCCCTCTCCCTCTCCCTCTGTGTCCGACTGCTTCACCCTCCATGAACCCATTTCTATCAAGTGTGGTCACTGATGCAGTTCAGGAAAGGCTGGCGGCCTCTTTGTTTTGTTTTTTTACACAGCAGGATCCCATGACATTCCCTATCTCCACACCTGCTGTGAAAGCCTCTCTCTCCCCGATTTCCCCGTGGGAATTCCCCAGTCTGGGGGCCATCCCCTCAGTTCCCTCCCTCCCCACCACCACAACCCCCTGAAAGGGCTGAAACTCAAACTGGGGAGCAGCTGGATTCTCTCAGGAGACATTTTCAAATCACTGCCTCGGGATTTCAGTTGGGGTCAAATCCCACTTTCTTGAAGGCCCTGACTGGGAGCTGGGCAGTGACTGCACACGAGGAGCCCTCTCTCTCTCTCCCCCGGACCCAGTGTCATCTCACCTACCCACACCAACTCCGCTCTGTTTTGTTATCTCTCCCCCTCTTTCCCCTGACCTCTCCTTTCTCTCTCTCTCATGTGGGGAAAGGCCACAGGCGCCTGTGGGCACAGCAAGATCAGGAGGATGGAGAGAGAGAGAGAAATCCACACACAGAAGCTGTGTAAACTGAATTAAAATGGTTCCCCCTGTCCACCCATCAGTCTCCAGAAGGTGCTAAACTCCCTGTCTTATTTTGGAATTATAACAAGCTTCTAAACAGCCTCAGGTTTCAGATGAAACAGGCACAGCATGAAACACTGCAGGGAATTTGTGCACAGCAAGATCCCACAAGGTACAGCCAGCTCTGCTCAGCACTTTTTAAATGGGGCAATATTTACACAGAGAGAGAGAGAGGCAGCAAGTTGGAGAGGGACTAAGACAGTGAAGACCCCCGACCCCTTCAGAACCTCAGAAAGACTGAGCGCTTTGCAGTGAAAGAATGAATGTTTAAAATGCTCTCATTCTTAGTGAGTCACTTGCTTCACTGTCCCTGGATTCATTTTCGCAATTCGGCCTTTTCTAAAAGATGTGACTGGGAGCTGGGCAGATTCTACACATTGGAGACCCCCAGATCCTGTGTCTATTCACACCCACTCCTCTTGTTTTACTGTCTCAGCCCCTCTGTTTCAACCCTCTTTCCAGACATTATGGCAAACTTGTGGCATTCTAAACTATTATCTTAAATTGTTAATAAATACTGAGAAACAGACACAGACACGGGCTTTGCAGCAGCAGAAAGAATGTCAATCATTCCATCCCGGGGGTTTTTACTTCCAGATCCAGTTTTAGAAAATTCAGAATTCAAATTCACAACAGCAAAGTGTGGGACTGAACGCCCGGATCCTTCAATATTCCAGGGAATACACGTGGAATTTATGTCTCCATACCTGTGTCTCTGTCACGTTTAAAATACTAATGTTACATGAGTCAACTCTGTCCTAAGTGTCCCATTCCTGTGGGGACATAAAATGGCCACTGTGAACAAACCTAAAATGGCTGCCTGGTGTTTGTAGACTAGATTCTCAGAGGAAGAGAGGCAGGGAGAGAGGGAAAGAGAGCTGGGGAAGCGAGTGAGATAGAGAGAGGAGATCAAGCGATAAAAAAGTGATGAGTTGAGAGAGAGAGATGAAGAGAGGGGAGCGAGTGTAGGGTAAAGATATGGGGTGAGTTAGAGAAACAGAGAAATGTATAGAGTGGCAGAGAGATGGGATGGGAGAGGGAGAGAAGGAACGAGACAGGATGAAAGAAAGAGAAAGTGTAGGGGGAAACTGAAAATGTTCAAAAATGTGTTAACATTATTGAGTGTAAAGAACAATATCCTGTGAGACATCCCTTCTCCATCTTAAATTTGGCGGGAGAGCCTTTAACCAACTTTAAAATGGGGGGAGACCCCTTCCTCAACTTGTGATGTGGAAGTGCTGGAATCTAATCGAGGCGTTTGTGGGGTTTATATATAGAATAATAGATACCCGGGAGTGAGTTGCAGACTGGAATCTAATCGAGGGTTTTGTGGGGTTTATATATGGAATAATAGATACCAAGGATTGAGTTACAGACTGGAATCTAATCGAGGGGTTCGGGGTGGTTTATATATAGAATAACAGATACCCGGGAGTTAGTTACAGACTGGAATCTAATCGAGGGGTTCGGGGCGGTTTATATACAGAATAAAAAATTCCCGGGAGTGAGTTACAGACTGGAATCTAATCGAGGTGTTCGGGGTGGATTATATATAGAATAACAGATACCCGGGAGTGAGTTACAGACTGGAATCTAATCGAGGGGTTCGGGGTGGATTATATATAGAATAACAGTTACCCGGGAGTGAGTTACTGACTGGAATCTAATTGAGGGGTTCGCGGTGGATTATATATAGAATAACAAACGCCCGGGAGTGCGTCACAGACTGGATTCTAATCGAGGGGTTCGGGGTGGATTATATATAGAATAACAGTTACCCGGGAGTGAGTTACAGACTGGAATCTAATCGAGGACTTCAGGGGGTTTATTTACAGAATAACAGATACCCGGGAGAGAGTTACAGACTGGAATCTAATCGAAGGGTTCGGGGTGCTTTATATATATAATAACAGATACCTGGGAGTGAGTTACAGGCTGGAATCTAATCGAGGGCTTCGAGGTGGATTATATATAGAATAACAGATACCCGTGATAGAGTTACAGACTGGGATCAAATTGATGGGTTTGGAGGGTATATATATATATATATATATATATAGGCTAACAGATACCCGGGAATGAGTTACAGATTCGAATCTAATGGAGTATTTTTGGGATGGTTTAAATAAAGAAAATCAGATACCTGAGAGTGAGTTATAGGCTGGAATCTAATCGAGAGTTTCGGGGATTTATATATAGAATCTCAGATACCCGAGAGTGAGTTACAGACTGGAATCTAATCGAGGGGTTCAGGGGGTTTATATATAGAATAACAGATACCCGGGAGTGAGTTACAGACTGGAATCAAATCGAGGGGTTTGGGGGATTTATATATAGAATGACAGATACCCAAGAGTGAGTTACAGACTGGAATCTAATCGAGGGGTTCGGGGTGGAATATATATATAGAATAACAGATACCCGGGAGTGAGTTACAGACTGGAATCTAATGGAGGGGTTTGGGGTGGTTTCTATATAGAATAACAGACACCCGGCAGTGAGTTACAGACTGGAATCTCCCAGTCAGGGCCTTCCAGAAAGTGGGATTTGACCCCAACTGAAATCCCGAGGCAGTGATTTGAAAATGTCTCCTGAGAGAATCCAGCTGCTCCCCAGTTTGAGTTTCAGCCCTTTCAGGGGCTTGTGGTGGTGGGGAGGGAGGGAACTGAGGGGATGGCCCCCAGACTGGTGAATTCCCACGGGGAAGACGGGGAGAGAGAGGCTTTCACAGCAGGTGTGGAGATAGGGAATGTCATGGGATCCTGCTGTGTAAAAAAACAAAACAAAGAGGCCGCCAGCCTTTCCTGAACTGCATCAGTGACCACACTTGATAGAAATGGGTTCATGGAGGGTGAAGCAGTCGGACACAGAGGGAGAGGGAGAGGGAGAGGGAGAGAGAGAGAGAGAGAGAGAGATAGAGATAGAGATAGAGATAGAGATAGAGATGGAGAGGGAGAGGGAGAGGGAGAGGGAGAGGGAGAGGGAGAGGGAGAGGGAGAGGGAGATGGAGAGGGAGAGAGAGAGAGAGAGAGAGAGAGGGAGTGGGAGAGGGAGGGGGCCTGAAATGAGAACCCGGAGCTTGTGCGAAGGCTTCTTCTCACCTCCAGAGTCATGTCGGTGTGTGTTAGACAGGCCGGGCCACGGGCTTTCCTGGGTTAAATGGAAGGGGCAGCAGCCATTTCAATTGAGTTTAATGTAGATCTGAGGGTGCGGGCTGCTGGTGAGGGTGGGGAGAGAGCTGCCCCCAGTCTCTCCAGCTTGTTCCCTCTCTCCCTCTCTCTCTCCAGCCAATTCTGTCCATAATTCATCTTTCAATAAAATGTATAAGAAAACCAACGTGATTTGTTGTTACTTTAATTGGGGGTGGGGGAGGGTGTTTGGGGGGGAGTGAGAGGGGGTGAGGCCCATTCCCCACTCACTGTCCGGCTATCCTCAGCCAATACATTTTTAACTGGTCATGAGCAGGTGGGGAGTGGGATCTTGCTGTGTACACATGGTCTCCACCACCCCCGCCCTGTTCCTTGCCCCCCCCAACAGTGACCACACTTTCAAAATAAAGGGGGCAGAGAAAGAGGAGAGTGCGGAGGGAGACGTGATGGGGGCAGAGAGAGAGGAGGGTGAGGAGGGTGGGTTGATGGGGGCAGAGAGATAGGTTGGTGCAGAGGGAGGGTTGATGGGGGTAGAGAGAGAGGTGGGTGTGGAGAATGGGGTGATAGGGGCAGAGAGAGAGGTGGGTGCGGAGGGAGGGGTAATGGGGGCAGAGAGAGAGGAAGTTGCGGAGGGAGGGTTGATGGGGGCAGAGAGATAGGTTGGTGCAGAGAGAGGGTTGATGGGGGCAGAGAGAGAGGTGGGTGTGGAGAGTGGGGTGATAGGGGCAGAGAGAGAGGTGGGTGCGGAGGGAGGGGTAATGGGGGCAGAGAGAGAGGAAGTTGCGGAGGGAGGGTTGATGGGGGCAGAGAGATAGGTTGGTGCGGAGGGAGGGGTAATGGGGGCAGAGAGAGAGGAAGTTGCGGAGGGAGGGTTGATGGGGGCAGAGAGAGATGTGGGTCCGGAGGGAGGGGTGATGGGGGCAGAGAGAGAGGTGGGTGTGGAGAGTGGGGTGATAGGGGCAGAGAGAGAGGTGGGTGCGGAGGGAGGGGTGATAGGGGCAGAGAGAGAGGTGGGTGCGGAGGGAGGGGTGATAGGGGCAGAGAGAGAGGTGGGTGCGGAGGGAGGGTTGATGGGGGCAGAGAGAGATGTGGGTCCGGAGGGAGGGGTGATGGGGGCAGAGAGAGAGGAGGGTGCGGAGGGAGAGGTGATGGGTGCAGAGAGAGAGAGGTGGGTGCGGAGGGAGGGGTGATGGGGGCAGAGAGAGGAGAGTGCGGAGGGAGGGGTTGATGGGGGCAGAGAGAGAGGTGGGTGCAGAGGGAGGAGTGATGGGGGCAGAGAGAGAGAAAGTGGAACAGATTGAGGGAGACTTCGACAGAGAGGGGGTGGGGGTGTTGGGGGCTCGGGGGCAGGGGAAGGAGACACAGGGTCTGGGGGTGTCCCCCTCCATTGTGTGACTGCTCGTGGGATCCTGCTGTGCAGAATTGCCTTAGTTGCAACTCTGATAACTATTTGATTGACTGGGGGATGTGATTGTGGATCTATAAATGTAAAAGATGGCCAGTGTGGTGTGGATTTTGTCGATGGTGAGACAGGAGCTTTCCAGAGTGCCCTTTCTATCCAGCACTCACAGGGGCGTGGAATTAAAAAGGCCGGAACTTGTATCCGGGTCTAATTCACCAAGAGCACAGGGCCCGTGTCTGAGAGCAATTCATGTCACGGTGAAAGGTAAAGGCCCAGCAGCCAATTTAATTCACTTCACCGATTTCTGACTGTCAAATTCTCAGTCTCCTCTCTCCCCCTCGGTCTCTCCAATGGGGGAAGTGAGAGAGAGAGAGAGAAAGGGGGGAGTGAGTGAGGTGAAACAGAGGGGCTGAGATAGTAAAACAAGAGGAGGGGGTGGTGAATAGACACAGGATCTGGGGGTCTCCAATGTGTAGACTCTGCCCAGCTCCCAGTCACATCTTTTAGAAAAGGCCGAATTGCGAAAATGAATCCAGGGACAGTGAAGTAAGTGACTCACTAACAATGAGAGCATTTTAAACATTCATTCTTTCACTGCAAAGCGCTCAGTCTTTCTGAGGTTCTGAAGGGTTCGGGGGTCTTCACTGTCTTAGTCCCTCTCCAGCTTGCTGCCTCTCTCTCTCTGTGTAAATATTGCCCCATTTAAAAAGTGCTGAACAGAGCTGGCTGCACCTTGTGGGATCATGCTGTGCACAAATTCCCTGCAGTGTTTCATACTGTGCCACAACCAGTTAATTTATTAAAAATGTGCTGATTGGACTCATTTCCTGTCCCTCAGGAGCCCTTTACCAAGTCCTAACTGTGAGTGTGTGTAAAAGATTGTGCTAATTCCTGAATAATGCTGGTGTTTTAGGCAGGGCGATGACTTGGGAGGTGGAACATCTTTTGAATTCAGTCTCTCTAGGATGTGTCCCTACGTTACAACAGAGAGAGAGGGAGGAGATTGAGGGAAACAGGAAAAGACAGTGACACAGAGGCAGGGGGTTGGGGGTGAGGAAGAGACACAGGGTCTTGGGGGGGGGGGTTAGGGGAGGGTCTCCAGTGTGGAGTCAGTGCCCAGCTCCCAGTCTCTGCAGAAAAGCCTCAGTCACACCCTCCCGGGGACGCCTGGTTTGTAAAAATCGATGCTGGGACGGAGATTTCAAAAAGTCTCCCCCAGGAAGCAGCAGCTTGTTCCCGGTTTGAAGGGAAGGAGTTTAGGCCTTTCTGGGGATGTGTCCGGACACAGAGCACACATGGTGCCCGGGGTGGGGGGGAGAGGGGGAAGAGGGAGGGTTACAGCAGGCATGAGGCTGGGGAAGGAAATGTGTCTCCCTGTTCCCATCCGGATAGCATTACATTGCTGCCTGTGGGATCCCCTGTGCAGAAACCGCCTGCAGCTTTTCCTGAACTGCAACAGGGAACACACGACGTTTCTGGGGGAGGGGGTGGCATTTCCCTGTCTCTGTCACTCCAGCTTTCCCTCTCCCTCTCTCTTTCCAGACAGGACCCCTTGCTGATCCTGTCCATTGAATGTTAATAACAACACAGTACCCCTTGCTGCTCCTGTCCACTGAGGGTTAATCCCAGGACAGACATGGTCTCAACAAGGGCCTGTCTTTATTTTTGGCTTAATAATAAATCTATATTTCTTTCCCCTGTTGGTTGTGTTACCCCAGTTCCAAACCCTGATCTCACACAGACCCCCAAAACACTGGCAGTAATCGCAGTCCCCAACCCACTCTCCCTCTCACCCCAACCCACTCTCCCTCTCACCCAAACCCACTCTCCCTCTCACCCCAACCCACTCTCCCTCTCACCCCATCCCACTCTCCTCTCACCCCAACCCACTCTCCCTCTCACCCCAACCCACTCTCCCTCTCACCCCAACCCTCTCTACCTCTCACCCCAACCCACTCACCCTCTCACCCCAACCCACTCTCCCTCTCACCCCAACCCACTCACCCTCTCACCCCAACCCACTCACCCTCTCACCCCAACCCACTCTCCCTCTCACCCCAACCCACTCACCCTCTCACCCCAACACTCTCTCCCTCACACCCCTACCCACTCTCCCTCTCACCCCAACCCACTCACCCTCTCACCCCAACCCACTCTCCCTCTCACCCCAACCCACTCTCCTGGGGTGAGAGGGAGACAGTGTTGGGGTGAGAGGGAGACAGTGTTGGGGTGAGAGGGAGACAGTGTTGCGGTGAGAGGGAGACAGTGTTGCGGTGAGAGGGAGACAGTGTTGCGGTGAGAGGGAGACAGTGTTGCGGTGAGAGGGAGACAGTGTTGGGGTGAGAGGGAGACAGTGTTGGGGTGAGAGGGAGACAGTGTTGGGGTGAGAGAGAGACAGTGTTGGGGTGAGAGGGAGACAGTGTTGGGGTGAGAGGGAGACAGTGTTGGGGTGAGAGGGAGAGAGTTTTGGAGTGAGAGGGAGAGAGAGTGGGGATGAGATGGTGAGATGGTTGGTGTGAGAGGGTGAATGGGGTGTGTTGAGAGGTAGAGAGGGTTGGAGTGAGAGGGAATGAGGGTTGGGGTGAGAGGGAGAGAATATTGGGGTGAGAGGGACAGAGTGTTAGGGTGAGAGGTAGATTATGTTGGGGTGAGATGGAGAGAGTGTTGGGGTGAGAGGGAGAGTGGGTTGGGGTGAGAGGGAGAGTGGGTTGGGGAGAGAGGGAGAGTGGGTTGGGGTGTGAGGGAGAGTGGGTTGGGGTGAGAGGGAGAGTGGGTTGGGGTGAGAGGGAGAGTGGGTTGGGGTGAGAGGGAGAGTGGGTTGGGGTGAGAGGGAGAGTGGGTTGGGGTGAGAGGGAGAGTGGGTTGGGGTGAGAGGGAGAGTGGGTTGGGGTGTGAGGGAGAGTGGGTTGGGGTGAGAGGGTGAGTGGGCTGGGGTGAGAGGGAGAGTGGGTTGGGGTGAGAGGGAGAGTGGGTTGGGGTGAGAGGGAGAATGGGTTGGGGTGAGATGGAGAGAGTGTTGGGGTGAGAGGGAGAGTGGGTTGGGGTGAGAGGGAGAGTGGGTTGGGGTGAGAGGGAGAGTGGGTTGGGGTGAGAGGGAGAGTGGGTTGGGGTGAGAGGGAGAGTGGGTTGGGGTGAGAGGGAGAGTGGGTTGGGGTGAGAGGGAGAGTGGGTTGGGGTGAGAGGGAGAGTGGGTTGGGGTGAGAGGGAGAGAGGTTTGGGGTGAGAGGGAGAGAAGGATGGGGTGAGAGGGAGAGATGGTTGGGTGAGAGGGAGAGAGGGTTGGTGTAAGAGGGAATGAGGAGTTGGTGAGAGTGAGAGAGAGTTGGGTGGAGAGGGTGAGAGAGTGGGGATGAGAGTGAGAGAGCTTTTGGGTGAGTGGTTCGGGGTGATAGGGAGAGAGTGTTGGGGTAGGATGTAGGGTGGGTGGGAGTGATAGGGAGAGAGAGTTGGGGAGATTGGGAGAGAGAGTTGGGGTGAGAGGGAGATAGAGTTTGGGTGAGAGGGAGACAGTGTTGGGGTGAGAGGGAGAGTGGGGATGAGATGGTGAGTTGGTTGGTATGAGAGGGAGAATGGGTTGTGTTGAGAGGCAGAGAGGGTTGGAGTGAGAGGGAATGAGGGTTGGGGTGAGAGGGAGACAGTGTTGGGGTGAGAGGGAGACAGTGTTGGGGTGAGAGAGAGACAGTGTTGGGGTGAGAGGGAGACAGTGTTGGGGTGAGAGGGAGACAGTGTTGGGGTGAGAGTGAGACAGTGTTGGGGTGAGAGTGAGACAGTGTTGGGGTGAGAGGGAGACAGTGTTGGGGTGAGAGGGAGACAGTGTTGGGGTGAGAGGGAGACAGTGTTGGGGTGAGAGGGAGACAGTGTTGGGGTGAGAGGGAGACAGTGTTGGGGTGAGAGGGAGACAGTGTTGGGGTGAGAGGGAGACAGTGTTGGGGTGAGAGGGAGACAGTGTTGGGGTGAGAGGGAGACAGTGTTGGGGTGAGAGGGAGACAGTGTTGGGGTGAGAGGGAGACAGTGTTGGGGTGAGAGGGAGACAGTGTTGGGGTGAGAGGGAGACAGTGTTGGGGTGAGAGGGAGACAGTGTTGGGGTGAGAGGGAGACAGTGTTGGGGTGAGAGGGAGACAGTGTTGGGGTGAGAGGGAGACAGTGTTGGGGTGAGAGGGAGACAGTGTTGGGGTGAGAGGGAGACAGTGTTGGGGTGAGAGGGAGACAGTGTTGGGGTGAGAGGGAGACAGTGTTGGGGTGAGAGGGAGACAGTGTTGGGGTGAGAGGGAGAGAGTGTTGGAGTGAGAGGGAGAGAGAGTGGGGATGAGATGGTGAGATGGTTGGTGTGAGAGGGTGAATGGGGTGTGTTGAGAGGTAGAGAGGGTTGGAGTGAGAGGGAATGAGGGTTGGGGTGAGAGGGAGAGAATATTGGGGTGAGAGGGACAGAGTGTTGAGGTGAGAGGTAGATTATGTTGGGGTGAGATGGAGAGAGTGTTGGGGTGAGAGGGTGAGTTGGTTGGGGTGAGAGGGAGAGTGGGTTGGGGTGAGAGGGTGAGGGGGTTGGGGTGAGAGGGAGAGCGGGTTGGGGTGAGAGGGAGAGTGGGTTGGGGTGAGAGGGAGAGTGGGTTGGGGTGTGAGGGAGAGTGGGTTGGGGTGAGAGGGAGAGTGGGTTGGGGTGAGAGGGTGAGTGGGTTGGGGTGAGAGGGTGAGTGGGTTGGGGTGAGAGGGAGAGTGGGTAGGGGTGTGAGGGAGAGAGTGTTGGGGTGAGAGGGAGAGTGGGTTGGGGTGAGAGGGAGAGTGGGTTGGGGTGAGAGGGTGAGTGGGTTGGGGTGAGAGGGAGAGTGGGTTGGGGTGAGAGGGAGAGTGGGTTGGGGTGAGAGGGAGAGTGGGTTGGGGTGAGAGGGAGAGTGGGTTGGGGTGAGAGGGAGAGTGGGTTGGGGTGAGAGGGAGAGTGGGTTGGGGTGAGAGGGAGAGTGGGTTGGGGTGAGAGGGAGAGTGGGTTGGGGACTGCGATTACTGCCAGTGTTTTGGGGGTCTGTGTGAGATCAGGGTTTGGAACTGGGGTAACACAACCAACAGGGGAAAGAAATATAGATTTATTATTAAGCCAAAAATAAAGACAGGCCCTTGTTGAGACCATGTCTGTCCTGGGATTAACCCTCAGTGGACAGGATCAGCAAGGGGTCCTGTCTGGAAAGAGAGAGGGAGAGGGAAAGCTGGAGTGACAGAGACAGGGAAATGCCACCCCCTCCCCCAGAAACGTCGTGTGTTCCCTGTTGCAGTTCAGGAAAAGCTGCAGGCGGTTTCTGCACAGGGGGATCCCACAGGCAGCAATGTAATGCTATCCGGATGGGAACAGGGAGACACATTTCTTTCCCCAGCCTCATGCCTGCTGTAACCCTCCCTCTTCCCCCTCTCCCCCCCTCCCCGGGCACCACGTGTGCTCTGAGTCCGGACACATCCCCAGAAAGGCCTAAACTCCTTCTCTTCAAACCGGGAACAAGCTGCTGCTTCCTGGGGGAGACTTTTTGAAATCTCCGTCCCAGCATCGATTTTTACAAACCAGGCGTCCCCGGGAGGGTGTGACTGAGGCTTTTCTGCAGAGACTGGGAGCTGGGCACTGACTCCACACTGGACACCCTCCCCTAACCCCCCCCAGACCCTGTGTCTCTTCCTCACCCTCAACCCCCTGCCTCTGTTTCACTGTCTTTTCCTGTTTCCCTCAATCTCCCCCCTCTCTCTGTTGTAACGTAGGGACACATCCTAGAGAGACTGAATTCAAAAGATGTTCCACCTCCAAATTCATCGCCCTGCCTAAAACACCAGCATTATTCAGGAATTAGCACAAACTTTTACACACTCTCACAGTTAGGACTTGGTAAAGGGCTTCTGAGGGACAGGAAATGAGTCCAATCAGCACATTTTTAATAAATTAACTGGTTGTGGCACAGTATGAAACACTGCAGGGAATTTGTGCACAGCAACATACCACAAGGTGCAGCCAGCTCTGTTCAGCACTTTTTAAATGGGGCAATATTTACACAGAGAGAGGCAGCAAGTTGGAGAGGGACTAAGACATTGAAGACCCCCGACCCCTTCAGAACCTCAGAAAGACTGAGCGCTTTGCAGTGAAAGAATGAATGTTTAAAATGCTCTCATTGTTAGTGAGTCACTTGCTTCACTGTCCCTGGATTCATTTTCGCAATTCAGCCTTTTCTAAAAGATGTGACTGGGAGCTGGGCAGAGTCTACACATTGGAGACCCCCAGATCCTGTGTCTATTCACCACCCCCTCCTCTTGTTTTGCTACCTCAGCCCCTCTGTTTCAACCCTCTTTCCAGACATTATGGCAAACTTGTGGCATTCTAAACTATTATCTTAAATTGTTAATAAATACTGAGAAACAGACACAGATACGGGCTTTGCAGCAGCAGAAAGAATGTCAATCATTCCATCCCGGGGGATTTTACTTCCAGATTCAGTTTTAGAAAATTCAGAATTCAAATTCACAACAGCAAAGTGTGGGACTGAAGGCCCGGATCCTTCAATATTCCAGGGAATACACCTGGAATTTATGTCTCCATACCTGTGTCTCTGTCACGTTTAAAATACTAATGTTACATGAGTCAACTCTGTCCTAAGTGTCCCAGTGCTGTGGGGACATAAAATGGCCACTGTGAACAAACCTAAAATGGCTGCCTGGTGTTTGTAGACTAGATTCTCAGAGGAAGAGAGGCAGGGAGAGAAGACACAGATCGAGTGAATGAGAAATAGAGACACTCAGAACAAGTGGTTGACTGAGAGCCAGACAGTGAATAAAGGATATTTTGGTGAGAGCTTAGTGAGAGGGAGAGAGGGTTGTGTTGAGAGGGTGAGAGAGTTGGTGTGAGAGGGAGAGAGCGTTGGGGTGAGAGGGAGAGAGGCTTTGGCTGAGAGGGAGAGAGGCTTTGGCTGAGAGGGAGAGAGGCTTTGGCTGAGAGGGAGAGAGGCTTTGGCTGAGCGGGAGAGAGGCTTGGGGTGAGCGGGAGAGAGGCTTGGGGTGAGCGGGAGAGAGGATTGGGATGAGCGGGAGAGAGGCTTGGGGTGAGCGGGAGAGAGGCTTGGGGTGAGCGGGAGAGAGGCTTGGGGTGAGCGGGAGAGTGGCTTGGGGTGAGCAGGAGAGAGTCTTGGGGTGAGAGGGAGAGAGGTTTGGGGTGAATGGCAGAGAAGGAAGGGGTGAGAGGGAGAGAGGGTTGGGGTGAGAGAGAGAGAGAGTTGGTGTGAGAGGGAATGAGGAGAGGGTGAGAGTGAGAGAGAGTTGTGGTGAAAGGGAGAGAGTGTTGGGGTGAGAGAGAGAGAGGGTTGGGGTGAGAGGGAGGGAGGGTTGGTGTGAGAGGGAGGGAGGGTTGGGGTGAGAGGGAGAGAGTGTTGGGGTGAGAGAGAGAGAGGGTTGGGGTGAGAGGGAGGGAGGGTTGGGGTGAGAGGGAGGGAGGGTTGGGGTGAGAGGGAGAGAGGGTTGGGGTGAGAGGGAGAGAGGGTTGGGTGAGAGGGAGAGAAGTTTAGGTTCAGAGGGAGAGAGGGTTAATGTGAGAGGGAGAGAGACTTAGGGTGAGAGAGTGGAAGAGTGGGGATGAGAGTGAGAGAGCTTTTGGGTGAGAGGTTTGGGGTGATAGGGAGAGAGTGTTGTAGTGCGAGGGAGAGAGGGTTGGGGTGAGCGGTTGAGAGGCTTGGGGTGAGCGGGAGAGAGTTTCGCGGTGAGAGGAAGAGAGGGTCGGGGAGAGAGGGAGAGAGGGTTGGGGAGAGAGGGAGAGAGCCTTGGGGTGAGAAGGAGAAAGAATTGGGTTGAGGGGGAGAGAGTGTTGGGGTGAGAGGGAGAGAGATTTGCAGTATGAGGGAGATAGGGTTGCGTTGAGAGGGAGAGAGCTATGGGGTGAGTGGGAGAGAGAGTTTTGGTGAGAGGGAGAGAGGGTTGTATTGAGAGGGTGAGAGAGTTGGGGTGAGAGGGAGAGAGTATTGGGGTGAGAGTGCCTCTAACCCCCTTTCAGGCAGTGAGTTCCAGATTCCCACCACCCTCTGGGTGAAAAAATCCTTCCCCACTTCCCCTCTAACCCTCCTGCCCCCTGCCTTAAATCTATACTCCCTCATTATTGTTCCCTCCACCAAGGGGAAAAGTTCCTTCCTCTTTACTCTATCAATGCCCCTCATTATTTTATTCACCTCAATCATGTCCTTCCTCAATCTCCTCTGCTCACGGGAAAATAATCCAAGTCTATCCTATCTCTCCTCATATCTAAAATTCTCCAGCCCAGGCAACATCCTGGTAAATCTACTCTGCTCTCTCTCTCGTGCAATCACATCCTTCCTATAATGCGGACTCCAGAACTACACGCAATACTCTAGCTGTGGCCTAACCAGCGTTTTATGCAGTTCCAGCATGACTTCCCTGCTCTTATGTTCTATGTCTCGGCTAATAAAGGAAAGTATCTCATATGCCTTCTTAACCACCTTATTTACCTGTCCCACTACCTTAAGGGACCAGTGGAAATACACACCAAGGTCTCTCTAATGCTCATTAGCTCCCAGGGTCCTACCATTCATCATGTATGCCTGTGCCTTGTGTGTCCTGCCCAAGTGCATCACCTCACACCTATCCGGATTAAAGTCCATGAACCACTGACCAGTCCCTCTATATCCGCCTGTAATCTAAGGCTCTCCTCCTCACTATTTACCACACCACCAATTATCGTGTCATCCACAAACTTGCTGATCAACCCTTCTACATCGAAGTCTAACTCGTTTATACATACCACACACAGCAAGGGACCCAACACCCATCCCAGTGGAACCCCACTGGACACAGGGATCCAGTCACAAAAACACCCCTTGACCATCACCCTCTGCTTCCTGCCACTCAGCCAATTCTGGATCCAAATTGAAAAATTGCCTTGGATCCCATGGGCTCTTACCTTCGCTTTCGTTCTCCCTTGTGGGACCTTATCAAAAGCCTTGCTTATGTCCCACTAGGCTACGTCTTCTCCATCTTTAAAATGGAGGAAGATCCAATCCCGTCTTTAAAATGGAGGGAGATCCATTCCAGTCTTTAAAATGGAGGGAGATCCATTGCCCAACTTGTGATGTGGAGGTGCTGGAACCTACAATGGAGGAAAGAGTGAAGCTTATTCGAGAATGAAATGTTAACCTGCGTGTGTAACACAGAAAGTTTACAACACAGAAGGAGGCCATTCAGTCCATCAATCTACTTTCGACAATCTGCAAGGAAAATTTCACTGGTCCCACTCGTCTGCCCTTTCCCCGAAATTATTATAACTATTATTGAAGGTTGTTGCTCAGAAACCAATGAAGACAAGGACAAGGCCAATTGTGTGAGGCATTTCTCATCATCTCGGATCTTATGAGGAAAGGATTCTGATTTTCTTATGAGGAAAGGTTGGACAGGCTGGGCCTGTATCCATTGGAGTTTAGAATTTGGAGAGGTGATCTTAGTGAAAGATGTAAGTTCCTGAGGGGTCTTAACAGGGTGGATGTGGAGAAGATGTTTCCCCTTGTGGGAGAGTTTGGAACTAGGGGCGAAGTTTAAAACTATTTTCAAACAATTTAAAAAATGGATGCTAAGCTCCAATTCACACTCAGTGATGCAGTCTACAAAAAAAGGGAATTATTTAAAAAGATCTGAAAATGTCTACAAAACACAGCACACCCCAAATGAAGCTGATTCCAACATCAAACACAGAAGGGGTGTAAATCTCAATTCCATCCCACGTAATCACACTGTGCCGGGAATCATATCCTTCCTATAGTGTGGCTCCCAGGACTGTACACAATACTCCATCTGAGGTCTAACTAGCGTCTTATATAAATTCAGCATAACCTCCCTGCTCTTGTACTCTATGCCCCTATTATTAAAGCCCAGGATACGATATGCTTTATGAACACTCGCTCAACCTGTCCTGCCACCTTCAATGATCTATGCACATCTCCACCCAGGTCTTTCTGCTCCTGCACCCCCTTCAAAATTTCACCCCTACTTTTATTTTTCCTGTCCATGTTTCTCCTACCAAAATGCATCACCTCAAACGTCTCCACATTGAACATCATTGGCCACCTATCTGCCCACGCTACTAACTTGTAAATGTCCTTTTGATGCTCTACACTGTCCCCCTCTCTGTTTATCATTCTCCCAAGTTTTGTGCCATCCACAAACTCTGAAATGGTCCCCTGCACACCAATATCTCAATCATTTATATACATCAGGGAAACCCAGGGTTCCAATACTGACCCCTGGGGAACTCCACTACAATCCTACATCCAGCCGGAAAAATTCCCATGAACCATTACTCTCTGTTTTCCTGGGAGAGAAAGAGAGAGAGAGAGATAGACGGAGAGGTAGATGGGATGAAAGAGGTACAGAGATAGAAAGAGAGCAACAGAGAGACAAGGCGAAAGGGAGAGATATGGCGGCGACAGAGAGAGTAGCAGAGCAACGGAGATAAGTAGTGAGTGAGAGAGAGAGAGAAAGACGGAACGACAGATAGAGAGACAGAGCGGCAGAGAGACAGGGTGAGAGGGAAAGAGAGCTGGGTAAGCGAGTGAAATAGAGGGGGGAGATCGAGCGAAAGAAAAAGGGATGAGTTGAGAGAGAGAGATGAAGAGAGGGGAGCGAGTGTTGGGTAAAGTGATGGGGTGAGAGAGAGAAACAGAGAAATGTATAGAGTGGCAGAGAGATGGGATGGGAAAGGGAGAGAAGGAATGAGACAGGATGAGAGAAAGAGAAATTGTAGGGGGAAACTGAAAATGTTCAAAAATTTCTTAACATTATTGAGCGTAAAGGACATTATCCTGTGAGACATCCCTTCTCCATCTTTAAATTGGAGGGTGATCCCGCCCCCATCTTAAAAATAGCGGGAGAGCCTTTAACCAACTTTAAAATGGGGGGAGACCCCTTCCTCAATTTGTGATGTGGAAGCGCTGGAATCTAATCGAGGCATTCGGGGTGGTTTATATATAGAATAACAGATACCCGGGAGAGGGTTTCAGACTGGAATCTAATCGAGGGGTTCGGAGGGTTTATATATAGAATAATAGATTCCCGGGCTTGAGTTACAGATTGGAATCTAATCGAGGGGTTCAGGGGGTTTATATATAAAATAGATACCCGGGATTGAGTTACAGACTGGAATCTAATCGAGGGGTTCAGGGGGTTTATATATAGGATACCCGGGATTGAGTAACAGACTGGAATCACGAACTGTTGAAAATATATTTTTTCATGTGATGTGCTGAAGTGCAGGTTACAGAGCCTGATTCATGGAATGTGTAGTGTGAGTTTGTAACCATCTTTATCCCAAATATCAAATTTAATTTCTCATTGGAACTGTTTGATGTTTTCTTAGTCTTGGCACAAATGGATAGGGACTCTTTGGACCCTCACTGTTTGCAGCTTTTCACCATTTATAATGTAACCTGTTCCATCCTTTTTAAAGTGAGGAGCCACACATTTGCCGACAATGAAATCCATCTTTCACTATTTCACCCATTCACTTAAGGTGTACATATCTCTTTGGAATTTGCAGTGCAGGTTACAGATTGGATTGGAACTTTCTGCTTTCTGAATCATTAACCAAGGTTCACAGAGTTAAACATCAAAACTGACATTCTGAAACAGGAGAGGGCCCCACAACTTCAATTCTGTGATTCTCCAGCATCTCATGATCTGTATCTTACAATATGTCTGCCCCCTTCATGTCTCTGAAGACTTGGAAAGTGATTCAGATATTGGGGAACCATTTCTGTCAACCGGGATATTTCCTTTGAAGCATTTCATTGTCTCGAGACATTTACAGTAAACGGCTCCTTCAAAGGACATCATTAAAATTGACTCTTTAATCATCCAAAACCTGTTGTCCATTCAGACTCCATGGCCCTACATCCTATTGTTTCAAAGCTAACTTACATTTCACAATGTCGGAATGTGTGAATGCAAACACTTTCTTCACACGTTTCCACAATACTAAGGCTCACACTATTCAGGGTAAAATTTTCAAGACAACATTCATCAACTGAGAGATTTCCAGCTCCAAATGGAAGCTTCAAGATACAGAAAGTGACAGAGAAATGAAACCTCCGATTTATTTGTTTCTGCATCCGTTATTGGACAGCGCGGGGTTAGATAGGAATTAAATGAAAGATTGATATTGATCATAGCATTGGGACATTTCTAACTGATATTGAATTATGGCAAACTTGCGGCATTCTATGCTATTATCTTAAATTGTTAATAAATACTGAGAAACAGACACAGACACGGGCTTTGCAGCAGCAGAAAGAATGTGAATTTTTCAATCCCGGGGGTTTTTACTTCCAGATTCAGTTTTAGAAAATTCAGAATTCAAATTTACAACAGCAAAGTGTGGGACTGAACGCCCGGATCCTTCAATATTCCAGGGAATACACGTGGAATTTATGTCTCCATACCTGTGTCTCTGTCACGTTTAAATTAATAATGTTACATGAGTCAACTCTGTCCTAAGTGTCCCAGTGCTGTGGGGGCAAAAAATGGCCACTGTGAACAAACCTAAAATGGCTGCCTGGTGTTTGTAGACTAGATTCTCAGAGGAAGAGAGGCAGGGAGAGAGGGAAAGAGAGCTGGGTAAGCGAGTGAGATAGAGAGAGGAGATCAAGCGATAAAAAAGTGATGAGTTGAGAGAGAGAGATGAAGAGAGGGGAGCGAGTGTAGGGTAAAGATATGGGGTGAGATAGAGAAACAGAGAAATATATAGGGTGGCAGAGAGATGGGGCGGGAGAGGGAGAGAAGGAACGAGACAGGATGACAGAAAGAGAAACTGTAGGGGGAAACTGAAAATGTTCAAAAATGTGTTAACATTATTGAGTGTAAAGAACAATATCCTGTGAGACATCCCTTCTACATCTTAAAATTGGCGGGAGAGCCTTTAACCAACTTTAAAATGGGGGGAGACCCCTTCCTCAACTTGTGATGTGGAAGTGCTGGAATCTAATCGAGGGGTTTGTGGGGTTTATATATAGAATAATAGATACCCGGGAGTGAGTTGCATACTGGAATCTAATCGAGGGGTTTGTGGGGTTTATATATAGAATAATAGATACCAAGGATTGAGTTACAGACTGGAATCTAATCAAGGGGTTCGGGGTGGTTTATATATAGAATAACAGATACCCGGGAGTTAGTTACAGACTGGAATCTAATCGAGGGGTTCGGGGTGGTTTATATACAGAATAACAAATACCCGGGAGCGAGTTACAGACTGGAATCTAATCGAGGGGTTCGGGGCGGTTTATATATAGAATAAGAGATACCCGGGAGTGAGTTACAGACTGGAATCTAATCGAGGGGTTCGGGGTGGTTTATATATAGATTAACAGATACCCGGGAGTGAGTTACAGACTGGAATCTAATCGAGGGTTTCGTGGTGGATTATATACAGAATAACAGTTGTCCGGGAGTGAGTTACAGACTGGAATCTAATTTTGGGGATCGCTGTGGATTATATATAGAATAACAAACACCCGGGAGTGAGTCACAGACTGGATTCTAATCGAGGAGTTCGAGGTGGATTATATATAGAATAACAGATACCTGGGAGAGAGTTACAGACTGGAATCAAATCGAGGAGTTCGAGGTGAATTATATATAGAATAACAGATACCCGGGAGAGAGTTACAGACTGGAATCCAATCGAGGGGTTCGGTGTGGATTATATACAGAATAACAGTTACCCGGGAGTGAGTTACAGACTGGAATCCATTTGAGGGGTTCGCGTTGGATTATATATAGAATAACAAACACCCGGGAGTGAGTCACAGACTGGATTCTAATCGAGGGGTTCGGGGTGGATTATATATAGAATAACAGATACCCGGGAGATAGTTACAGACCGGAATCTAATCGAAGGGTTCGGGGTTCTTTATATATAGAATAACAGATACCCGTGATGGAGTTACAGACTGGGATCGAATTGATGGGTTTGGAGGGTATATATATATATATATACACATATAGGCTAACAGATACCCGGGAATGAGTTACAGATTCGAATCTAATTGAGGATTTTTGGGATGGTTTAACTAAAGAAAATCAGATATCTGAGATTGAGTTAGAGACTGGAATCTAATTGAGAGTTTCGGGGATTTATATATAGAATCACAGATACCCGAGAGTGAGTTACAGACTGGAATCTAATCGAGGGGTTCGGGGTGGTTTATATATAGATTAACAGATACCCGGGAGTGAGTTACAGACTGGAATCTAATCGAGGGTTTCGTGGTGGATTATATACAGAATAACAGTTGTCCGGGAGTGAGTTACAGACTGGAATCTAATTTTGGGGTTCGCTGTGGATTATATATAGAATAACAAACACCCGGGAGTGAGTCACAGACTGGATTCTAATCGAGGAGTTCGAGGTGGATTATATATAGAATAACAGATACCCGGGAGAGAGTTACAGACTGGAATCAAATCGAGGAGTTCGAGGTGGATTATATATAGAATAACAGATACCCGGGAGAGAGTTACAGACTGGAATCCAATCGAGGGGTTCGGTGTGGATTATATACAGAATAACAGTTACCCGGGAGTGAGTTACAGACTGGAATCCATTTGAGGGGTTCGCGTTGGATTATATATAGAATAACAAACACCCGGGAGTGAGTCACAGACTGGATTCTAATCGAGGGGTTCGGGGTGGATTATATATAGAATAACAGATACCCGGGAGTGAGTTACAGACTGGAATCAAATTGAGGGGTGTGGGGTATTTATATATAGAATAACAGATACCCGAGAGTGATTTACAGACTGGAATGAAATCGAGGGTTTCGGGGGTTTATATATAAATCGTATGAATATAATATATATATGGAATAAAAGAAGCCCGGGAATGAGTAACAGACTGAAATTTAGTCGAGGAGTTTTGGACATTTATATACAGAATAACATGTACACGGGAATAAGTTACAGACTGGAATCAAATCGAGGGGTTTGGGGTGGTCTATATATAGAATAACAGATACCCGGGATGAGTTACAGACTGGAATCTAATCGAGGGGTTCGGGGTGGATTATATATACAATAACAGATTCCCGGGAGTGAGTTAAAGACTGGAATCTAATTGAGGGGTTCGTGGTGGTTTATATATAGAATAACAGACACCAGGCAGTGAGTTCCAGACTGGAATCTAATCGAGGGGTTCGGGGTGGTTTATATATAGAATAACAGATGCCCAGGAGTGAGTTACAGACTGGAATCTAATCGAGGGGTTCAGGGGGTTTATATATAGAATAACAGATACCCGGGAGTGAGTTACAGACTGGAATCTAATGGAGGGGTTTGGGGTGGTTTCTATATAGAATAACAGACACCCGGCAGTGAGTTACAGACTGGAATCTAACGGAGGGGTTCGTGGTAGTTTATATATAGAATAACAGTCACCCGGCAGTGAGTTACAGACTGGAATCTAACGGAGGGGTTCGTGGTAGTTTTTATATAGAATAACAGTCACCCGGCAGTGAGTTACAGACTGGAATCTAATGGAGGGGTTTGGGGTGGTTCATATATAGAATAACAGATGCCCGGGAGTCAGTTACAGGCTGAAATTTAATCGAGGGGTTCGGGGTGGTTTATATATAAATCATGTAGATATAATATATATCGAATAAAAGATATCCGGGAGTGAGTTACAGAACGGAATCTCATCGAGGGGATTGAGGGGTTTATATATAGAATAATAGATACCCAGGAGTGAGTTACAGACTGGAATCTAATCGAGGGGTTCAGGGGGTTTATATATCGAATCATAGATACCCGGGATTGAGTTACAGGCTGGAATTTAATTAAAGGGTGCAGGGAGTTTATATATAGAATAATCGATACCCGGGATTGAGTTACAGACTGGAATCTAATCGAAGGGTTCAGGGGGTTTATATATAGAATCATAGATACCCGGGATTGAGTTACAGGCTGGAATCTAATTGAGGGGTGCAGGGGGTTTATATATAGAATAATCAATACCCGGGATTGAGTTACAGACTGGAATCTAATCGAAGGGTTCAGTGGGTTTATATATAGAATCATAGATACCCGGGATTGAGTTACAGACTGCAATCTAATCGAGGGGTTCAGGGGGTTTATATATAGAATGATCGATACCCGGGATTGAGTTACAGGCTGGAATCTAATTCAGGGGTGCAGGGGGTTTATATGTAGAATAATAAATACGCGGGTTTGAGTTACAGCCTGGAATCAAGAACAGTTGAAAGTATCATTTTTCTTGTGATGTGCTGAAGTGCAGGTTACAGAGGCTGATTCATGGAATGGGTAGTGTGAGTTTTTAACCAGCTTTATCCCAAATATCAAATTTAATTGGAACTATTTGATGTTTTCTTAGTCTTGACACAAATGGATAGGGACTCTCTGGACCCTCACTGTTTGCAGCTTTTCACCATTTATAATGTAATCCGTTCCATCCTTTTTAAAGTGAGGAGCCACACATTTGCCTACAATGAAATCCATCTTTCACTATTTCACCCATTCACTTAAGGTGTACATATCTCTTTGGAATTTGCAGTGCAGGTTACAGATTGGATTGGAACTTTCTGCTTTCTGAATCATTAGCCAAGTTTCACAGAGTAAAACATCAAAACTGACATTCTGAAACAGGAGAGGGCCCCACAACTTCAATTCTGTGATTCACTGGTATCTCATGATCTGTATCTTACAATATCTCTGCCCCCTTCATGTCTCTGAAGACTTGGGAAAGTGTTTCAGACATTCGGGAACCATTTCTCTCTCTCGGGATATTTCCTTTGAAGCATTTCATTGTCTCGAGACATTTACAGTAAACGGCTCCTTCAAAGCACATCTTTAAAATTCACTCTTTAATCAACCAAATCCTGTTGTCCATTCAGACTCCCTGGCCCTACATCCTATTGTTTCAAAGCTAACTTACATTTCACAATGTCGGAATGTGTCAATGCAAACACTTTCTTCACACGTTTCCACAATACTAAGGCTCACACTATTCAGGGTAAAATTTTCAAGACAACATTCATCAACTGAGAGATTTCCAGCTCCAAATGGAAGCTTCATGGCACAGAAAGTGACAGAGAAATGAAACCTCTGATTTATTTGTTTCTGCATCCGTTATTGGACAGCGCGGGGTTAGAAAGGAATTAAAGTTGTTCTTAAACTGTCCTCTTCAATCACACCCAGGACTGGTACAGCATGGGGTTCGAAACAGAGTAAAGCTCCCTCAACACTTGAGTTCTGAGATTCAATAGCCTCATTATCTTTGAATTCGAGTTCAAATTAAATAAGTGTTCAAATTAAAAGTTCATCAGCAGGAGAAATGGCTAAAGCTCCAAACATTTTTCAATATGCCAGGGTATATAAAACATTGTCCTGTGACATATCCTTTTCCCCATCTTTAAAATGGAGTGAGATCGCTTCTCCTTCTTTACCACTGTTACCACTATCTTCATTTCCATTATTATCTTGAAGCGTTTGATCAAATCATCCCTTAACATCAATTCCAGTGTTTCAGAGTGAAGCTTTGAATCCCAACCCAATTACAGTATGGGGATCGATACAGATTCAAATTGTAAAAACCTGGTTCAAGTGTGACGGGGGAGACACAGAGTGAAGGTTTGGGGAAAGGGTTGAAGGGGGGGATGTGGTGAAGACATTTTTAAATCAGCGAGTGGGGATGACCTAGAACCTGTGGGCAATGCGGTGTTTCAGGGATGAGTGTTTGATCAGTGCCTCAGTGTCTCCATAGTTGTGTCTCTGTCACGTTGAAAGTACCACCGTCACATTCCTGAGGAGTCAACTCTGTCAGAAATGTCCCAGTGCTGTGGGCACGTAAAATGGCCACTGTGAACAAACCTTAAAGGCTGAGTGGTGTTTGTGACATTTATATAGATTCTGAGAGAGAGGAAGAGAGAGAGAGAGAGACAGACCGAGCGAGTGAGAAGAAGAGAGAGACTCACATCAAGAGGGAGACCGAGAGACAGAGATTGAAGAAAGGATATTTATCATAGCACATGGGAAGAGAAAGATGCCATTTCACCCCACACCCTGTTTCCGAAATTCAATGAGATCCTGACTGATCTCTGATCTAACTCTATATCTCTTTACGCCTTTGCCTAACAAAAATCTATCAGCCTCAAATTGAAACATGAACAAGAGACTTTGGATCAATTGCCGTTTGCAGAAGATTGTTTCAAACTAAAGCTTTGACTACACAGTTCAACAAACACTCCCAACCCAAATACAGTATGGGGTTCGATACAGAGTCAAATTACCTCTGCTCTTTCCAAGAAATTTTTAATTGTAGATTTTTATTTTTAATTTTGGGATAACAGGACTGAAATTGTACGGCATCCCAGTGTGAGATTTAAACTCCTGTTTATTTCAATCTTTAGCTCAGGAATTCACATTAAAACATGCAGAGAATTGAAACCTTCTTCATACAGTTGCCTGTTTGTTCCAGTGTTGGTATATTCCCTCTTTCTCTTGCGTTTTCACTTGTCTGAAGAAATTGAATTGTTGACATTGGATAATCATCCCTTTCCCATGAAAATGTAAAGTCCTGGGAAACTGCAACAGACAAAATCTAATGCATGAACAAAATCCTGCACCTTTATTCATCAATCCCATTTCCTATCTCTGTAGAAACTCCCTTCCACTGACAGATTCTGAGATCCATACTCAATCTCAAAAACCACCACAGAAAAGCGATGCTTATTTTAAACAGTGAATCTGAACTATTTAAAGTTCTGACTCAGACACAGAATCGCAGAAATATTGACACTGTGGGATGAAAATTTTCAGAATAACTTTGCAACATACAGGTAACATCAATAGGATTTGACCATTTGATCAAGTCACCCCGGATGCTAGTAAATTTCAGGGAATACAACACGAGTTTGTGCAATCTAACTTTGCAATTTAACCCTTGGAATCCAGGTCTCATTCTGGCAAAGCTGTGATGCACTCGAACTGTCTAAACTGTCCCTGGAGTGTCGGATTAACCCGGGTCACTCACATACACCCAGGTCAGGTTCAAGACTCACCTGTCTCACTCACTGAGACGCTCCTGTATCACTGGCCTTATTGTAGTCGGATGCCGCGTTGGGAGCAGGACAGGTAGACGGGATTAGGATGACTGCTCATGTGGAGGGCAAACATGAGGAATCTATCAGAGAATCAGAACAGATCAGGGAGAATCAAACAAGGAAACTAATGTTCAATTTATTAGGCCTGATTTGTGGATTGTTATTGTTTTGGGCGAGAATGTTGCCAACAAACATTCCCAGAGATGATGCAGCAGGGACTAGATACAGAGTAAAGCTCCCTCGATACTGTCCCCATCAAACACTCCCAGGACAGGTACAGCACGGCGTTAGATACAGAGTAAAGCTCCCGCTACACTGTGGCCATCAAACACACCCAGGGCAGGTATAGCACGGGGTTAGATACAGAGTAAAGCTTCCTCTACACTGTCCCCATCAAACACTCCCAGGACAGGTACAGCACGGGGTTAGATACAGAGTAAAGCTCCCTCTACACTGTGCCCATCATGCACTCCAAGGGCAGGTATAGCACGGGGTTAGATACAGAATTAAGCTCCCTCTACACTGTCCCCATCAAACACTCCCAGGACAGGTACAGCACGGGGTTAGATACAGAGTAAAGGTCACTCGATACTGTCCCCATCAAACACTCCCAGGACAGGTACAGCACGGGGTTAGATACAGAGTAAATTTCCCTCTAACCTGTCCCCATCAAACACTCCCAGGACTGGTTCAGCACGGGGTTAGATACAGAGTAAAGCTCCCTCTACACCGTCCCCATCAAACACTCCCAGGGCAGGTACAGCACAGCGTTAGATACAGAGTAAAGCTCCCTCTACACTGTAACCATCAAACACTCCCAGGACAGGTACAGCACGGGGTTAGATACAGAGTAAAGCTCCCTCTATACTGTGCCCATCAAACACTCCCAGGACAGGTACAGCACGGGGTTAGAAACAGAGTAAAGGTCACTCGATACTGTCCCCATCAAACACTCCCAGGACAGGTACAGCACGGGGTTAGATACAGAGTAAAGCTCCCTCTATACTGTCCCCAACTAACACTCCCAGGACAGGTACAGCACAGGGTTAAATATAGAATTAAGCTCCCTCCATACTATTCCCATCAAACACTCGCAGAGAGAAATAGAGACTGAGAAACGGGTTAAGAAAGGATCTCCATCCTCCCTCACCAACTCTCTCTCATCCATAACTGGAGAGAGCATTGGAATGAGAGAGCACGGGGGGTGGTGGTGGGTGCGATGGTGCAGAGATAGTTTGGGGGGTGGAAGAGAAAGCGTGGGGTTGGCAAAGAGGGTGTGGGCCAAGATGATGATCAGAGAGAGAGTGCATGTGAGAGACAGAGATTGTGTGTGTGAGAGAGAGATGGTGTGTGTGCGTGGGAGATTGTGCGTGCAAGAGATAGAGTGTGCGAGCGAGCGTGTGAGAGGGATTGTGAAAGAGCGATTGCTTGTGAAAGGGAGAGAGTGAGAGAGAGTTGGAGTGAGAGGGTGAGAGAGTGCGAATGAGAGTGAGAGAGCTTTTGGGTGAGAGGTTTGGAGTGATAGGGAGGGAGAGTTGGGGTGAGAGAGTGGGGAAGGGAGGAAGAGAGGTTAGGGGTGAGAGGGAGAGAGGGTTGGGGTGAGAGAGAGAGTGAGTTGGGGTATGAGGGTGGGAGGTTTGGAGTGAGAGGGAGAGACTGTTGGGGTGAGAGGGAGAGAGAGTTGGGGTGAGTGGGAGAGCGGGTTGTGGTGAGAGGGAGAGAGGGTTGCATTGAGAGGGAGAGAAGTTTGGGGTGAGTGGGAGAGAGTTTTGGTGAGAGTTAGAGAGGGTTGTGCTGTGAGGTTGAGAGAGTTGGGGTGAGAGGGAGAGAGTGTTGGGGTGAGAGGGGGAGAACGATGGGGTGAGAGGGAGAGAGGTTTGGGGTGAGAGGGAGAGAAGGATGGGGTGAGAGGGAGAGAGGGTTGGGTGAGAGGGAGAGAGGGTTGGTGTAAGAGGGAATGAGGAGTTGGTGAGAGTGAGAGAGAGTTGGGTGGAGAGGGTGAGAGAGTGGGGATGAGAGTGAGAGAGCTTTTGGGTGAGTGGTTCGCGGTGATAGGGAGAGAGTGTTGGGGTAGGAGGTAGAGTGGGTGGGAGTGATAGGGAGAGAGAGTTGGGGAGATTGGGAGAGAGAGTTGGGGTGAGAGGGAGATAGAGTTTGGGTGAGAGGGAGATAATGTTGGGGTGAGAGGGAGAGTGGGGATGAGATGGTGAGTTGGTTGGTATGAGAGGGAGAATGGGTTGTGTTGAGAGGCAGAGAGGGTTGGAGTGAGAGGGAATGAGGGTTGGGGTGAGAGGGAATGAGGGTTGGGGTGAGAGGGAGACAGTGTTGGGGTGAGAGGGAGACAGTGTTGGGGTGAGAGGGAGACAGTGTTGGGGTGAGTGGGAGACAGTGTTGGGGTGAGAGGGAGACAGTGTTGGGGTGAGAGTGAGACAGTATTGGGGTGAGAGGGAGACAGTGTTGGGGTGAGAGGGAGACAGTGTTGGGGTGAGAGGGAGACAGTGTTGGGGTGAGAGGGAGACAGTGTTGGGGTGAGAGGGAGACAGTGTTGCGGTGAGAGGGAGACAGTGTTGGGGTGAGAGGGAGACAGTGTTGGGGTGAGAGGGAGACAGTGTTGGGGTGAGAGGGAGACAGTGTTGGGGTGAGAGGGAGACAGTGTTGGGGTGAGAGGGAGACAGTGTTGGGGTGAGAGGGAGACAGTGTTGGGGTGAGAGGGAGACAGTGTTGGGGTGAGAGGGAGTCAGTGTTGGGGTGAGAGGGAGACAGTGTTGGGGTGAGAGGGAGAGAGTGTTGGAGTGAGAGGGAGAGAGAGTGGGGATGAGATGGTGAGATGGTTGGTGTGAGAGGGTGAATGGGGTGTGTTGAGAGGTAGAGAGGGTTGGAGTGAGAGGGAATGAGGGTTGGGGTGAGAGGGAGAGAATATTGGGGTGAGAGGGACAGAGTGTTGGGGTGAGAGGTAGATTATGTTGGGGTGAGATGGAGAGAGTGTTGGGGTGAGAGGGAGAGTGGGTTGGGGTGAGAGGGAGAGTGGGTTGGGGTGAGAGGGAGAGTGGGTTGGGGTGAGAGGGAGAGTGGGTTGGGGTGAGAGGGAGAGTGGGTTGGGGTGAGAGGGAGAGTGGGTTGGGGACTGCGATTACTGCCATTGTTTTGGGGGTCTGTGTGAGATCAGGGTTTGGAACTGGGGTAACACAACCAACAGGGGAAAGAAATATAGATTTATTATTAAGCCAAAAATAAAGACAGGCCCTTGTTGAGACCATGTCTGTCCTGGGATTAACCCTCAGTGGACAGGAGCAGCAAGGGGTCCTGTCTTGTTATTAACATTCAATGGACAGGATCAGCAAGGGGTCCTATCTGGAAAGAGAGAGGGAGAGGGAAAGCTGGAGTGACAGAGACAGGGAAATGCCACCCCCTCCCCCAGAAACGTCGTGTGTTCCCTGTTGCAGTTCAGGAAAAGCTGCAGGCCGTTTCTGCACAGGGGGATCCCACAGGCAGCAATGTAATGCTATCCGGATGGGAACAGGGAGACACATTTCCTTCCCCAGCCTCATGCCTGCTGTAACCCTCCCTCTTCCCCCTCTCCCCCCCACCCCGGGCACCATGTTTGCTCTGAGTCCGGACACATCCCCAGAAAGGCCTAAACTCCTTCCCTTCAAACCGGGAACAAGCTGCTGCTTCCTGGGGGAGACTTTTTGAAATCTCCGTCCCAGCATCGATTTTTACAAACCAGGCGTCCCCGGGAGGGTGTGACTGAGGCTTTTCTGCAGAGACTGGGAGCTGGGCACTGACTCCACACTGGAGACCCTCCCCTAACCCCCCCCAGACCCTGTGTCTCTTCCTCACCCTCAACCCCCTGCCTCTGTTTCACTGTCTTTTCCTGTTTCCCTCAATCTCCCCCCTCTCTCTCTGTTGTAACGTAGGGACACATCCTAGAGAGACTGAATTCAAATGACTGTTCCACCTCCCAATTCATCGCCCTGCCTAAAACACCAGCATTATTCAGGAATTAGCACAAACTTTTACACACACTCACAGTTAGAATGAGATTTTAAAATAAATCCTGGGATGGTAATTTTAAAAAGTGTCCCAAAGGAATGAGCAGCCCCTTCCCAAACTGAAAGAGGGAGTTTAGCACCTTCAAGAGTCTGATGGGGGAGGGGGACAGGGGGAACCATTTGAATTCAATTTATGCAGTTAAATGTCCTTGCTTTTGTCCTTTCAACAAAATTTATCTCTTTTTCTCCTGAGAAATTTGTATTCTGAAAACTGGAAGGTGAGGATCCATAGAGGGAAAGTCTGGGACAAGGACAAGGAGCTTCTTCCAGAGGGGGATAGTCTGACGCCTGGTCCACAGGCTTCACCCACATGAATTGTGTCTGTTTATTACCCCAATCGAGGTTTAATTTTCATCTCTGAGACACAGAGTGAGAGAGTGAATGAGTAAGGGGGACACAGATGTGATTTTTACAAACCAGGCATCCCCGGGAGGGTGTGACTGAGGCTTTTCTGCAGAGACTGGGAGCTGGGTACTGACTCCACACTGGAGAACCTCCCCTATCCAACCCCCCAAGACCCTGTGTCTCTTCCTCACCCCCCACCCCCTGCCTCTGTGTCACTGTCTTTTCCTGTTTCCCTCAATCTCCTCCCTCTCTCTCTGTTGTAACGTAGGGACACATCCTAGAGAGACTGAATTCAAATGACTGTTCCACCTCCCAAGTCATCGCCCTGCCTAAAACACCAGCATTATTCAGGAATTAGCACAAACTTTTACACAC
The DNA here is from genome assembly GCF_964194155.1 of Cetorhinus maximus. Lineage (NCBI taxonomy): Eukaryota > Metazoa > Chordata > Chondrichthyes > Lamniformes > Cetorhinidae > Cetorhinus > Cetorhinus maximus. The sequence goes on from NC_135916.1 coordinate 3,213,928, forward strand.
TCTCACAGTTAGGACTTGGTAAAGGGCTCCTAAGGGACAGGAAATCAGTCCAATCAGCACATTTTTAATAAATTAACTGGTTGTGGCACAGTATGAAACACTGCAGGGAATTTGTGCATAGCAAGATCCCACAGGGTACAGCCAGCTCTGCTCAGCACTTTTTAAATGGGGCAATATTTACACAGAGAGAGAGAGGCAGCAAGTTGGAGAGGGACTAAGACAGTGAAGACCCCCGACCCCTTCAGAACCTCAGAAAGACTGAGCGCTTTGCAGTGAAAGAATGAATGTTTAAAATGCTCTCATTCTTAGTGAGTCACTTGCTTCACTGTCCCTGGATTCATTTACACAATTCAGCCTTTTCTAAAAGATGTGACTGGGAGCTGGGCAGATTCTACACATTGGAGACCCCCTGATCCTGTGTCTATTCACACCCCCTCCTCCTCTTGTTTTACTATCTCAGCCCCTCTGTTTCACCTCACTCACTCCCCCCTTTCTCTCTCTCTCTCTCTCTTCCCCCATTGGAGAGACCGAGGGGGAGAGAGGAGACTGAGAATTTGACAGTCAGAGATCGGTGAAGTGAATTAAATCGGCTGCCGGGCCTTTACCTTTCACCGTGACATGAATTGCTCTCAGACAAGGGCCCTGTGCTCTTGGTGAATTAGACCCGGGTACAAGTTCGGGCCTTTTTAATTCCACGCCCCTGTGAGTGCTGGATAGAAAGGGCACTCTGGAAAGCTCCTGTCTCACCATCGACAAAAATCCACACCGCACTGGCCATCTTTTACATTTAGATGTAAAAAGATAGAGATTAAGCTCTCCCTACACTGTGCCCATCAATCACTCCCTGGACAGGTACAGCACGGGGTTAGATACAGAGTAAAGCTCCCTCTACACTGCCCCCATCAAACACTCCCAGGACAGGTACAGCACGGGGTTAGATACAGAGAAAAGCTCCCTCTGCACTGTCCCCATCAAATACTCGCTGGACAGGAACAGGACAGGGTTAGATACAGAGTAAAGCTCCCACTATACTGTCTCCATTAAACACTCCCAGGACAGGAACAGATCAGGGTTAGATACAGAGTAAAGCTACCTCTACACTTACCCCATCAAACACTCACAGGGCAGGTAAAGCACTGGGTTAGATACAGAGTAAAGCTTCCTCTACACTTACACCATCAAACTCTCCCAGGACTGGTACAGCACAGCGTTAGATACAGAGTAAACCTCCCTCTATACTCGCCCCATCAAGCACTCCCTGGACTGGTACCGCACGTGGTTAGATACAGAGTAAAGCTCCCTCTACACTGTCTCCATCAAACACTCCAAGGACTGGTACTGATCAGGGTTAGATACAGAGTAAAGCTCCCTCTATACTGTCCCCATCAAACACTCCCAGGACAGGTATAGCACGGGGTTAGATACAGAGTAAAGCACCCTCTATGCTGTCCCCATCAAACACTCCCAGGACAGGTACAGATCACGGTTAGATACAGAGTAATGCTCCCCCGATAATGTCCCCATCAAACACTCCAAGGACAGGTACAGCACGGGGTTAGATACAGAGTAAAGCTCCCTCGATACTGTCCCCATCAAACACTCCCAGGACAGTTACAGAACGGGCTTAGATACAGAGTAAAGCTCCCTCTACACTGTCCCCATCAAACACTGCCAGGGCAGGTACAGCACGGGGTTAGATACAGAGTAGGCCTCACTCGATACTGTCTCCATCAAACACTCCCAGGACAGGTGCAGCCCGGGAATGATACAGAGAAAAGCTCCCTCGATACTGTCCCCATCGAACACTCCCAGGACAGGTACAGCACGGGGTTAGATACAGAGTAAAGCTCCCTCGATACTGTCCCCATCAAACACTCCCAGGGCAGTACAACACACGGTTATATACAGAGTAAAGCTCCCTCTATACTGTACCCATCAAACACTCCCAGGACAGGTAAAGCACGGGGTTAGATACAGAGTAAACCTCCCTCGATAATGTCCCCAACAAACACTCCCAGGAAAGGCACAGCACGGGGTTAGATACAGAGTAAAGCTCCCCCTACACTGTGCCCATCAAACACTCCCATGGCAGGTACAGCGCGGGGTTAGATACAGAATAAAGCTCTCTCTGCACTGTCCCCATCAAACATTCCCAGGGCAAATACAGCACGGGGTTAGATACAGAGTAAACCTCCCTCTACACTGTCCCCATCAAACACTCCCAGGACAGGAACAGGACAGGGTTAGAAACAGAGTAAAGCTCCACCTATACTGTCCCCATCAAACATTCCCAGGACAGGAACAGGACAGGGTTAGATACAGAGTAAAGCTTCCTCTACACTTTCCCCATCAAAAACTCCCAGGGCAGGTATTGCACTGGGTTAGAGAAAAAGTAAAGCTCACTCTACACTCTCTCCATCAAACACTCCCAGGACTGGTACAGCATAGGGTTAGATACAAAGTAAAGCTCCCTCTATACTGTCCCCATCAAACACTCCAAGGACTGGTACAGCATGGGGTTAGATACAGAGTAAAGCTCCCCCTACACTTTGCCCATCATACACTCCCAGGGCAGTTACAGCACGGGGTTAGATACAGAGTAAAGCTCCCCCTACACTGTGCCCATCATACACTCCCAGGGCAGTTACAGCATGGGGTTAGATACAGAGTAAAGCTCCCCCTACACTGTGCCCATCATACACTCCCAGGGCAGTTACAGCACGGGGTTAGATACAGAGTAAATCTCCATCTACACCGTCCCCATCAAACACTCCCACTGGCCCCCTCAGTTCCTCTTAGGATTTGATAATTTGATCAAGTCACCCCTGATGCTACTAAATTTGAAGGAATAGAACCCGTGTTTGTGCAATCTCACTTTGCAATTTAACCCTTGGAATCCTGGTCTCATTCTGGCAAATCTGTGATGCACTCGAACTGTCTAAACTGTCCCTGGAGTGTCGGATTAACCCGGGTCACTCACATACACCCAGGTCAGGTTCAAGACTCACCTGTCTCACTCACTGAGACGCTCCTGTATCACTGGCCTTATTGTAGTCGGATGCCACGTTGGGAGCAGGACAGGTAGACGGGATTAGGATGACTGCTCATGTGGAGGGTAAACCCGAGGAATCTATCAGAGAATCAGAACAGACCAGGGAGAATCAAACATGGAAACAGATGTTCAATTTATTAGGCCTGATTTGTGGATTGTTTTTGATGAGAATGTTGCCAACAAACATTCCCAGAGATGATGCAGCAGGGGCTAGAGACAGAGTAAAGCTCCCTCGATACTGTCCCCATCAAACACTCCCAGGACAGGTACAGCACGCATTTAGATACAGAGTAAAGCTCCCTCTATACTGTGCCCATCAAACACGCCCAGGACAGGTACAGCACGGGGTTACATACAGGGAAAAGCTCCCTCTGCACTGTCCCCATCAAACACTCCCAGGACAGGTACAGCACGGGGTTAGATACAGAGTAAAGCTCCCTCTATACTGTCCCCATCAAACACTCCCAGGACAGGTACAGCACGGGGTTATATACAGAGTAAAGCTCCCTCTACACTGTTCCCATCAAACAATCCCAGGACAGGTACAGCAAAGGGTTAGATACAGAGTAAAGCTCCCTCTACACTGTCCCCATCAAACACTCCCAAAACAGGTACAGCACGGGTTTAGATACAGAGTAAAGCTCCCCCTACACTGTCCCCATCAAACACTCCCAGGACAGGTACAGCACAGGGTTAGATACAGGGTAATGCTCCCTGTACACTGTCCCCATCAAACTCTTCCAGGAGAGGTAAAGCACGGGGTTAGATACAGAGTAAAACTCCCTCTATACTGTGCCCACCAAACACTCCCAGGACAGGTACAGCACGGGGTTAAATACAGAGTAAAGCTCCCTCGATACTGTCCCCATCAAACACTCCCAGGACAGGTACAGCACGGGGTTAGATACAGAGTAAAGCTCCCTCTATATTGTGCCCATCAAACACACCCAGCGCAGCTACAGCACGGGGTTATATACAGAGTAAAGCTCCCTCGATACTGTCTCCATCAAACACTCCCAGGACAGGTACAGCACGGGGTTAGATACAGAGTAAAGCTCCCTCTATACTGTCCCCAACTGACACTCCCAGGATAGGTACAGCACAGGGTTAAATATAGAATAAAGCTCCCTCCATACTGTCCCCATCAAACACTCGCAGAGAGAAATAGAGACTGAGAAACGGATAGAGAAGGGATCTCCATCCTCCCTCACCAACTCTCTCTCATCCAAAACTGGAGAGAATATGGGAATGAGAGAGCACGGGGTGGGGTGGTGGGTGGGATGGTGCAGAGATAGTTTGGGGGGTGGGAGAGAAAGCGTGGGGTTGGCAGAGAGGGTGTGGTCCAAGATGATGATCA
>NC_135916.1:3218536-3241036 GCF_964194155.1 Cetorhinus maximus
TCCCTCCCCTCTCTTCCAACCCCTCTCTCTCTCTCCCAACCCCTCTCTCTCTCTCCCGCCCACCTCTCCCTCTCTCTCCCACCCCTCTCTCTCTCTCTCTCTTCCCCCCCCACCCTCTCTCTCTCTCTTCCCACCCCCTCTCTCTCTCCCACCCCCTCTCTCTCTCCCAACCCCTCTCTCTCTCTCTCCCACCCCCCTCTCTCTCTTTCCCACCCCCTCTCTCTCTCCCAACCCCTCTCTCTCTTCTCTCCCACCCCCTCTCTCTCTCTCTCCACCCCCCCTCCATCTCTCTCCACCCCCTCTGTCTCTCTCACCCACCCCCTCTCTCTCTCTCCCACCCCCCTCTCTCTCTCTCCCACCCCCTCTCTCTCTCTCTCTCTCTCCCACCCCCTCTCTCTCTCTCCCACCCCCCCTCTCACTCTCTCTCTCCCACCCCTCTCTCTCTCTCTCTCCCACCCCCCCTCCATCTCTCTCCACCCCCTCTCTCTCTCTCACCCACCCCTCTCTCTCTCTCCCACCCCCCTCTCTCTCTCTCTCCACCCCCTCTCTCTCTCTCTCTCTCTCACCCCCTCTCTCTCTCTATCTCCCGCCCCCTCTCTCTCTCTCTCTCCTACCCCCTCTCTCTCTCTCTCCCACCGTCTCTCTCTCTCCCACCCTCTCTCTCTCTCTCTCTCTCCCACCCTCTCTCTCTCTCTCTCTCCCACCCCTCTCTCTCTCTCTCCCACCTCCTATCTCTCTATCCCAACTTCTCTCTCTCTCTCCCATCCCCTCTCTCTCACTCTCCGACCCCATCTCTCGCTCCCACCCCCTCTCTCTCCTACCCCCTCTCTCTCTCTCCCACCGTCTCTCTCTCTCCCACCCCCCTCTCTCTCTGTCTCTCCCACCCTCTCTCTCTCTCCCCCACCCCTCTCCCTCTCTCTCTCTCCCCCCTTTCTCTCCCCACCACCCTCTCTCTCTCCCCCTCTTCCTCTCTCCCCCGCCCCCCTCCCGCCATTCCCCTCCACAGGGGACCTGATGTTCAGTTGTATTGCCGTCCTCTCCTCAGGACAGAGCTTATAGCTCCAGAGCCGATATAAAAACAAAGATTTGTGGATGCTGGAAATCCAAAACGCAAACAGAAAAACCTGGAAAAACTCAGCAGGTCTGGAGCATCTGCGGAGAGGAACACAGTTAATGTTTCGAGTCCTCATGACCCTTCAACAGAACTAAGGAAAAATAGAGAAGGGGTGAAATATAAGCTGGTTTAAGGGGTGGGGGGGGACAACTAGAGCTGGATAGAGGGCCAGTGATAGGTGGAGATAACCAAAAGATGTCACAGACAAAAGGACAAAGAGGTGTTGAAGGTGGTGATATTATCTAAGGAATGTGCTAATTAAGGGTAGAAAGCAGGACGAGCAAGGTACAGATAGCCCTAGTGGGGGTGGGGTGGGGTGAAGGAATCGAAATAGGCTAAAAGGTAGAGACAAAACAGTGGGTGGAAATACATTTAAAAATAACGGAAATAGGTGGGAAAAGAAAAATCTATATAAATTATTGGAAAAAACAAAAAGGAGGGGGAAGAAACGGAAAGGGGGTGGGGATGGAGGAGAGAGTTCATGGTCTAAAATCATCGAACTCAATATTCAGTCCGGAAGGCTGTAAAGTGCCCAGTCGGGAGATGACCAGTTGTCCAGAGCCGATTCTGGAGATGGAGCTCGGAGGCAGGCAGCTGGAGTGGGGTGGGGGGTGGATTGAACCCCGGTGTTAGCCCTCATCTCTCCACCCCAGCCAACTGGCCGCCCTCGCGGTACCCCAGCGGTTATGGCACCACGCATTACATGCCAGTTGCGGCTATGGAGAGTGGCTGGTGAAGGCTCCTATTTTGTTCTTATCCCGTTGTTGGCCGGGAACCTCTCCCGCTCTTACACAGGCTGGAAGGGTTTACCTGCTGGTACTCGACCAGTATCAGTGCGGCGAAGTCCTGAACACACGCGGAGTGAGTCCTGAACCCACAGCTGCAGCAGCAGGGCTGTTGTCCATTGTATTATGACTGACGCAGTTGCTAAAACTGAGTTATTTTAAAATAAAAAAATCCCAGAGGGAAACTTTAAAGAACTGTCATTACCTATCATTTTAAGTGTTACATTTGAGATGCGACTCTAAAGTCAAGAATCAGACCACCAGTTCTGGAGAGGTTTTACATGAAGCTCAATGAAACCTTTTATTAATTTGCCCAAGTTAAATATATACACATGGCTGCAAATTGCTACGATCATCAAACTTTTAACAAACTCCCAAACTAATCTCCATTAAGGCAACAGCAACCCATAGGCTTAGCCAGACACCAGGCAAAGTATTTCCACCTTAGAAGTTCAAAATGAGGTTATTTTCACTTTGGTTCCTGTGGGGCCAGTTGGAGGCTTACAGCTGCTTTTGATCTCACATTGCCCCTGCTCTGCACACGCACAAGGCAGTGGTCTTGTTATACCTAGCACAACCCGTTGAATGTAAATTTTCATTGTATCACCAGCCTCTTCTAACAATAAAACCCTTTTCATAGTACCTATTTTATTAGTAATGTAAACGTATTGCTTGGTCTCTGCTGGCTAGGGGCCAGAATTCACCCCACTTCTTGAATTCTATTTTCAGAAACGCAAATGCACCTCTACCGCCCTGTTTATATCTCAAAACTAGTCCACATCAAAGCACCCAGACTAGCCAGCTTTAATCCAATTAAGACACACCCACAGACTAAACCTCTATTTTAAAAGAAAAATGTTTTCCAATTATGTTATGTACATTAATAGCCTTATTACAATTGCACCACAAGGTGCCCTTTTTATAAGATTCCTGCATTTATTGATCATCCATAGAACCATAGAACACTACAGCACAGAAAAATAGGCCATTCGGCCCTTCTAGTCTGTGCCAAAATATTATTCCGCTTGTCCCATTGACCTGCACCCAGTCCATAACCCTCCAGACCTCTCCCATCCATGTATCTATCCGATTTATTCTTAAAACTTAAGAGTGAGCCCGCATTTACCACGTCAGAAGGCAGCTCGCGCCACACTCTCACCCTCGGGCATTTAAGGGTCAACCACATTGCTGTGGGTCTGGAGTTACGTGTAGGCCAGGTAAGGAGGGCAGATTCCCTCCCCCTGAAGGACATTAGTGAACCAGATGGGCTTTTGCAACAATCGACAATGGTTTCACCGTCATCATCTGATTTTTCATTGAACCCAGGTCCCCAGAGCATTGCCCTGTGTCTCTGGATTACTAGCCCAGTGACAGTACCACTATGCCATCACCACCCCCTTGGAGTGAGTTAGAGATTCTGGCTAATGCTCTGAGGATAGGTGGGTTCAAATACCACCAGGCAGCTGGTGGAAATGGAATTAAGTGCCTGAAGATGGAATATCAAGCTGTTCCCAGTAAGGGTGACCCTCGAAACTAATCATCGATTGCCCCGAAATCCCATCTGGTTCACCAGCGTCCTTTCGGGGAAGGAGATCTGGCGTCCCCCTCACCCGGGTCTGGGCGACACGTCACTCCAGATCGACAGCAGCGTGGTAGGAAGGAACGTAGGATGCGAAGAAGACATAAGGGGTTGCGCAAAGCTAGGTTGAGTGAGCGGGGGGGCAGAAATTTGGCAGGTGGAGTATAATGTGGGAAAATTGTGCACTCGTCCACTTTGGCAGCAAGGGTAGAAGCTTACATTCCTTAGCGGCCCTCTGAAAGTGGCCGGGCAAGCCATGGAGGTCGAGGGCGATTAGGGTTGGGTTGGCCTTGCCAACACTGGGCACATCTCATGAGAGAACAAAGCAATTCTGGCACAGATGTTCCCAATATAGGGTGTGACCTGCTCACTCCACGCGCTAGAGACGAGGAGTAGAGTCTGACTTTGGGACAATCGATTGAGATGAGCATGACCAAGCTGTTCAGTGTGAACTAGAAGCAGGAGTTGGCCATTCTGCTCCTCGAGTCTGCTCCCCCATTCATTGAAATCCTGACTGTGGCCTCGACTCCACATTCTGCCGATCTCTTGTAACCTTTGATGCCCTTGTTAGTCAAGAATCGATCTGCATTTGCCTTATGAACATTCATTGACCCCCAGCTCCCACTGCTGTCTGGGGACGAGAGTTCCACAGACTCACAACCCTTTGAGACAGGAAAAACATGAATAAGTTCTTCTCATCTCCGTCTTCAACGGGAAATCGCTTATTTTTAAACTGCGTTCCCTCGTTCTGGTTTCTCCCACACAAGGGAAGTACCCTCTCAGCCTCCCCACCCTATCGAGCAGCCCCACCGCCTCCTCAGAATCTTATATGTTTCAATAAGATCACCTCTCGTTCTTCTAAACTCCACTGGATACTTACCCAGCCCGTCCAACTGTTCCTCATAATATAACCATTGCACCCCAAGAATCAGCCACCCTCTGACGCATTTATATCTTAAACAGGGAGAGCAAAACTGTGCACAGCACACTGTCGATGTGGTCTCACCAATACACTGTAGAACTGGAGCAGAACATCCTCAGATTCCATTCCACTTACAATAAACCACAACGCTCCATTTGCCTTCCCAATCGCTTGCTGTGCCTGTATACTAACTTCACCTACTTCAGGACGCCCAGATACCTCTGTGTCCTCACAGTTCTGGGACCTCTTCTCCGTCTAGGTAATGTGCTGCTTCTGTAGCCTTGCTGCCAAAGTGGATGAGTTCACGTGATCCCACATTATACTCCACCTGCCAAATTTCGGCCCCCGCTCACTCATCCTAGCTTTGCGCACCCCTTATGTCTTCTTCACATCCTACGTTCCTTCCTACTGATTGTCCTTTACCTGTTCCTGCCAGCCTTTCCTGCTTGCAATGCATAAACATCCGTCTGAAACCACAGCCCCCACACCCCAGACAAATGGAGGCAGCAATGTGGAGGCTTTCCATCTCCCGTTGGTTGGTTCCAGAGTCATTTTTGTGATTGGCTTCCCGAAGGAGCCTCTCTCTAGGCTTTAAGCGCGTGTCATAAGAAGCGGTGTTGCATCTGACGCCAGTTTCTGCGCTCTGCCTGCTACTCGATCGCGATTGGTGGAGAGCGGGTGACCCATGTGACATCTCCTCCATTGTGGCGCTACTCAAAACACAACCACAGTTTTGACACCTTAGCACACAACGGTGTTAAGATAGGCCAACAAGGGTTGTGCCCAAAACCAATGCTTTAGCAAAGTCAGAAAACAGGAGGGGGGGAGTGGAGAGGTGGGAGAGATTGAGAGGGAGGGGTGGGGTTGGGGGTGGGTAGGGTCATTTGGGTGCCCGGCCACGAATGGCAAGTGTGGAGGAAATTGTGGTAGCACCAGCTGTCAGAGGGGCACTGAGTTCTTGGAATGCTCCAGGAGGGTGTTGAAGAGGATAATGGCGATTTGAACAGTGCAGCCGTCACTGGACCAGTAGCCATAAGACCATAGGAGCAGAAATTAGGCCATTCGGCCCATCGAGTCTGCCCCGCCATTCAATCACGGCTGATACGTTTCTCAACCCCATTCTCCCGCCTTCTCCCCGTCACCTTTGATCCCCTTATCAATCAAGAACCTATCTATCCTCGGTCTTAAATACACTCAATGACCTGGCCTCCACAGCCTTCTGTGGCAATGAATTCCATAGATTCACCACTCTCTGGCTAAAGAAGTTTCTCCTCATCTCTGTTCTAAAAGGTCTTCCCTTTACTCTGAAGCTGTGCCCTCAGGTCCAAGTCTCTCCTACTAATGGAAACATCTTCCCCACGTCCACTCTATTCAGGCCTTTCAGTATTCTGTAAGTTTCAATCAGATCTATCAATCTACGCCATCGGAGGCAGGTGTTCAAGCAGAACTAATGCACCTGAATTTCTTTTTTTAAGAAGACAGAAAATGCTGGACAAACTCAGCAGGTCTCGCAGCACGTGTAGACAGAGAGAGAAAGAGAGTTAACATTTCGAGTCTGTGTGACTCTTCCTCAGCGCTCTGCATCTAATGCATCCAAAGTTGTCTAATGCCCTTTCCAACGTCAGGAAATGCAACAATTTCTTGCCAGTGGAGGGAACCAGATACTTTGATGAAAGTTCAGTAGGATTTTGGATTGGGGTTCAACCGGCACTAAAGATAGGCTATTCGCAATGAACTAATAGGTATTTAGCTAAGAGACGTAATAGGCTATTCATAATTAATTTTAAGATAGTTTACTAATTTATTAAGAAGAAGCAGTTTAGATTAAGTAATTATCCAGGGAAATATATGAGCCGCGGCATTTCAGAGTGGTTTACTGGGGACGAGCAGATGGCTGGTGTAGAGTGTGTTCATCTCAGTAGCTGGTGATGGCAGTGTTTTGCTCACTAGCTCAAGCCTCCCTCCGTCCTCCCTCATTCTCCTCTGGTCCATCGTCCACCTGAAGAGGGAGGCTGAGCTCTGCCTCCACCACCCCCTCTTCCCTTGCACGGTTTCTCTGTGATTCTCCCCACAGATGCTGCCTGGGGCCTGTCTGTCTGTCTGTCTGTCTGTCTGTCTGTCTGTCTGTCTGTCTGTCTGTCTGTCTGTCTGTCTGTCTGTCTGTCTATCTATCTATCTGTCTGTCTGTCTGTCTGTCTGTCTGTCTGTCTGTCTGTTTTTCTGTCTGTCTGTCTGTCTGTCTGTCTGTCTGTCTGTCTGCCTGTCTATCTATCTATCTATCTATCTATCTATCTATCTATCTATCTATCTATCTATCTATCTATCTATCTATCTATCTATCTATCTATCTATCTATCTATCTATCTATCTATCTGTCTATCTGTCTGTCTGTCTGTCTGTCTGTCTGTCTGTCTGTCTATTTATCTGTCTATCCATCTGTCTATCCATCTGTCTATCCATCTGTCTATTTATCTGTCTATCCATCTGTCTATCCATCTGTCTATCCATCTGTCTATTTATCTGTCTATCCATCTGTCTATCTATCTGTCTATCCATCTGTCTATCCATCTGTCTATCCATCTGTCTATTTATCTGTCTATCCATCTGTCTATTTATCTGTCTATTTATCTGTCTATCCATCTGTCTATTTATCTGTCTATCCATCTGTCTATTTATCTGTCTATTTATCTGTCTATCCATCTGTCTATTTATCTGTCTATCCATCTGTCTATTTATCTGTCTATCCATCTGTCTATCCATCTGTCTATACATCTGTCTATTTATCTGTCTATCCATCTGTCTATCCATCTGTCTATCCATCTGTCTATCCATCTGTCTATTTATCTGTCTATTTATCTGTCTATTTATCTGTCTATCCATCTGTCTATCCATCTGTCTATCAATCTGTCTATTTATCTCTCTATCCATCTGTCTATCCATCTGTCTATCTATCTATCTATCTATCTATCTATCTATCTATCTATCTATCTATCTATCTATCTATCTATCTATCTATCTATCTATCTATCTATCTATCTATCTATCTATCTATCTATCTATCTATCTATCTATCTATCTATCTATCTATCTATCTATCTATCTATCTATCTATCTATCTATCTATCTATCTATCTATCCATCTGTCTATTATCTGTCTATCCATCTGTCTATTTATCTGTCTATCCATCTGTCTACCTATCTGTCTATCCATCTGTCTATCCATCTGTCTATCTATCCATCTGTCTATCTAGCCATCTGTCTATCCATCTGTCTATCCATCTGTCTATCTATCCATCTGTCTATCCATCTGTCTATCCATCTGTCTATCTATCCATCTGTCTATCCATCTGTCTATTTATCTGTCTATTTATCTGTCTATCCATCTGTCTATCCATCTGTGTATCTATCCATCTGTCTATCCATCTGTCTATCTAGCCATCTGTCTATCCATCTGTCTATCTATCCATCTGTCTATCCATCTGTCTATCCATCTGTCTATCTATCCATCTGTCTATCCATCTGTCTATTTATCTGTTTATTTATCTGTCTATCCATCTGTCTATCCATCTGTCTATCTATCCATCTGTCTATCCATCTGTCTATTTATCTGTTTATCCATCTGTCTATCAATCTGTCTATCCATCTGTCTATCCATCTGTCTATTTATCTGTCTATCCATCTGTTTATTTATCTGTCTCTCCATCTGTCTATCCATCTGTCTATCCATCTGTCTATCCATCTGTCAATCAATCTGTCTATCCATCTGTCTATCAATCTGTCTATCCATCTGTCTATCCATCTGTCTATTTCTCTGTCTATCCATCTGTCTATTTATCTGTCCATCCATCTGTCTATTTATCTGTCTATTTATCTGTCTATCCATCTGTCTATTTATCTGTCTATTTATCTGTCTATCCATCTGTCTATCCATCTGTCTATCCATCTGTCTATCCATCTGTCTATCCATCTGTCTATTTATCTGTCTATCTATCTGTCTACCCATCTGTCTACCCATCTGTCTATCCATCTGTCTATCCATCTGTCTATTTATCTGTCTATCTATCTGTCTATCCATCTGTCTATCCATATGTCTATCCATCTGACTATTTATCAGTCTATTTATCTGTCTATTTATCTGTCTATCCATCTGTCTATCCATCTGTCTATTTATCTGTCTATCCATCTGTCTATCCATCTGTCTATTTATCTGTCTATCCATCTGTCTATTTCTCTGTCTATCCATCTGTCTATTTATCTGTCTATCCATCTGTCTATCCATCTGTCTATCCATCTGTCTATCCATCTGTCTATTTCACTGTCTATCCATCTGTCTACTTATCTGTCTATCCATCTGTCTATTTATCTGTCTATCCATCTGTCTATTTATCTGTCTATCCATCTGATTATCCATCTGACTATTTATCTGTCTATCTATCTGTCTATCCATCTGTCTATCCATCTGTCTATCTATCTGTCTATCCATCTGTCTATTTATCTGTCTATCCATCTGTCTATTTATCTGTCTATTTATCTGACTGTCCATCTGTCTATCCATCTGTCTATTTATCTGTCTATCTATCTGTCTATCCATCTGTCTATCCATCTGTCTATTTATCTGTCTATCCATCTGTCTATCCATCTGTCTATTTATCTGTCTATCCATCTGTCTATTTACCTGTCTATCCATCTGTCTATTTATCTGTCTATCCATCTGTCTATTTATCTGTCTATCCATCTGTCTATTTATCTGTCTATCCATCTGTCTATCCATCTGTCTATCCATCTGTATATCCATCTGTCTATTTATCTGTCTATCTATCTGTCTATCTATCTGTCTATCCATCTGTCTATCCATCTGTCTATCTATCTGTCTATTTATCTGTCTATTTATCTGTCTATCCATCTGTCTATCTATCTGCCTATCCATCTGTCTATTTATCTGTCTATCCATCTGTCTATTTATCTGTCTATCCATCTGTCTATTTCTCTGTCTATCCATCTGTCTATTTATCTGTCTATCTATCTGTCTATCCATCTGTCAATCTATCTGTCTATTTATCTGTCTATTTATCTGTCTATCCATCTGTCTATCTATCTGTCGATTTATCTGTCTATTTATCTGTCTATCCATCTGTCTATCTATCTGTCTAACCATCTGTCTATTTATCTGTCTATCCATCTGTCTATCCACCTATCTATTTATCTATCTATCCATCTGTCTATTTATCTGTCTATCCATCTGTCTATTTCTCTGTCTATCCATCTGTCTATTTATCTGTCTATCCATCTGTCTATTTATCTGTCTATCCATCTGTCTATCCATCTGTCTATTTATCTGTCTATCCATCTGTCTATTTGTCTGTCTATCCATCTGTCTATTTATCTATCTATCTATCTGTCTATCCATCTGTCTATCCATCTGTCTATCCATCTGTCTACTTATCTGTCTATCCATCTGTCTAACCATCTGTCTATCCATCTGTCTATCTATTTGTCTATTTATATGTCTATCCATCCGTCTATTTATATGTCTATCCATCTGTCTATTTATCTGTCTATCCATCTGTCTATCCATCTGTCTATTTATCTGTCTATCCATCTGTCTATTTGTCTGTCTATCCATCTGTCTCTTTATCTATCTATCTATCTGTCTATCCATCTGTCTATCCATCTGTCTATCCATCTGTCTACTTATCTGTCTATCCATCTATCTATCTGTCTATTTATCTGTCTATTTATCTGTCTATCCATCTGTCTATCCATCTGTCTATCCATCTGTCTATCCATCTGTCTATCCATCTGTCTATTTATCTGTCTATTTATTTGTCTATCCATCTGTCTATTTATCTGTCTATCCATCTGTCTATTTATCTGTCTATCCATCTGTCTATTTATCTGTCTATCCATCTGTCTACCTATCTGTCTAGATTTCGGATCTCTGACAATGCCCCGTTTTTTCGGCTGCTTATCCCACGTGTTTTTACCGGAATAATGCTTTTCCCCATCTGATTCCTGGTACAGATTACCTCGTGACGCCGGATATCAGTGTGAGCGGGGATTCCAGCAGGTTAATGAAAGGACAGTCCGTTGAGATCCTGTGCGAGGCACCCAACTACTTCTCGGGAGCCAAGTTCTACCTGTACAAGGACAACGACCAGAACTTCATCAGCACGACTATTGCTTCCTCGCGCCTGGTCCGCTCCCACTTCAAACTTCACCACATCACGAAAGCGGACCAAGGCAACTACTCCTGCTCGTACCAGGCAGACATCGTTGGAAAGCACTTCAACTCCTCCCGCAGTGACCCCATATACCTTACGGTGATCTGTGAGTAGCGCTGAGCACCACCGGCTGCTCTTTATTCCAGGCGGGCGTCTCTGGCTGGGTCAGGGGTTTTCCAGGATCTTGACTCTGCGACAGTGAAGGGAACGGCCGATATATTTCCAAGTCGGGATGGTGAGTGGCTCGGAGGGGAACTTCCAGGTGGTGGTGTTCCCCGTGTGTCTGCTGCCCTTGTCCTTCTAGGTGGTAGAGGTCGTGGGTTTGGAAGGTGCTGTGGAAGGAGCCTTGGTGAGTTGCTGCAGTGCATCTTGTAGATGGTACACACGTTGCTGCCACTGTGCATCGGTGGTGGAGGGAGTGAATGTTTGTGGATGGGGTGCCAATCAAGCGGGGCTGCTTTGTCCTGGACGGTGTCGAGCTTCTTGAGTGTTGTGGGAGCTGCACTCGTCCAGGCAAGTGGGGAGTATTCCATCACCCTCCTGAGTTATTCCTTGTGGATGGTGGACAGGCTTTGGGGGAGTCAGTGGGTGAGTGACTCTCCGCAGGATTCCCAGCCTCTAAGCTGCTCTTGTAGCCACAGTATTCATATGGCTGGTCCCAGTTCAGTTTCTGGTCAATGGTAACCCCCCCAGGAGGTTGTTGGTGGGGGATTCAGCGATGGTAGTGCCATTGAAAGTTCAGGGGCGATGGGCTGCACTTTCTGGTGTTGGAGATGGCACTTGTGTGTGGCGCGAGTGCTACTTGCCACTTGTCAGCACAAGTCCGGATATTGGTCCAGGTCCTGCTGCATTTGGACATGGACTGCCTCCGTATCTGAGGAATCAGATGCAGGACAGAGCAGGTAAGGACAGCAGGTTTCCTTCCCTAAAGGTATGAGTAAAGTAAGTGGGTTTCGATGACAATCATCGTGATAGAAATGATGGCAGCAGTTCAGCCATTTCATGCAGTTGCAAAAACACCTTCATACCGAATTGGCTGCAGTAAGTACTGTCCAATACGTGGAACATGTATGTTAGATTGTTCGATATAGTGCCCCAATATTAATATTCGGCTGCCTTGGCATCAGCGGGAGTGAAGAGACTGAGGGGGGGGCATTAGAAAGTGTGAGCATAGGAACATATGACCTAGGAGGCAGGAGTAAGTCCTTTGAACTTGCAACACCACTCAAAAGATCGTAGTTCAACTGGTCATCTCCCACCTTCCTGTCTTCCCCACCCCCCCGTTAACATTTGACCCCCTCGCATCATTAAAAACGATGTAACTCAGCCTTGAATAAATGTTAACGCCCAGCCTCCACTACCTCCTGTGGAAGAGAACTCTACTTTCTCTCAGAGAGAGGAAAAAACATCCCCTTTTCTCTGTAATTGACAGAGAGACCCTTGTGTTCTTGAAACATGTTCCCTCGTTCTAGTTTCCCAGACGAAAGGAAATATTCTCCCAGTATCCGCTCGCTCCAATTCCCTCAAGACCTTCCATGTTTCAATAAGATCTCCCCTCGTTCTTCTGATTTCCCATGGATCTCCGTTTAACCTTTATCCCCGGATAGTCATTAGCATAGTTGCAGACTTCAGGAGGGCAAGGCTCCTGGACCTGGTGGACCACACCCTAGGGTCCTAAAGGGAATGACTGCAGAGATAGTGGCTGGATTGGTTGCAATCTTGCAAAGCTCCACCTAGATTCTGGTAAGTCCCCAGCGGATTGGAAAGCAGAAAGTGTGAGACTTGCTGAGAAAATATATTCCGTCGAAACATTTCATCTTGCGCCCAACAGGACAGTTGCCCCGAGGAGTGCGAGATGTAAAGAATCGATAACATGTCTTTATTTTCAGCAACATGTTCAAGTTCTGTATCGCCAAACGGCTATCTGTAACACAACTAATACGGAAAGGAGGGAGGCTGAGAGCAGGGAACTGCAGGCCAGTTAGTCTTAACAGCTGGGGAAATGCGAAATCCATGACTGAGTAGGCACGCCTTTAGATAATCATAATGCAATCCGGGAGAATCAACAAGATTTTGCGAAAGGGAGATAGTTTTTGAAAAACGAATTGGAGCACTTTAAGGATGTAACAAACAGGGGCGGTAAAGGGGAACCAGTAGATGTGGTGACCTTGGATTTTGATAATGTGCCCGATAAAGAGCGCAATATAAAAGACCATGGGGGCAGAGGGTGATATATTAGCATGGATAGGAGATTGGCTGACTAACAGGAAACAAGGGAGTCCGGACAAATGGACCATTTTCTGGTTGTCAAACCATAACTCGTGGAGCACCGCAGGGATCGTTGCTGGGGCCTCAGCTATTTACAATCGATATGAATGACTTGGATGGAGGGACTGACTGTATTGCAGCCAAAGCTGCTGAGGTTAAAAACAGACTGAAACGAAAAGTCTGCGAGGGTTAGGTGAGTGGGCAAGACATTGGCAAACGGAGTACAAAGTGAGGTTGTCCATTTTAGAAGCAGAATGGAGAAGCAAAACATTACCAAAATAGAGAGAGGTCGCAGAATGCTACTGTACAGAGGGAACTTGGTTTCCTAGTCCGTGAATCACACAAGGTTAGCATGCAGCTATAGCAGATAGGAAGTCAACGGGAAGGCCAGCAGTTATTGACCGAATTGCTCACACCGCTGTCAGAGACGGAGTTCCAGGATTTTGACCCAGCGGCAGTGAAGGAACGGCTGATTATATATCCAAGTCAGGATGGTGAGTGGCTTGGAGGGGGACTTCCAGGTGGTGGTGTTCCCCATGTGTCTGTTGCCCTTGTCCTTCTCGATGGGATTGGAAGCTGCTGCCTCAGGAGCCTTGGTGGGTTCCTGCAGCACATCTCGTAGACGTTGAGGGTTGGGGATTCGGCGATGGTCACGTCATTGAATGTCAAGGGGCGATGGTTAGATTCTCTCTTGTTGGTGATGGTCATTGCCTGGCACTGATGTGGCACAAATGTTACTTGCCCTTTATTGCAAGGGGGAATGAGATATAAATGTCGGGAAGTTTTGGTATAACAGTACAGGGCATTGGTGAGACCACACCTGGAGTATTGTGTGCAGCCTTGGTCTCCTTGCCTGAGGACGGGTATACTTACATTGGGAGCAGTGCAGAGAATTTTCACTAGGCTGCTTTCTGGGATGAAAGGGTTGTCTTATGAGGAAAGCTGGAGCACGTTGGGCCTATACTCATTGGGTTTTAGAAGAATGAGAGGTGATCTGTTTGATGCACATGGTATCCTGCGGGGGCATTGACAAGGTAGACACTGGGAGGTTTTTGCCTCCCGCGGGGGTGTCGAGAAGCAGGGGGCACGGTTTAACATTAACGGGTCTCCCATTTAAGACGGAGGTGAGGAGGAATTGCTTCTCTCAGTTAGTCTCTGGAATTCTCTTCCCCAGAGGGCACAGGAGGCTGGTTGACTGAATATATCCAACGCTGAGTTAGACCAGATTTTTGGATGGCAAGAGAGTCAAGCATCATTGGGGTGGGGTGGGGTGTGGGGGGGAGGGCGGGGGGTGTGGTGGTGTGTGGAGGGCAGGCAGGAAAACGGAGTTAAGGCCACAAGCGGATCAGCCATGAAGTAGGCTCGATGGACCGAATGGCCTGCTCTGTTTCCAGTTCTTGCCTTCTTGATGATGAAGGGTGAATTGAGCAGACCGATGGAAGATGGGATCGAATTTGGAGACGTGTTCGGTGCTGCGGTTGGGAGGGACTAACACAGGAAAACAATATATGATGAATTGTACGAGGCTGAGCACCTGGTGGGAGGATACACCTTGCTGGTCAAATTCACATACCTTTGAAGGTGGCCCATTGTGTTGATAAAGCAATTGAAAGCAAATATGGGTCACATAGGTAATAGGGGCAGGAGGAGGCCATTCTGCCCCTTGAGCTTGTTCTGCCGTTCAACTAGGTCAGGGCTGATCATCTACCTGAACACAATTGCCCCGCATTAATCCCATATCCATTGATGTCATTGGTACCTGGACATCTATCAACCTCTGCCTTGAGCATACTCGATGACTGAGCTTCCTCAGCCCTCTGGGGTAGAGAATTCCAATGGCTTACCACTCCCCCCGAGTGAAGAAATTCACCTACATCTCAATCCTAACGGCCAACCCCTTGTTCTGAGACTGTGTCCCCTGGTTCTAGACACCCGCCCTCCCTAGCAAAGAGGGAATCATCCTTCCTGCATCATTGAATGTGTTAAGTGTGTTAGTATAGCGTGTTGAACTGCTATTACCGCATTCTGCTATCTTACCTTTACGCGCTATCAGCACCTTCTTTAGCCTTTAACACTCCCTTTGCGTTGCGTCCATGACATCTTTATCAATATGTCCTGAGCTCCCCCCCTTGATCCCTGTAAGAATGTTGGGTCCCTCAATGAGAACACCTCTCGCTCTTCTAAACCCTATGGAGCACATGCGCCGACTCCTCAATCTCTCCTTACGAGGCAATCCCGCCATCCCAGGAATTCGTCCGGTGGCCCCTCGGCCCCACTCCCTCGATGGCAATTACATCCTTCATAAGAAGTGTTGAGATGAGCGCTTGAAAAGCCGTAGCAGGTGCTGGAAAAATGGGGTTAGAATAGTTAGGTGCATGATGGCTGGCATGGACATGATGGGCTGAAGGGCCTGCTTCTGTGCTGCATAACTCGATGATAAGGAAGCCAAAGCTCTAGGCAATACTCCAGGTGTGGTCAAGCCAAGACACAATTGTGTCTCTGCACAAATGCAGCAAAACATCTGCAATTGCGACTCGAATCCTCTTGTGATAAAGACCAACATGCCAATTCCCTTCCTCAGTCCCCTTACTTGCACCGTACTTCCTGTCATATAGTGACCAGAACTGTCTCCAGCACTCTAGTTGCAGTATAACTCGTGTTTTCCACCCCACCCAACTTCTGTACTAGGGATAAGGCGAAATAGGGGCAGATTTTGGATTCATCTCAGTCAGAGCTGCCCATCCCTTGAACATTTCAAGCAACCATACTGTAGGAGTCACATGTAGGCCAAACCCAAAGCGCATGTCCTTCCCTAAAGGCTATTAGGATTTTGCAACAATTGCTGATAGACGGTTAACAGCAACGAGGCCAGCTTTAGAATTGCAGATTTATTAGTTGAGTATCAATCCCCACTGGCTGCTGGTGAACTCACGTCCACCAGACCACTAGCCTGGGACTTTGGGATTACTAGCCCAGTGATGTTACCGTTACACCACCATCTCCCCAGAGGGCTAATTTCCAACTGGCCGGGCTAACGTGTTTCCTCTCTTGCAGATGACGTGGCACTCCGCTTAGTCAACGGAGAGAACGACTGCTCGGGCACCGTTCAGGTGTACTACAACGCAACCTGGGGTTCGGTGTGCGGCGAATTCTGGGGCATCACGGACGTGCAGGTGGTCTGCAGGCAGCTTGGCTGCGGTTTTGCCAAGGGGCAAATGGACCCGTCGCAGTTCGCCGACATCCAGAAACCCATCTGGCTGAGCATGGTCCAGTGCAGCGGCGCCGAGGCCCACCTGTGGGTCTGTCCGGCGAGAGCCTGGATCAGCGGGATCAGCTGCGATCGATTGAACGGGGCTACTGCCACGTGCTCTAGTAATGCCCGCGCGTACGGGGTCGTTTTGGCCTTTTCCTGCTCCCAGTATTAAAATGAATCGAGCACATGCACACACATACACATAACACTCCCAGCGATGCCTGCTTAGTTCCGACACTGCCAACAGACCTCAGGAACCATGTAATGCATTGGAAATTAAAATTCCCTCAAAAGTTGCCCATAATGCGAATTCTACAAAAAAAAAACTTACAGAATATATTTCAGCAAAACTGGAGTCCAGGAGTCATTGCATCCATCCACCCAGCATCATTTTATATCCACAGTCATAGTCAGCCACTGCAGATGCTTATGTACATACGTAAGCAGTGTTATTTTACACAAGTTCCTGTGCGCAAGTGTCTACACTTGCCCTTTAAGCGTGCTGGGCCGCTAGTCACTAGCGATGGTGCGGAATGTACAATCTGGGCGGGCGAATGGAGTGGTGGATGTGCTGGGGGTGGGGGTGGGGGTGAGGTCCGGTTCCCCTTCCAAGTCACTCGCCCTCGAACGATATCGGCCGTCCCCTTCGCTGCCTCTGGGTCCAGACCCTGGACTTCCCTCCCTCCCTCCCTCACCGCGCTGAGGGTGTGTACCCACGCCCCCGCAGAGGCTCCAGAAGGCAACTCACCAGCACCTTCTCAAGGCCCTGCGAGAGACGGGCAACAAAGCGCTAAACCCGGCCAGCGACAGCCGCACCCCATGAACGAAAATGCGAAAAAGTTGGGGGGTGGGGTGCAGGTCTGCTCAACGCTGGGACGGTCTTGATAGGCCGAATGCTCCCCCCCACCCCGCCCCAGCTCGGGTTGTTTTGTGTGTGCGCGAAACCGTCTCCTGGGGTCCACCCTTGATTCACCCCTTGAACATAAAGCTGGGGTCTTGGGGGTTGGGGGTGGGGATCGGTCAGTTTTCAGGCAATGGGAATTGGTCAATATCTACGAGGGAGACATGGAAGTATCTCTCCGGGGTTAGAGAGGGAGACAGACGATCGGCAATATGCGTGGAGAGAATGACCAAGTCCCGGAGAGATCGGAGGATCACAGAATCACACACACAGTGCAGAAGAGGCCCTTCGGCCCATCGAGTCTGCACCGACACGTGAGAAACACCTGACCTACCTACCTAATCCCATTTACCAGCACTTGGCCCCATAGCCTTGAATGTTTATGACATGCCAAGTGCTCATCCAGGTACTTTTTAAAGGATGTGAGGCTAACCCGCCTCCACCACCCTCCCAGGCAGCGCATTCCAGACCCTCACCACCCTCTGGGTAAAAATGTTTTTCCTCACATCCCCCCCCCTAAACCTCCTGCCCCTCAACTTGAACTTGTGTCCCCTTATGACTGACCCTTCAACTAAGGGGAACAGCTGCTCCCTATCCACCCGTCCATGCCCTTCATAATCTTGTACACCTCGATCAGGTCGCCCCTCAGTCTTCTCTGCTCCAACGGAAACAACCCAAGTCTATCCAACCTCTCTTCATAACTTAAATGTTTCATCCCAGGCAACATCCTGGTGAATCTCCTCTGCACCCCCTCCAGTGTAATCACATCCTTCCTATAATGTGGCGACCAGAACTGCACCCGGTACTCCAGCTGTGGCCTCACCGAGGTTCTATACAACTCCAACATGACCTCCCTACTTTTGTAATCTATGCCTCGATTGATAAAGGCAAGTGCTGCATATTCTTTTTTCACCACCCGACTAACATATCCCTCTGCCTTCAGAGATCTATGTACACACATGCCAAGGTCCCTTTGTTCCTCAGAACTTCCTAGTGTCATGCCGTTCATTGAATACTTCCTTGTCAAATTACTCCTTCTAAAGTGTATCACCTCACACTTTTCAGGGTTAAATTCCATCTGCCATTTATCGGCCTGAGATGGCGGCATAGTGATAATATCAGTGGACCCGTGATACAGGGGCCTCAGGCTAATGTGCAAGGGACATGGGTTATACAGACTGATCCTCAACCCCCACCTCCCTCCACCACCCCCCCAACCCAATTTAAGCATGGGAGAAGCTAAGGAGTCAACCCTACATGAACTACCTAGACCGTTCCAAGCAATTGAACCCAGGCAGTTGGCGGCCTAATGGTCATCACACTAGTCATGTGACTAGTTGAGTTAAGTGATGTGGAGGGTAGGCAGGCTTTGGGGAGTCAGGAGAGGAGTTACTCGCCGCAGAATTCCCAGCCTCTGACCTGCTCTTGTAGGCACAGGGACATAGGGATGCAGGAACAGGAGTGGGCTATTCAGCCCATCGAGCCTGTTCCTGCGATGTGCTGGCCCTGGAGAGGGTCCAGAGGAGGTTCACGAGAATGATCCCAGGAATGAAAGGCTTAACATGTGAGGAATGTTTGAGGATTCTGGGTCTATACTCGATGGAGTTTAGAAGGATGAGGGGGGATCTGATTGAAAATTACAGAATACTGAAAGGCCTGGATAGAGTGGACGTGGGGAAGATGTTTCCATTAGCAGGAGAGACCAGGACCCGAGGACACAGCCTCAGAGTAAAGGGAAGACCTTTTAGAACAGAGATGAGGAGAAACTTCTTTCGCTAGAGTGTGGGTGAATCTATGGAATTCATTGCCACAGAAGGCTGTGGAGGCCAGGTCATTGAGTGTATTTAAGACCGAGATAGATAGGTTCTTGATTGGTAAGGGGATCAAAGTTACGGGGAGAAGGCGGGAGAATGGGGTTGAGAAACCTATCAGCCATGATTGAATGGCGGAGCAGACTCGATGGGCCGATTGGCCTAATTTCTGCTCCTAGGTCTTATGTCCATCATTGGATTATCTCATGGCTGATCATCTACCTCTCCGCCACTTTCCCACACTATCTTCATAAGCATCGATGTCATTAGTCTCCAGATGTTCACTCTTGATCGTGGCCAATGATTGAGCTTCCACAACCCTCTTGGCTGGGAATCCCAAAGATTCACCCCCCACCCCATCTGAGTGAAGAAATCCTTCCTCACCCCAGCCCATTACCCTGACATTCGGTCCCCCCCAATTCTAGGCTCACCAGCCAAATTGTGCATCCAACCTTCATCCACCCTGTCACGCCCTGTAAGATTTTCCTAGGTTTGAGTGAGGCTACCCCTCATCCTTCGGAACTCCAGGGAATACAGACCCTGTCCCCCCCCAGTCTCTCCTCATAAGAAATCCCAACACCCCAGTGATTAATCTGGTGTACCTCCATTGTGCAGGATTTATGTGGGGGTGGGGTTCAGCTCAGTTTCTGGTCAATGGTAACCACCCTCACCCCCAGGATGTTGATAGTTGGTAACTCAGCGATGGTAATGGTATTGAATGCCAAGGGGAGATGGTTAGATTCGCTCTTGTTGGAGATGGCCATTGCCTGGCACTTGGGCGGCCTGAAGGTTACTTGCCACTGGTCAGCCCAAGCCTGAATGTTGTCCAAGTTTTGATGGAGATCGGCACGGGGGTTTGGGGCTAGAAAACTGAGGCGCCATTTTGTCACTTGCACGGCCGGGAAATGGCGCAATTTTCCCATCTAAGACCTCTTGGACACCTTGCAGTAACGTCCCTCTGCATTGGATGATGCTGGCAGCTAGCACAGGGTGATTCTTTGGAATTCTCTACCCCAGAGGGCTGTGGAAACTCAGTCAGTGAGTTTCGAGAGAGAAGTCGATGGGTTTCTGGGGACCAGTGACGTCAAGGGATATGGAGGTATCGCGGGAAAGTGGCGGAGAGGTCGATGACCTGCCAGGAGCCAATTCAATGGCGGAGAAGGCTCGATGGGCTGAATGGCCCACCCCTGTCCCTGTGTCCCTCTGTCCCTGTGTCTACAAGAGCAGGTCAGAGGCTGGGAATTGTGCAGCGAGTAACTCACCTCCTGACTCTTCCCCAAAGCTTACCTGCCTCCTACATCGCTTAACTCAATTGGTTGCATGACTAGTGAGTGGAGCAGAAGGCCACCATCGGCCTGGGTTCAGTTGCTTGGCACCATAAGAGACCATAAGACATAGGAGCAGAAATTAGGCCATTCGGCCCATTGAGTCTGCTCCGCCATTCAATCATGGCTGATAAGTTTCTCAACCCCATTCTCCCGCCTTCTCCCTGTAACCTTTGATCCCCCTTACCAATCAAGAACCTATCTATCTCGGTCTTAAATACACTCAATGACCTGGCCTCCACAGCCTTCTGGGGCCATGAATTCCATAGATTCACCACTCTCTGGCTAAAGAAGTTTCTCCTCATCTCTGTTCTAAAAGGTCTTCCCTTTACTCTGAGGCTGTGCCCTCGGGTCCTAGTCTCTCCTACTCATGGAAGCATCTTCCCCACGTCCACTCTATCCAGGCCTTTCAGTATTCTGTAAGTTTCAATCAGATCCCCCCTCATCCTTCTAAACTCAATCGAGTATAGACCCAGAGTCCTCAAACGTTCCTCATAGGTTAAGCCTTTCATTCCTGGGATCGTTCTCGTGAACCTCCTCTGGGACCCTCTCCAGGGCCAGCACATCCTTCCCTGAGAGACGGGGGCCCAGAATTGCTCACAATATTCCAAATGTGGTCTGACCAGTCGAGTTCGTTCACGCAGAACGCGCAGAATGTCCGATTGGCAAATGGAGGACTGTCCGCCAGTGTGGCAAGGAAGGCCTTCAGTGGTCAAAAGCAAGTCTTTTAGAAGAAACCAAGTCTTGTTTTCTGTCGCCACAGCTCAGCCACCTCCGCCGACGTTGGCAGTATCTGGAAATGGTCTATTCTTCAAGGAAGACACCATCAAGTTTGTGTGTGGGGCGTCTTCCCTGTACAAGGGTGCGCAGATGGCCCTATACAAAATGGGCGAAGAGACGCCAGTCTTAACGGGCGTGATCTCCTCCAGTCAGGGCAACGTGAAGTTCGATCTCGAGCACATTAACAAGAGCCATGAGGGGACCTACTGGTGCAACTACCAGTTGGAGGTGGCGGAGCTGGTCTTTGCGTCCGAGGACAGCGCATTGGTGGAGATCGCGGTCGTAGGTAAGGCCGGCTTTCAGGTGAAAAGAGAGACACGTCGAATCTTTGCACCTTTGCACTCATCAGGACACTTCGCATTACAAGTGCGGGGGTGGGGGGAGGGGGGAAACAACAATTCGTACCGCATGTGAAGAGTGTGCCGATTGGTTGGCACGTGGGCTCTGATTGGTAGAGAGGCGTTGCCGTGGAGGGCGCCCCAGTGTTGGTGACTGACAGTTAACTGTCGAGTGTTGCTTGAAATTTAAACCAGGCAGCTTGATCCTGATTGGTCAAGGCGACGCCCGAGGAATGAGTCAGTGAATGGCTGTCACTTAGTTCGTCTAGCGTTGTTTGCCTGGCCCACTAGTGCTCCCAATTCGCAGGTACAGGTGCCACGTAAACAGCAAGCTAATCCGTTGAACCGAATAAATGCTTTTTAAAGAAATATAATTCGTTTCCCATCCTTGGAGTTGTCTGCAATGGGCTATGGAACATGCCGAATGGTATAGACCCTCCGATGACTCTTTTTTTCGTGTGTGTTTGGATCGTCAATGTTGCAGTGTTTGTTTTCCCCACTCGACAGAAAATGCTAAACTTCGGCTTGTGGATGGACCCACCTCCTGCTCCGGTAGAGTCGAAGCTTTCTACAATGGCACCTGGGGAACCATCTGCGATTTCGGGTGGGACATTGTCGACGCCCAGGTGGTGTGCCACCAGGTGGGCTGCGGGTTTGGCCAATCGGCCACTCCCGGCGGCCACTTCGGAGAAGGGGCAGGGCCGACCATGCTGGAGAACGTCCGCTGCAATGGGACGGAGAAGTTCCTGTGGTCCTGCCCATCGCAGGTCATCATGCCCCGGACCTGTCGCCAGAATAATGACGCGGGCGTGATCTGTTCAGGTAAGGATTTGGCCGGACGATGTCCTTCTGTTGAATGGGAAGTGCCGACAAGGCCAAGGAAGTGGGGGCCCGGATCCTGCGGACGCTGGGAAAACCTGAACTAAAAACGGAAAAGGCTGGGAAATAATTTTTAAAAAAAATCTCCGCTGGCGGGAGAGACGGAGTTAACGTTTTGAGTCGGTGTGAATCTCCTTCGTAGCCAGAGAGAAGTAGAAATGTGATGGATTTCACGCTCTGTGGCAAGTGGAGAGAGATAGAAGGTCAGGGATAGGTGGGCGCTCATGATAGATCGATAAAGATGTCAAGGGCGCAATAGAAAGAGGGCGTTAAAGACTAAAGAAGGTGCGGATAGCGGCGTGAAGGTAAGATAGCAGAATGTGG
>NC_135916.1:3246036-3268536 GCF_964194155.1 Cetorhinus maximus
CACTAATGTAAATATGCACACTTTCTCTCTCTCTCTCACACACAAAAACACACACACAGAGACAAAGGCGCTCACACACACACACACACACACACATGCATGTATGCACACAATCTCACACACACACACAATCTCACACACAAACTCACACACACACACTTTCACTAACACACACAAAAGCACAATTACACACACTCACAGAAACACACGTGCACAGGCACACATATATATACACACACACACCCGCACATTCTCACACAGAGACACACATACAGACACATTGACAGACACACAAACAAACACATATCAACATCCTGGGGGTTACCATTGACCAGAACCAGAGCTGGACCAGCCATATAAATACTGTGGATACAAGAACAGGCCAGAGGCTTGGAATTCTGCAGTGAGTCACTCACCTCCTGACTCCCCAAAGTCTGTCCACCATCTACAAGGCACAAGTCAGGAGTGTGATGGAATACTCTCCACTTGCCTGGATGAGTGCAGCTCCCACAACACTCAAGAAGCTCGACACTGTCCAGGACAAAGCAGCCCCGCTTGATCGGCACCCCATCCACAAACATCCACTCCCTCCCACCACCGACGGACAGTAGCAGCAGTATGTGTACCATCTACAAGATGCACTGCAGCAACTCACCAAGGCTCCTTAGACAGCACCTTCCAAACCCATGACCACTACCGTCTAGAAGGACAAGGGCAGCAGACACATGGGAACACCACCACCTGGAAGTTCCCCTCCAAGCCACTCACCATCCTGACTTGGAAATATGTCGGCCGTTCCTTCACTGTCGCTGGGGTTAAAATGCTGTAACTCCATCCTAATAGCGTGAGGGGAGGTGACGGTGTAGTGGCTTTGTCGCTGGACTAATGATCCAGAACCCGGGGGTAATGCTTTAGGGTCCCGTGTTCCAATCCCGCCACGGCAAATAGTGGCATTTGAATTCGACAATAATCTGGAATTAAAAGTCTAATGATGACCATGAAACCATTGTTGTAAAAACCCAGATGGTTCACTAATGCCCTCCAGGGAAGGGAATCTGCCCTATATGTAACTACAGGACCACAGCAATGTGGTTGACTGTGAAATGGCCAACAAGCCATTCAGTTGTGACAAGGGAACAAAACTGGACAGGATCAGAATCACACAGAGTGCAGAAGAGGCCCTTCGGCCCTTCGAGTCTGCACCGACACGTGAGAAACACCTGAACTACCTACCTAATCCCATTGACCCGCACTTGGCCCCATAGCCTTGAATGTTTATGATGTGCCAAGTGTTCATCCAGGTACTTTTTAAAGGATGTGAGGCTAACCCGCCTCCACCACCCTCCCAGGCAGCGCATTCCAGACCCTCACCACCCTCTGGGTCAAAAAAGTTTTTCCTCACATCCCCCCTAAACCTCCTGCCCCTCACCTTGAACTTATGCCCCCTGGTGACTGACCCTTCAACTAAGGGGAACAGCTGCTCCCTATCCACCCTGTCCATGCCCCTCATAATCTTGTACACCTCGATCAGGTCGCCCCTCAGTCTTCTCTGCTCCAACGAAAACAACCCAAGTCTATCCAACCTCTCTTCATAACTTAAACGTTTCATCCCAGGCAACATCCTGGTGAATCTCCTCTGCACCCCCTCCAATGCAATCACATCCTTCCTATAATGTGGCGACCAGAACTGCACCCAGTACTCCAGCTGTGGCCTCACCGAGGCTCTATACAACTCCAACATGACCTCCCTACTTTTGTAATCTATGCCTCGATTGATAAAGGCAAGTGTCCCATATGCCTTTTTCACCACCCCACTAACATGCCCCTCCGCCTTCAGAGACCTATGGACACACACGCCAAGGTCCCTTTGTTCCTGTCAACTTCCTAGTGTCATGCCGTTCATTCAATACGGCCTTGACAGGCTACCCAGCATCGATCTAGGCACCAGAAATGACAACGGAAATCTCAGCAATGTCGACCCTGCAAAAGTCTTCCTTACTAACACCAGCAAGCTAGTGCCAAAATTGGGAGAGCTGTCTCACAGATAACTCAAGCAGCAGCGTGGCCTAACCAAACTCATGGAATCAGATCTGACAGATAACGTCCCAGACCCTACCGTCAGTGTCCCTGGGTATGTCCTGTCCCACCAGCAGAACCGACCCAGCAGAGGTGGCGACACAGTGGTATACAGTCGGATGGGAGTTGCCCTGGGAGTCCTGAAGATTAACTCCGGACCCTATGAAGTCTCACCATCAGGTCAAACATGGGCAAGGAAACCTCCTGCTGATTACCACGTACCGCCCTCCCTCAGCTGATGAATCAGTGCTCCTTTCCATGTTGAACACCACTTGGAGGAAGCACTGAGGGTGGAAAGGGTGCAGAATGTCCTCTGGGTGGGGGACTTCAATGTCTAACACCAAGAGTGGCTCGGTAGCACAGCTACTGACCAAGCTGGCCGAGTCCTAAATGACATAACAGCTAGACCGGGTCTGCGGCAGGTGGTGAGGGAACCAACAAGAGGGGAAAACATACTTGACCTCATCCTCACCAACCTGCCTGCCGCAGATGCATCTGTCCATGACAGTATGGGCAGGAGTGACCACCACACAGTCGTTGCGGAGACAAAGTCCCGTCTTCACATTGGGGACACCCTCCATCGTGTTGTGTGGCACTACCACCGTGCTGAATGGGATAGATTTCGTAAACAGGACCATCAACTCAAGACTGGGCATCCATGAGGCGCTGTGGGCCATCAGCAGCAGCAGAATTGTACTCAAAGATAATCTGTAACCTCATGGCCCGGCATATCCCCCGCTCTACCATTACCGCCAAGCCAGGGGATCAACCCTGATTCAATGAAGAGTGCAGGAGGGCAGGCCAGGAGCAGCACCAGGCACACCTAAAAATGAGATGTCAACCTGGTGAAGCTATAAAACAGGACTACTTGCATGCCAAACAGCATAAAGCAGCAAGTGATAGACAAAACTAAGCGACCCCCATAACCAACAGATCAGATTTAAGCTCTGCAGTCCTGCCACATCCAGTCGTGAATGGTGATGGACAATTAAACAACTCATTGGAGGAGGAGGCTCCACAAATATCCCCATCCTCAATGATGGAGGAGCCCACACAAAGATATAGATGAAGCATTTGCTACAATCTGCAACCAGAAGTGTTGAGTGGATGATCCATCTCAGCCTCCTCCGGAGGTCCCCAGCATCGCGGATGCCAGTATTCAACCAATTTGATTCACTCCACGTGATATCAAGAAACAGCTGAAGGCACTGGATACTGCAAAGGCTATGGGGCCTGACAATATTCCGGCAATAGTTCTGAAGACTTGTGCTCCAGAACTTGCCGCGCCCCTAGCCAAGCTGTTCCAGAACAATTACAATGCTGGCATCCACAGAGCTATGTGTAAAATTGCCCGGGTATGTCCTGTACACAAAAAGCAGGACAATTCCAACCCTGCCAATTACCGTCCCATCAGCCTACCCTCCATCATCAATAAAGTAATGGAAGGGATTATCAACAGTGCTATCAAGCAACACTTGCTTAGCAAGACCCTGTTCACTGACGCCCAGTTTGGGTTCTGCCAGGGCCACTCAGCTCCTGATTTCATTGCAGCCTTGGTCCAAACATGGACAAAAGATCTGACCTCCCTAGGTGAGGTGAGGTGAGGATGTCTGTCTTTGATATCCAGGCCGCATTTGACAGAGTGTGGCATCAAGGAGCCTTGGCAAAAGTGGAGTCAATGGGACTCAGGGGGAAAACTCTCCTCTGGTTAGTCATAGCTAGCACAAAGGAAGATGGTTGTGGTTGTTGGAGGTCAGTCATCTCAGCTCTGGGACATCACTGCAGGAGTTCCTCAGGGTAGTGTCCTCGGCCCAACCACCTTCAGCTGCTTCATCAATGACCTTCCTTCCATCCTAAGGTGAGAAGTGGGGATGTTCGCTGATGATTGCACATTGTTCAGCACCATTCGCGACTCCTCAGATACTGAAGCAGTCCATGTCCAAATGCAGCAAGACCTGGACAATATCCAGGCTTGGGCTGACAAGTGGCAAGTAATATTCGCGCCACACAAGTGCCAGGCAATGACCATCTCCAACAAGAGAGAATCCAACCATCGCCTCTTGACATTCAATGGCATTACTGAACTATCACTATCAACATCCTGATGGTTACCATTGACCAGAAACTGAACTGGACCAGCCATATAAATGCAATGGCTACAAGAGCAGGTCAGAGGCTAGGAATCCTGCAGAGAGTAACTCACCTCCTGATGCCACAAAGCCTATTCGCCATCTACAAGGCACAAGTCAGGAGTGTGATGGAATACTCTCCACTTGCCTGGATGAGTGCAGCTCCCACAACACTCGAGAAGCTCGACACCATCCAGGACAAAGCAGCCCCGCTTGATTGGCACCCCATCCACAAACATTCACTCCCTCCACCACCGACGCACAGTGGCAGCAGTGTGTGTACCATCTACAAGATGCACTGCAGCAACTCGCCAAGGCTCCTTCGACAGCATCTTCCAAACCCACGGCCGCTACTACCTAGAAGGACAAGGGCATCAAAGAAATGGGAACACCACCACCTGGAAGTTCCCCCTCTGAGCCACTCACCGTCCTGACCTGGAAATGTATCGGCCGTTCCTTCACTGTCGCTGGAACTCCCTCCCACCCCTAACTGTGGGTGTACCTACACCACATGGACTGCAGCGGTTTAAGAAATCAGCTGGCGAACACCTTCTCAAGGGGCAATTAGGGATAGGCAATAAATACTGGTCTATCGGGAAGCGCCCACATCCTATGAACGAATGAAAAAAAAATCATTAAATACTGCCCTTTTTACCTGGCTACTGTTTTGCATTTACCTGGGAGAGGGAAGAATTGTGGTAATGTGAAATGTATGTTAAAGCCTCCAATTATACCTGACATTCACTTCCCTGGCATTCAGTGCAGCGGAATAGCAGTCCTGGCGCACAGAAGTCGGAGAATGTGAATTGATGTTAGTTTACACATGGTCGATTGTGTCAATGAGCAATTATGCCTATTATGCATTTTCCCTGAATTTCGGTTGCATTGCTTTTGGGTTAAATGAAAAGCTGGCGAAATTCATATCAGGCGTTTCCTGCTGGGAATCAAAACCAAAATGGACCTCAGGTCTTCCCTTTACATTTTATGACTGGCTTCCCCTCACCTCCACGCCTCTCTCCCCCCGCCCCCCCCAACCCCGCAAGCCTCTCTCCAGGCAGTTGAAGCCCTTCTCCTCCTCCTTTATCCAGTACCGTTAAGGAGAGTGAGCAAGGCCACTGGAAACCGACCTGTTCGGGCTCATCGCTCTCCTCCCACTCAACCCAGTGCCCCAGCGATCCCCTATTTGTACTCCTGTCGTGAAACAAAAATTGAACAAAAACGATGTGTAAGACGGCGGGTGGTGGGGGGCGGTGGGGGTGGTGAGACGGTGGGTGGGGGGACCACGGGGGTCGAGGCAGAGGCAGCCCCCAGTTGGACATTGCGCCAGTTGTTTGCACCCATGACCCCAGGGTATTAACCCGGGCCTCCGGATTGTGGGTCCGACGACAACGCTGCAGTGCTGCCTTCTCCCCGTTCCCAATTCAATTGGGAAATGTGGAAGGAAACAGAGAACCTGCACAGCTGCAGCGAAAGTGGTCACACCTCAGCCACATGCCTCGGCCCGTTGAAAGATAGGGAGGGCCTGAACAACCTCATTCTCTGGCGTCTCATTCCCACGGTGACCTGATTTTCGCCGCCTCCTTGTTTCATCCAATCTCCCTCCCCCACCCCCCCACTCCCCGTCTCGTTTTTCGCCTTCAGACCAGCCGACCAAGCCGCACATCCAGCTGTTCCGCACATCTGGCAAGTATTCCATCGGCGAGTACGTGAGCATCAGGTGCACCGCCTCCTCCATCTTCAGCGGGGCCATCTTCCTGCTGCTCAAGGTCGACGGGGAGAGCCCCGTGGCCTACCAGGCCGTGCCAACGGCAGGTTTCTCGATGACCTTCTCCATCGCCAACCTCACCTACGCCGACAACGGGCATTACCTCTGCCTCTACCAGCTCAAGAGGTCAGGAAAACTGTACAACTCCTCGGAGAGTGAGCGTGTCAAAGTGACCGTGACAGGTAAGGCTGGCCAACCCTTTCAGGGCTCAGATGACGGGCTGGCAGAAGAGTTTCGGCTCCTCCCCCTGAAGGGAAATAAGAACACGTAGAGAAAGGGGGGAGTGGCAGGTGGAGCAAAAGAGAAGGCCGGGGATAGGTTAGAGGCCCAGGGTAGATTGAATGTTAAAGCTGGCACCGAGCACGGGGCAAAGAAAGCGGTAATGAGAGCATGAAAGGCTAAAGCTTTTGGTCCGGAGTGGATGTTAATAGCAGAATAACGGTCAGCCCTGTCTGAAAGCGAAATAGCAGAATGTGTAAAGAGCTGAATGAAGGTCAGCACTGGTCCAGTGTAGGTGTTAATAGCAGAATAAAGGTCAGCACTGTCTGAAAGCGAAATAGCAGAATGTGTAAAAAGCTGATGAAGGACAGAGCTGGTCCAGAGTAGGTGTTAATAGCAGAATGAAGGTCAGCACTGTCTGAAAGCGAAATAGTAGAATGTGTAAAGAGCTGAATGAAGGCCAGAGCTGGTCCAGAGTAGGTGTTAATAGCAGATTGAAGGTCAGCACTGTCTGAAATGAAAAAAAAAATACTTGAGAACAAGATACGGACTGACACTTTTGAGAAAAAATATCACTTTGTTCAGTGTTTATCTTTGCAATGATACAATTCAGAAAAATAAACACATTATAAAGAGGACAAAGAAAACATCTTTAGTGGGTGCAAGAGGGACACGGGAGATCTCGATCTCTGCCCTGCCATTTGGAAATGGCCCCTGTAAAAGTTGGTTCCGAGGGTTAATTCGAAACCCTCATCAGACATTAGTTGCATCCCTGGAGTTTGCGTTTACTGCGGCTGTCAAGGAGCATGCACTGCACCACGCAGGCCAAGCCTGGGGGCAGGAACTCGGAGTGAGTGACGGTACCGAAGTGAGAATGTCACTGAATTGGAAACCTGGGGCCCTGGGATCGAATCCCATCACAGTTGGTGGGTGGTGGAATCTGAATTCGATCAAAATCACTGGCATCTACCTGGCCGAGTGGGAAAGTTGCCCTGTGTACCAAAAGCAGGGTAAATCCAACCTAGCCAATTACCACACCATTGGTCTACCCTCGATTATCAGTGAAGCAATGGAAGGGGCTATCAAGCGGCACTTGCTTAGCAATAACCTGCTCACTGATGCCCAGTTTGGGTTCTGCCAGGGCCGCTCAGCTCCTGACCTCGTTACAGCCTTGGTTCAAGCATAGGAGCTGAACTCCTGAGGTGAGGTGAGGGTGACCGCCCTTGACATCAAGGCAGCATTTGACCAAGTGTGGCATCAAGGAGCCCTAGCAAAACTGGAGTCAATAGGAATCACGGGCAAAACTCTCCGCTGGTTGGAGTCATAGCAAGCACAAAGGAAGATGGTTGTGGTGGTTGGAGGTCTGTTATCTCAGCTGCAGGAGTCCCTAAGGGCAGTGTCCTAGGCCCAACCACCTTCAGCTGCTCCATCAATGACCTTCCTTCCATCGTAAGGTCAGAAGTGGGGAATGTTCGCTGATGGTTGCACAATGTTCAGCACCATTCGCGACTCCTCAGATACTGAAGCAGCCCATGTCCAAATGCAGCAAGACCTGAACAGTATCCAGGCTTGGGCTGACAAGGCAAGTGACATTTGTGACACACAGTGACCATCTCCAACAAGAGAGAACCCAACCATCGCCCCTTGATGTTCAATGGCACCCCCCATTATCAACATCCTTGGAGTTCCCACTGACCAGAAACTGAACTGGGATCAGCCAAAAAAATACTGCGACTACAAGAGCAGGTCAGATGCTAGGAACCCTGTGGTGAGTAACTCACCCCCTGACTCCCCAAAGCCTGTCCACCATCTACAAGGCACAAGTCAGGAGTGTGATGGAATACTCCCCACTTGCCTGGATGAGTTCAGCTCCCACAACACTGAAGAAGCTGGACATTGTCCTGGAAAAATCACCCTGCTTTATTGGCCACACATTCACAGTAGCAGCAGTGTGTGTACCATCTACAAGTTGCACTGCAGCAACTCACCAAGGCTCCTTAGGCAGCACCTTCCAAACCCACAATCACTACCACCTATAAAGACAAGAACAGAAGATAGATGTGAACACCTACACCTGGAAATTCCACACCAATTCACTCAACATCCTGACTTGGAAATATATTGGCCGTTCCTTCACTGTCACTGGTCAAAATCCTGGAACTCCCTCCCTAACAGCACTGTGGGTGTACCTACACCACATGGACAAAATCCTGGAACTCCCTCCCTAACAGCGCTGTGGGTGTGCCTACACCACAGGGACAAAATCCTGGAACTCCCTCCCTAACAGCGCTGTGGGTGTACCTACACCACAGGGACAAAATCCTGGAACTCCCTCCCTAACAGCACTGTGGGTGTACCTACACCACATGGACAAAATCCTGGAACTCCCTCCCTAACAGCGCTGTGGGTGTACCTACACCACAGGGACAAAACCCTGGAACTCCCTCCGTAACAGCGCTGTGGGTGTACCTACACCACATGGACAAAATCCTGGAACTCCCTCCCTAACAGCACTGTGGGTGTACCTACACCACAGGGACAAAATCCTGGAACTCCCTCCCTAACAGCACTGTGGGTGTACCTACACCACATGGACAAAATCCTGGAACTCCCTAACAGCACTGTGGGTTTACCTACACCACATGGACAAAATCCTGGAACTCCCTCCCTAACAGCGCTGTGGGTGTACCTACACCACAGGGACTGCAGTGGTTCAAGAAGGCAGCTCACCCACCACCTTCTTAAGGGCATCGAGCGATGGGCAATGAATACTGGCCCAGCCAGAGAAACCCACATCTCGGGAATAAATTTTTAAAAATCAGGAACTTCATGTCTTATTAATGACCGGTGGGGGGGAAATCCATCTAGTTCACCAATCCTCTTTAGGGAAATAAATCTTCTGTTCTTTATGTGGTCTAACCTACCTATGACTCCAGACACTCAGCAATATGGTTGGCTCTACACTCCCTGGAACCTGCACCATGTGGATTGTGCGGGTGTACCCACACTACGCGGACTGCAGCGGTTCTAGAAGACAGTTGGCCACCAGCCTCTCCAGGGTCAATTAGAGATGGGCAGTTAATGCTGCACCTTGCCAGCAATGCCCACATCCCACGATTGAATGATACAAGGACCAGCTGTTGGTACACTGCTGCCACTCTCTGCCACCTTCGCAGCATCCACCTTGTTAATTTGACTTGAGGCTAGCAGATTGCCCGCATCAAGTTTCTGACAGTGCGCGTTCATCAAATAATGAGTCTTGCATGACAATTTTGACTGTTCCTCATTGACGATTGTCTCCGCTGAGCATTATGGTAAGTAAAAAGTCAGCTTGGGCAGAATCGCATTGGCAGGCAATTAAACGCATTGCCTCACTGTCCAGTCCCACGTACTGTGTGGGAATGCACTTTGGGAAAGGAAGGACTGGCAAACTGGAGCTCATTTCTCCTTGGTGAAAGAAATAAAGGATGGCTGACCGAGCTGAGGTCTTTAAAACTACGAAAGGCTGTAATAGGGTGGGCGCTCTTCATTAACTGGACCGTTAATGTAAGATAGCTACCGAAAATCCAACCGGGAAGTCGGGATGAACTTCCTTTACCCAAATGATGGTGAGAACACTGAGCTTTGTTGCCTGAGGGAGAGTTCGAGGTGAATCCTACAGATGCATTTGAGGGGAAGCTAAACAAACAGACAAAGGCACTGGGCACACGTTTGCAGTAGACAGGGAGTGAGGCCTGGTGATGTGGGATTTAGGTGGGGAGGCCCGAATGGAGCATAAACACTTGGGCACGATCGAGGCTTGGGTGGGTACCACAGGGGCTTGGCACCTTTGTTGGCACCTTTAGTCGTACTTAAGTTTCATTTTTGTTAGTCTTCTTTCAGAGTTTCTCTTTGTTTTCGCAGTTTCCCTTTAAGGGGCTGCCATTTAATTTGCCCCCTTGTTTTATTAATTGAGTTTAATTGTTTTTTTACCCCCGAAAATAGTATAAACACTAGCATGCGCTGCTTTGGTGTTGCATGTATAAAGTTATGAGGGGGCGTATTTAGGGTAGACAGGGACTTTTCCCCTTGATAGAGGGATCAATAATCAGGGGGCATAGATTTAAGGTAAGGGGCAGGAGGTTTAGAGGGGATGTGAGGAAGAATTTTTTTCACCCAGAGGGTGGTGGGAATCTGGAACTCACTGCCTGTAAGGGTGGTAGAGGCAGAAACCCTCATAACATTTAAGAAGTATTTGATTGTGTACTTGTGATGCCTTGGCATCTAAGGCTATGGGCCTAGTGCTGGCAAATGGGATTAGAATAGACCATAAGGCATAGGAGCTGAAATTAGGCCATTCGGCCCATCGAGTCTGCTCCGCCATTCAATCATGGCTGATAATTTTCTCAACCCCATTCTCCCGCCTTCTCCCCATAACCTTTGATCCCCTTACCAATCAAGAACCTATCTATCTCGCTCTTGAATACACTCAATGACCTGGCCTCCACAGCCTTCTGTGGCAATGAATTCCATAGATTCACCACTCTCTGGCTAAAGAAGTTTCTCCTCATCTCTGTTCTAAAAGGTCTTCCCTTTACTCTGAGGCTGTGCCCTCGGGTCCTAGTCTCTCCTACTAATGGAAACATCTTCCCCACGTCCACTCTATCCAGGCCTTTCATTATTCTGTAAGTTTCAATCAGATCCCCCTCCCTCATCCTTCTAAACTCCATCGAGTATAGACCCAGAGTCCTCAAATGTTCCTCATAGTTAAGCCTTTCATTCCTGGGTTCGTTCTCGTGAACCTCCTCTGGACCCTCTCCAGGTGCCAGCACTAGTTAGGTACTTGTTTGACCGGCGCAGACTAGATGGGCCCAAGGGCCTTTTTCTGTGACTCTATCACTCTATGCCAAATGTGGTGTTATATGGAATCCTCTGCAATCCACAGAGTTGGCTGTTAGGCTAAGGGTGCCAACGCTGGGGTTCCTCCCCACCCAGTCCCCCCCCGCAATCACCCTACTTCTTCCACATTTCGTGCTGTTTGCCCTCACCCTCGCTTGCAAACCCCTCCGTGGTCTCACCTCCCCCCCATCCCCAATTCTGAAGTCTCCTCCAACCCCACAACCCTTTGATCTGCCCTGCTGTCACCCAGTTCCACCCTCCTCGAGCATCAGCGACAATCATTAGGAAGGCAAATGGGATGCTGGTTCCTTACTGAAAGGGCGGTGGTGGAGAGTGGGGTAGAAATGTAGGGAAGGGCTTGCTACAACGATACAGGGCATTCGTGAGTCTGCGTATCATTAATATCTCCTCACTGAAGGAAGGGTATACTTGTAGCGGAGGCAGTTGAGGTGCATTGTTGGCCTACTGTTAATGCACTAGGCTAATGCAGGTTCAAATCCCTCCCGGAACTCCTCCTGCCTTTTTTACCCGTGTCGGAGGCTACTTAACCCGACACGTCTGTGGACGATGCCAGCTCCCAATGTGGCCCCCTCCTCTGCATTGCCGGGGGAGACTAAACGCAGACTGGGTGCCTGCTTTGCAGAACACCTTCGGTCTGTCCGCAAGCATGACCCAAACCTCCCTGTCGCTTGCCATTTCAACACTCCACCCTGCTCTCATGCCCACATGTCCGTCCTTGGCCTGCTGCATTGTTCCAGTGAAGCCCAACGCAAACTGGAGGAACAGCACCTCATCTTCCGACCGGGCGCTTTACAGCCTTCTGGACTGAATATTGAGTCCAACAACTTCAGACCATGAACTCTCTCCTCCGTCTCGACCGCACCCTTTTGAAATCCATTTTTTAACGTTGAATTTAAATTTAAATTTATTTTTATGCGTTATTTATTGATTGATTCGTTCAGTTTTTTTTGATCCTTTACCCCCAGTCACCACACCCCACCCTCCAAAAAGGGCCATCTATCACTTGTTCCTATGTTGTGATCTCACTGAACGCTGACCCTTCTGCTATTCAGACATTCCGCTATTGTACCTTTATGCCACCATCAACACCTTCTTTAGACTTTAACGCTATCATTAACACTCCCTTCGTCTTGTGTCCAAGACATCTTTGTCGATCTCTCCTGAGATCACACCTATAGCCGACCTTCCACCTTGCTCCCCCTGCTCCACCCCCAGTATAAAATGCATCAAATGTCTACTGCTGTCCAGCTCTGAAGGAGGGCCATACGGAGATGAAACGTTAAGCCTGTTTCTCTCTGCGTAAACGCAGGATGGGTGGGATCGGACCAGCCGCGGACTACGCACCGCCTCTGTCCTTACGTCCTCTTGCGGCCGATTGAGTTAGCTCAGCAGGAGCTGCGTGGGATGGGCAGAGACGATCTGACAGTGGCCATTTTGGGGAACTTCTCACCCGCCGGGGCCCCCCCCCTTCAGAACCCTTCTGGAAGGGTCCCGCCACTTTGTAGCATCACAGGTGTGCGATATGAACACCAGGGCTAAGGAAATGGTTGGGGGCAAAACGAGTGGGGCCTGAGCGACCGCGCCGAACACACAGTGCTTGGTATTTAGTGCAGTCAGCGCTATCTAATTCTATGTCAGACAGATGTTCTACCCAGTGAGTTCCTGTTGTGACTTGCCAAGATGATCCCGCTTTCGGTCTAACGATGTTGACACGAACGTATGAATTAGGAGCGGGAGTAGACCACTCGGCCCCTCCAACCTGCTCGCCCATCCAATAAGACCATGCCTGATTTAATTGTAACCTCAACCCCACATTCCTGCCTCTCCCTGATTAGCCCTTCACCCCTCCTTGTTTACCAAGAATCGATCTTGCCTTAAAAATATTCAAAAACTCTACTTCCACCGGCCTTTTGAGGAAGAGGGTGCCAAAGACTCATGAACCCCAGAGAGAAGAAAACATCACAAGTTGCAATGCACTTAATATGACTGGACTGATAAAGTTCAGCTTCGTAAATGTGCAATGGATGTAAGAAATATCAAATGGAGTTTTGAGGCAGAGTCTTTGAATGTTTTTAAGGCCGAGGTAGATCAATTCTTTGATTAACAAGGGGGGGGTGAAAGGTTATCGGAGGGGTGGGGGAGGCCGGAATGTGGGGTCGAGGTTACAATCAGATCGGGCATGATCTAATTGAATGGGGGAGCAGAGTCGAGGAGCCGAATGGCCTACCCCTGTTCCTCATTCGTATATTTGTATGCTGTTCAGTTTTGGCATCTAAGTTCCGAAGAAGAGTCATATTGGACTCAAAACGTTAACTCTTTGTCTCTCTTCACAGATGCTCCCAGACCTGCTGAGTTTTTACGACACTTTCTGTTATTTTTATCTAGAACTCCGAACGTGGTTTTATGTTACAAAGTAAGAGGTGACGCCTGAGCCTTTGGCCAGAGTTGTCCTCACTGGAGTTTAGAAGAATAAGAGGCGTCTTGATGGATGCATATAGGACCCTCAGGGGATTTGACAGGGTGGATGTGGAGAGGATGTTTCCCCTTGTGGGAGAATCTAAACCTAGACATAGAATCTAGACCTTAGGTCACCACATTATAGGAAGGATGTGATGGCACTGGAGGGGGTGCAGAGGAGATTCACCAGGATGTTGCCTGGGATGAAACATTTGAGTTATGAGGAGAGGTTGGATAGACTTGGGTTGTTTTCGTTGGAGCGGAGAAGACTGAGGGGTGACCTGATCGAGATGTACAAGATTATGAGGGGCATGGACAGGGTGGATAGGGAGCAGCTGTTCCCCTTAGTTGAAAGGTCAGTCACAGGTGGACATAAGGTCAAGGTGAGGGGCAGGAGGTTTGGGGGGTGGGTGTGAGGAAAAACTTTTTTTACCCAGAGGGTGGTGAGGGTCTGGAATGCGCTGCCTGGGAGGGTGGTGGAGGCGGGTTAGCCTCACATCCTTTAAAAAGCACCTGGATGAACACTTGACACGTCATGACATTCAAGGCGATGGGGCCAAGCGCTGGTCAATGGGATTAGGTAGGTAGATCAGGCGTTTCTCACAGTGTCGGTGCAGACTCGATGGGCCGAAGGGCCTCTTCTGCACTGTGTGTGTGATTCTGTGATAGACGTCACTGTTTGTAAATATGGGTTCGTCCATTTAAATGGAGACGAGGAGAATTTCCTTCTCTCAAAGGTTGGTGAGCCTTTGGAAATCTCTTCCCCAAAAGGCGTTGGGAACAGGGTCTTTAAATATGTTTAAGGCCGAGCGTGATAGATTCTGGTTAAGCAAGGTGGGGGTGGGTGAAAGGTTATTGGGGGGGTCGGCCGGAATGTGGGGCTGAGGTTACAATCAGATTGGCCGTCAGCTTATTGAATGGCGGGGCAGGCTCGAGGGGCCGAGTGGCCTCCTCCTGTTCCTGCTTCATATGTTCGGACAGCGTGGGATTGAAACAGGTAACCTTTGCTCTGTATATTTCTGAATGGGGAGGAAACTCATCCTGGCTAAGAATGGAGAACAGGCCGTGTTGCATTCGTTGCTGGGTCCAATCCCCCGCCCGGTCGCCGTCCAATCAACATGCCCGCGGAGCTGAAATCGAGCGGGATTTAGAATAGGCGATGTAAAGGTGACCCGGGGCGAATTTCTAGATCCAATGATGCCCCCCTCCACCCAACCCCGGCCAAAACGGTTTGACCCGGGCCTCTGGAGCAAAGCGATTCACCCGTGCTCACTCTCTCTTTCTTTCCCCCGCCTCAGATGTCCTGTTGCGGCCCTCGATTTCGGTGTTGCGGACGTCCGGCATGTTCGTCCAAGGCGAGGCCGTCAACTTCCGCTGCTCGTCGGCCAGCGTCTTCGCGGTGATCACCTTCTACCTCTACAAAGTGGGCGAGTCGGGACCGGTGGCCTCGGTGGGGCCGACGTCAGCCTCCAGCGCCATCCTGACCATCCACAACATCAGCATGCACCAGGAAGGCTACTTCACTTGCATGTTCAAAGTGCTGATCAACCACAAGATGCACTCATCCACTCACAGTGACCGGGTCCAGGTCGCCATCACAAGTGAGTCGCCGATTTTCACCCCCCCCTCCACTTTCTGGTTTCGAGGTCGCTCCACATGAGTGACTGAGGCGAAGAGGCAGAGGGCGACATTTCTAAAAGTAAAAATAAAAAACTGCGGATGCTGGAAATCCAAAACAGAAACAGAAACACCTGGAAAAACTCAGCAGGTCTGGCAGCATCGGCGGAGAGGGCAGCACAGTTGACGTTTCGAGTCCTCGTGACCCTTCAACAGAACTAAGTAAAATTAGGAAAGGGGTGAAATATAAAAGCTGGTTTAAGGTGGGGGGTTTGTTGGGACAAATAGCCAGTGATAGGTGGAGATAACCAAAATCTGTCACAGATAAAAGCGCAAAGAGGTGTTGAAGGTGGTGATATTATCTAAAGGAATGTGCTAATTAAGAGTAGAAGACAGGACAGATAAGGTGCAGATGGCTCTAGTGGGATGTGGGGAATACTAAAAGGTAGAAATAAACAATGGTGGAAATACATTTAAAAATAATGGAAATAGGTGGGAAAAGAAAAAATCTGTATAAATTATTGGGCTCAATATTGAGTTCAACAATTTTAGATCTTGAACTCTCTCCTCCATCCCTACCCGCTTCCTGTTTCTTCCCCCTCCTTTTTGTTTTTTCCAATAATTTATATAGATTTGTCTTTTCCCACCTATTTCCATTATTTTTAAATGTATTTCCACCCATTGTTTATTTCTACCTTTTAGTATTCCCCCACCCCCCACTAGAGCCATCTGCACCTTATCTGCCCTGTCTGCTACTCTTAATTAGCACATTCCTCTAGATAATATCACCACCGTCAACACCTCTTTGTTCTTTTGTCTATGACAGATTTTGGTTATCTCCACCTATCACTGGTTGCTTGTCCCAACAAACCACCCCCCCCCAACTCATCCCCTTAAACCAGCTTATATTTCACCCCTTTGCTAATTTTACTTAGTTCTGTTGAAGGGTCATGAGGACTCGAAACGTCAACTGTGCTCTTCTCTGCCAATGCTGCCAGACCTGCCGAGTTTTTCCGGGTATTTCTGTTTCTGTTTCAGCGATGGATCTGAGTTTGCTGATGAGGCCAAGCTAGGGTGGGAAGGTAAGCTGCGGGGAGGAGACTGAGAGGCTGCAAGTTGGGCGAGTGGGAAAAAGGTGACTGATGGGAATGTAACGCAGCGGAGTTCAAGGCTGTTTACTTTGGCCGTGAGACTGAAAGAAAACAGAAATTTTTTCTTTATCTAAAAAGGTGAGGGAATTGTAAGTGTCGATGATCAAAGGGTGTGTTTGTAGAAGGAACGCGGAAAGTTAGCATGCAGGTGTAGCAAGTAAGGAGGAAGGCAAATGGCATGTTGGCCTTTATTGCAATGGGATTGGAGTACAAGAATGAAGAAGCCTTGCTACTGTTGTGCAGGGTTTTTGGTGAGACCCCATCTGGAATATGGTGCGCAGTTCTGGTCTCCGTGTTAAATGAAGGATGTACTTGCACTGGAGGTGGTGCAGTGAAGGGTTCACTAAATTGGTCCCTGGGATGAGAGGCTGAGTAAATTGGGTTTATATTAGAACCATAGAACCATAGAACACTACAGCACAGAAAAACAGGCCATTCGGCCCTTCTAGTCTGTGCCGAAATATTATTCCACTAGTCCCATTGACCTGCACCCAGTCCATAAGCCTCCAGACCTTTCCCATCCATGTATCTATCCAATTTATTCTTAAAACTTAAGAGTGAGCCCGCATTTACCACGTCAGTTGGTAGCTCGTTCCACACTCTCACCGCTCTCTGAG
Organism: Cetorhinus maximus; assembly: GCF_964194155.1. Lineage (NCBI taxonomy): Eukaryota > Metazoa > Chordata > Chondrichthyes > Lamniformes > Cetorhinidae > Cetorhinus > Cetorhinus maximus. The sequence continues at coordinate 3,262,967 of NC_135916.1, forward strand.
TGAAGAAGTTCCCCCTAAACCTTTCCCCTTTCACCCTAAAGCCATGTCCTCTCGTGTTTATCTCTCCTAATCTAAGTGGAAAGAGCCTACTCGCATTTACTCTGTCTATACCCCTCACAATTTTGTAAACTTCTATCAAATCTCCCCTCATCCTTCTACGCTCCAAGGAATAAAGTCCTAACCTGTTTAATCTTTCCCTGTAACTCAACTCCTGAAGACCCGGCAACATCCTAGTAAATCTTCTCCGCACTCTCTCAATCTTACTGATATCCTTCCTGTAGTTAGGCGACCAGAACTGCACACAATACTCCAAAGTTGGCCTCACCAATGTCTTATACAACCTCACCATAACATCCCAACTCCCATACTCAATACTTTGATTTATGAAGGCCAGTGTGCCAAAAGCATTCTTTACAACCTTGTCTACCTGTGATGCCACTTTCCGGGAATTATGTATCTGAACTCCCAGATCCCTTTGTTCCTCCGCACTCCTCAGTGCCCTACCATTTACTGTGTATGTCCTACCTTGGTTTGTCCTTCCAAAATGTAACACCTCACACTTTTCCGCATTAAATTCCATCTGCCATTTTCTGGCCCATTTTTCCAGTTGGTCCAGATCCCTCTGGAGATATTCTCTGGAGTTTAGAAGAATGGGAGGCGATCTCATTGAGACCTGCAGGATTGTGAAGGGGTTTCCCAGTGTGGGCGCCGAGGGGTCGATTCCGCTGGTCGGGGGGAATCTAAAACACGGGGGGCACAATGTCGGGATAAGGGGGCCGATCATTTAGGACTGAGATGAGAAGGAATGCCTTCACTCGAAGGGTTGGGAATCTAGCCCAGAGGATTGTGAATGCTCCATCGTTGAGGGCCGGGATGGACAGATTTTTGGCCTCTCCGTTAATGGTGGGATATGGGGAGCGAGCAGGAAAATGGAGTGGAATCCCAAGTTTAGCTGTGAGCACATTGAATGGCAGAGCAGGCTCGATGGGCCGAATGGTCTACTCCAATCCCTGTTTCTTATGCCCTTGCGTCCCCCTGAAATAGATACTTAAACGTGCATACGTCACACGATGGTCACCATAGCCTTAGGGAAACAAGGGAGATTTACCACAATGGTAGCCTCTGTATGGGAATCTGGTTGTGTGGAGCCACTGGGGGTTGCTTTAGACCAGGGAACGTTCAACTAAGGTTGGTAGCTTGGCGCCAAGAATGAGCAACATGAAAGAGAATAGAGAACTCATGCATGTTCTCCTCAGAACAAAGAAGGTTATGTGGAGATTTCATTGCGTTGATCAAAATTATCAGGGGCTTTAATAGACTAGGGGTGGGGGTAGGCGTGAAAGTGTGGGGGCGGAAGGTGGGACAGGTTTCCTGGCCAATAACAAAAGGATACACAGTTAAGATAAGATAATTGAGGTTTAGATGCAGGTTCAGAAGTCAGGAGTCAAGTTCATGGTGCAGCTCATTTATACATGCTAGAAGCAATGTACATTTATACTCAGGGACCCGGTCGCTTCAGACAAAAGAAATATGGTCAAACCTTATGCCTTTGGTTGAAGCCGGGAGCCTGGGGAGCCTACAGTGCTCCGTTGCTGTCTCCATGGCAACGCGTCGAACAACCCGATTCAGCCGGCCCGCCAAACGGCACCCGTTTGTCCCGTCACCAACATCGCAGTGACGCTTGGAGACTTGGCGCTCGGGTGTTTTCCCTGATGAGCGTCAGGCGTGAATCTTTGACGAGGCTGTCTCTCGTTTCGGCGTCAGTCCTGTTCTGCGCTGCGAGCGACTGAGACATACGATAAACGTCAGATAAGGCGAGATGCAACAATGGGGCAGGCGCTCGTGTAGTTACGAGCCACGATATTTGAAGACATCCATGTGTTCCTCCTCGTGAGGTGATGTTGAGCCCCTCCTACATTCGCTCATACACTCCTGCCTTACAGACCTTGCAATTCTTTATTCTTAAGAGGGCAACAAACTTACGAGGATATATACATTTTAAAAAGGTATTCATAAAATTTACAACATACGTTTGCAGAAAACAGCTTAGCGTCTGATACAAAGGGTTCCCTGAAGACTTTGAAGATGAGATTCAATTCTCTTAGATACTGCCGAATCTCAGACATGTACATCTTCTCTCAATCATAGTAAGTTTGTTCGTCAGTGGTAATGGCTTCCTCTTCCATGACACCCAAACCTTCCTCATCTTGATGGAACATATCCATTAGTACCTTATTGGCACACATGGCCCCTTTAATGTCTTGTTGGGTGATTTCGTAGTGTCGTATGTTTCGTACACCTCTCATGCTTTGCAAGATGGTGGTTCTGCTTGCAGAGGTGCAGGATTATATTCTGCATGGCCCTACCTCCTCCCTGAGCTTAACTCACCACCACCCCACCTCCCCCCCCCCAACACCAATCGCCCCCCACCACCACCTTCCCACTGTAGAAATCAGGATTCTGGCTCCCCAGGAAGGGGCAACCTTGTCCGTCAATGCACAGCGGGGGTAAGAGATGCCAAAAGATTGGGTTGACTTGCGTTCAGGCCTTGCGTTCACCAGAGTTGCCTCCCTTTTATCTTTCAGGCAAGGCAGAACGACCCACGATATCCAGGAACACCGAGTTTCATCTGTACCCCCAGGGGCAGCTACTCACCCTGCTCTGCACAGCCCCGAAAGCCTACCGGACCCGCAATTTCCAGCTGTACCAGAATGGGCTGGAGATAAGCACCAGGTTGACCGTGCGCGACTCAGTTGCGGAGTTCACCATGGTGAACACGACGATGGCCAATCAGGGAGACTACACTTGCGCGTACCGGACAACCATCGCCGGGCGGGAGTACAACTCCACCCAGAGTGAATCCCTCGCGATCGCTATTTCAGGTAGGCAGCCGAAGTCCTGCGCAAAGAAAATCGAGACTCGAAACGAGCACATCCCACATGGTGGCAGCGTCGGGCCGATCGGTGTCAATCTGCTCTCGAACAACGATCCAATTTTTCATTGAAGAGCAAAAAAGAATTGCGGACGCTGGAAATCCGAAACAAAAACAAAAACAAAAAAATAACCTGGAAAAGCTCAGCGGATCTGGCAGCATCGGCGGAGAGGGAGCACCGCTGACGTTTCGAGTCCTCACGACCCTTCAACAGAACTAAGTAAAAATAGAAGAGAGGTGAAATATAAGCTGGTTTAAGTCGGGGGGCGGGGGGGGGTGGGGGTGGGACAGGTAGAGCTGGATAGAGGGCCAGTGATAGGTGGAGATAACCAAAAGATGTCACAGACAAAAGGACAAAGAGGTGTTGAAGGTGGGGATATTATCTAAGGAATGTGCTAATTAAGGGTAGAAAGCAGGACCAGCAAGGTGCAGAGAGCCCTAGTGGGGGTGGGGTGGGGTGCAGGAATCGATAAAGGCTAATTGTTTTATCTCTACCTTTTAGCCTATTTTGATTCCTTCACCCCACCCCGTCCCCGCTAGGGCTATCTGCACCTTGCCCGTCCTGCTTTCTACCCTTAATTAGCACATTCCTTTAGATAATATCACCACCTTCAACACCTCTTTGTCCTTTTGTCTGTGACATCTTTTGGTTAATCTCCACCTATCACTGGCCCTCTATCCAGCTCTACCTGTCCCACCCCCCCACCCCCCCTGCCTTAAACCAGCTTATATTTCACATCTCATCTATTTTTACTTAGTTCTGTTGAAGGGTCTTTCGGACTTGCTCCTCCCCGCCGATGCTGCCAGACCTGCTGAGTTTTTCCAGGTATTTTTGTTTTTATTTTTGTTTCGAATTGGAATCGGATTGGATTGGAGGACATTTTGAAAAATGCAGCCCCTTGATATGAAGTTAGCAGGATCGGTGTCCAATAAATGAGCAATTTCAGACTTTGGATACGTGTAGAGAGTGGCCAATATCAGATCTGACCATGCACATCTTCCCCTTCGATTAAACAATATTAAACAGAGGACCCAATTCTAAAAGGGGTACCAGGGTCAGCGGGACCTAAAATACATCATTGAAGACGGCAAGGGCAGGTTAAGAAAATCTCTTGTAAAGCATAGAGCACCCTAAGCTTTATTATTAGAGTACAGGAGCAAGGAGGTGATGTTGAATTTGCATCAGACACTAGTTCAGCCTCAGCTGGGGTATTGCGTCCAGTTCTGAGTACCGCTCTTTAGGAAGGTTGTGAAGGCTTTGGAGAGTGCAGAGAAGATTCACGGGAATGGTCCCCGGGATGAGGGACTTGGGTGACGTGGATATATTGGGGAAGGCGGGACTGTCTTCCTTGGAGAAGAGAAGATTGCCAGGAGATTCGATAGGGGTGCTCAAAATCGCGAGGGGGCCTGGACAGGGTAGAAGAGGGTGAACCTGTTCCCATTGGTCGTGGGGGGGGCGGGGGGGGAAGAGGAGATCAAGAAGGAGAGGGCACGGATTGAAGGGGATCCGGCGGAAGAAGCAACAGCGACCTGGGGAGAAACAGCCTCAGGCATTGGGAGGAGTTCCGGATCTGGAACGCGCTGCCTGAGAAGGCCCGGGGGAGGCAGCTTCAATCGAGGCTTTGAAAAGGGAAGGAAACTGTGGTCTGAAAACGAAGTGTGTGCAGGGTTACAGGGAGAAGGCAGAGGTGGGGCGGGGTGGGGCGGGGTGGGTGGTGAGTTGCTCGGTTGAAGAGCCAGTACAGACAGGATGTGCCGAATAGCCTCCTTCCGTGCTGTGATCATCCTGTAATTCTGCTTGACCCTGCAGTTGAGCTCAGCCAAACAGGGACTTGGAAATGTGGATGGTACAATAGTGGTGGCTTGTATTAGGTAGACAGTAGCTGCCCAACATTCAGCTCGATTTACATCAATGAAATTGTACAGTGGACGGTAAGACGCTGGTAATATCCGCTCCTTTCTCCAGGCGGGGACTATACCAGGCGCCAGTAGCGCGATCACCTGTTACTTTGCTCCAGCCACAAGATGAATGTGCCAGGATTTTGACCCCGTGACAGTGAAGGAACGGCCGATATATTACCAAGCCAGGATAGCGAGCGACTCGGAGGGGAACTTCCAGGTGTGAGGCTGACAGGGTTAATTCTTCGAGAAGTTACTATCAGTTGAATAGGTCAGGGAGTGGGAATCCTGCGGAGAGTAACTCAACCTCCTGACTCCTCCAAAGCCTGTCCACCATCGACAAAGCACAAGTCAGGAATGTGATGGAATACTCCCCACTTGCCTGGATGTGTGCAGCTCCCACAACACTCGAGAAGCTCGACACCGTCCAGGGAAAAGCAGCCTCGCTTGATCGGCACCCCATCCACAAACATTCACTCCCTCCACCACCGACGCACAGTAGCAGCAGCGTGTGTACCATCTACAAGATGCACTGCAGGAACTCACCAAGGCTCCTTCCACAGCACCTTCCAAACCCACGGCCACTACCGTCTAAAAGGACAAGGGAAAAGATAGATGGGAAAACCACAACCTGGAAGTTCCCCTCCCAGTCACTCACCATCCTGACTTGGGAATATATCGGCCGTTCCTTCAGTGTCACTGGGTCAAAATCCTGGAACTCCCTCCCTAACAGCACTGT
>NC_135916.1:3276036-3444150 GCF_964194155.1 Cetorhinus maximus
GGGAGAGGGACGGAGAGCGACAGAGAGTTGGAGTGAGAGAGAGAGACAGGGATAGAGTGGTGAGAGAGAGAGATAGAGTGTGACAGAGAGAGAGAGATACAGAGAGAGAGACTGAGCATGAGAGAGTGAGAGACTGAGAGAGAGACAGAGAGAGAGAGAGAGACAGAGAGAGAGAGAGAGACAGAGAGAGAGAGACTGAGAGAGGAGCGAGAGGGGGAGCAAGAGAGAGAGCCAGCGAGAGAGAGACAGACAAAGAGAGAGAGACAGAGAGAAAGAGAGAGAGAGACTAAGAGAGAGCAAGATGGGTAGAGAGAGAGAGAGAGATGGCGAGAGAGAGAGTTAGAGTGTGACAGAGAGAGAGAGATACAGAGAGAGAGACTGAGCAAGAGAGAGTGAGAGTCTGAGAGAGAGACAGAGAGAGAGAGAGAGACAGAGAGAGAGAGAGAGAGACTGAGAGAGAGAGAGAGAGACAGAGAGAGACACATGAGAGAGAGACTGAGAGAGAGCAAGAGGGGGAGCAAGAGAGAGAGCCAGCGAGAGAGAGAGACAGACAGAGAGAGAGAGACAGAGAGAAAGAGAGAGAGAGACTAAGAGAGAGCGAGAGGGGTAGAGAGGGAGAGATGGCGAGAGAGAGAGATAGAGTGTGACAGAGAGAGATAGAGTGTGACAGAGAGAGAGACAGAGACAGAGAGAGAGACTGAGAGAGACCGAGACAGAGCGAGAGAGAGAGATAGCGAGAGAAAGAGAGAGTGAGAGATAGCAAAAGAGAGAAAGATAGAGATAGGGACGGTGGGAGAGGATGAGAGAGAGGGAGAGAGGGACAGTGAGAGAGATAGAGAGAGAGAGACAGGCATGAGAGACACAGAGTGAGACAGAGGGAGAATGACGGAGACATGGGGCCGGAGGGAGAGGGACGGAGAGCGACAGAGAGTTGGAGTGAGAGAGAGAGACAGGGATAGAGTAGTGAGAGAGAGAGATAGAGTGTGACAGAGAGAGAGAGATACAGAGAGAGAGACTGAGCAAGAGAGAGTGAGAGACTGAGAGAGAGACAGAGAGAGAGAGAGAGACAGAGAGAGAGAGAGAGAGACAGAGAGAGAGAGACTGAGAGAGAGCGAGAGGGGGAGCAAGAGAGAGAGCCAGCGAGAGAGAGACAGACAAAGAGAGAGAGACAGAGAGAAAGAGAGAGAAAGACTAAGAGAGAGCAAGATGGGTAGAGAGAGAGAGATGGTGAGAGAGAGAGATAGAGTGTGACAGAGAGAGAGAGAGAGACAGAGAGAGAGACTGAGAGAGAGCGAGAGAGAGAGAGAGAGAGAGAGATACCGAGAGAAAGAGAGAGTGAGAGATAGCAAAAGAGAGAAAGATAGAGATAGGGACGGTGGGAGAGGATGAGAGAGAGGGAGAGAGGGACAGTGAGAGAGATAGAGAGAGAGAGACAGGCATGAGAGACACAGAGTGAGACAGAGGGAGAATGACGGAGGACATGGGGCCGGAGGGAGAGGGACGGAGAGCGACAGAGAGTTGGAGTGAGAGAGAGAGACAGGGATAGAGTAGTGAGAGAGAGAGATAGAGTGTGACAGAGAGAGAGAGATACAGAGAGAGAGACTGAGCAAGAGAGAGTGAGAGACTGAGAGAGAGACAGAGAGAGAGAGAGAGACAGAGAGAGAGAGAGAGACAGAGAGAGAGAGACTGAGAGAGAGCGAGAGGGGGAGCAAGAGAGAGAGCCAGCGAGAGAGAGACAGACAAGAGAGAGAGACAGAGAGAAAGAGAGAGAAAGACTAAGAGAGAGCAAGATGGGTAGAGAGAGAGAGATGGTGAGAGAGAGAGATAGAGTGTGACAGAGAGAGAGAGAGAGACAGAGAGAGAGACTGAGAGAGAACGAGAGAGAGAGAGAGAGAGAGAGATACCGAGAGAAAGAGAGAGTGAGAGATAGCAAAAGAGAGAAAGATAGAGATAGGGACGGTGGGAGAGGATGAGAGAGAGGGAGAGAGGGACAGTGTGAGAGAGAGAGATAGAGAGAGACAGGCATGAGAGATACAGAGTGAGACAGAGGGAGAATGACAGAGACTTGGGGCCGGAGGGAGAGGGACGGAGAGCGACAGAGAGTTGGAGTGAGAGAGAGAGAGAGACAGGGATAGAGTGGTGAGAGAGAGAGAGAGAGAGAGGCCATCGTGTGAAAGAAGAAGTGATGAAATTCAATTCAGAGTGACCTGGAGGAGCAAAATGGTGAAGGCTCTGCTCGTTGGCTGGGAAGGAAGGGATGCGATCGTGCCTCCCGGTCATAGGGACAGACACAAGAAAGCCAAATTTCAGAGGGTAACGGCAATAGATAGGGCAGGAGGAAAGGGCACGACAGCACCCCGACCAATCAGAATCGGCTGACTAACCAATCGCCAAGGGCGTTGAAGACCCGGCACAAGATTTGATAGGCTCTTGGGAATGGGTGCGTTTTTCCCCTCCTACGTGGGATGTTGGCATCGCTGGCAATGCCAGCATGTGGCGCCCGCCCTTAACTGGACAGAGGGCAGTTTAGATTCAACCTCTATGCTGTGGCTTGAGAGGGACCAAGTGAGGGTGGCTGATTCCCTCCCCAAAATGGCATGAGTGAACCGGATGGGTTTGTACTACCATCAATGATCCTTTCGCCGTTACTGACGCTCGATTTCAATTCCCATTCTTAAAATTGATTCACTTGCGCTATTAACATGGAAACCAGGGGCAGGAGTAGGCCATTCGCCCTTCGAGCCTGCTCCGCCATTCATTATGATCGTGGCTGGTCATCCAACTTCAATAGCCTGCTCCCCGGCTTTCTCCCCATATCCTTTGATCCCTTTCGCCCCAAGAGCTATATCTAATTCCTTCTTGAAAACATACAATGTTTTGGCCTCAATTACTTTCTGTGGAACGAATTCCACAGTCTCACCACTCTCTGGGTGAAGACATTTCTCCTCATCTCAGTCCCTAAATGGTCCATCCCGTATCCTCAGACTGTGACCCCTGGTTCAGGACTCCCCCCACCATCGGGAACATCCTTCCTGCATCTACCCTGTCCAGTCCTGTTATAATTTTATAGGTTTCTATGAGATCCCCCCTCATTCTTCTGAACTCCAGCGAATATAATCCTAATCGACTCAATCTCTCCTCATATGTCAGTCCCGCCATCCAGGAATCAGTCTGGTAAACCTTCGCTGCACTCCCTCTACAGCAAGAACATCCCTCCTCAGATAAGGAGACCAAAACTGCTCACAATATTCCATGTGTGGTCTCACCAAGGCCCTGTATAATTGCAGAAAGACATCCCTGTTCCTGTACTCGAATCCTCTGGCTATGAAGGCCAACATCCCATTTGCCTTCTTTACCGCCTGCTGCACCTGCATGCTTACCTTCAGCGACTGGTGTACGAGGACACCCAGGTCTCATTGCACATTTCCCTCTCTCAATTTATAGCCATTCAGATAATAATCTGCCTTCCTGTTTTTTCAACCAAAGTGATAACCTCACATTGATCCACATTATACTGCATCTGCCATGCATTTGCCCACTCATTCAGCTTGTCCAAATCACACTGAAGCATCTCTGCATCCTCCTCACAGCTCGCCCTCCCACCCAGCTTTGGGCCATCTGCAATTTGGAGATATTACATTTAGCTCCCTCACCTAAATCATTAATATATATTGTGAATAACTGGGGTCCCAGCGCCGATCATTAACTGAATTCTGTGAGTGGGACTTCAACTCACTGCTGGAGGTGTCAGCTGTGGCTCAGTTCATAGCACCCTCACCTTTGAATCAGAGGGTTGTGGGTTCATGTCCCACTCCTGGAAACAAAGAACTGTGATTGTACTCGAAAGAGTTGCAATCTGTGACTGTTGATAACTCGAAAGAGTTTTAACCCACTGCTACATCCATGACCTTCCTTCCATCAAAATGTCCGAAGCGGGGATGTTCCCTGATATTGCACAATGTTCAGCACCATTCGCAGGCTGGATGTGGAGAGGATATTTCCTCTTGTGGGAGAATCAGGAACCAGGGGTCTCTGCTTCAATATAAGGGGTCCCCAGTCAAGTCGGCGATGAGGAGAATATTTTTTTTCTCTCAGGGGGTTGTGAGTCTCCGGAACTCTCTTCCTGCAAAGGATTTGGAAGCTGAGCCTTTGGATATTTTGCAGCTGGAGTTGGAGAGATTCTTGGTGAGCAAGGGTGGGGTGATAGGTTATCGGGGGGGGAGAGGGAGGTGGGATGCAGATTTCAGGTTACGATCAGATCAGCCACGGTCTTATTAAATGGCGGAACAGGCTTGAGAGGCCGAGTGGCCTCCTCCTGCTTCTTTTCCATATGTTGGTATTCCCACCTAGCCTAGTATGGCTGCATTATGGTCAGTCTCTTCGCCTGGGTAATTGATGTAGATTGCAAAATAGACAGCGCTGACCCGCCTTGCCCTTCACTACTTAAATATAATATTGGGCTGGACATTGAAGAACCATAGAACCATAGAGAACTACAGCACAGAAAAACAGGCCATTCGGCCCTTCTAGCCTGTGCCAAAATATTATTCCGCTAGTCCCATTGACCTGCGCCCAGTCCATAGCCCTCCAGACCTCTCCCATCCATGTCTCTATCCAATTTATCCTTAAAACTTAAGAGTGAGCCCGCATTTACCACATCAGATGGTAGCTCGTTCCACACTCTCAGCACTCTCTGAGTGAAGAAGTTCCCCCTAATGTTCCCCCTAAACCTTTCCCCTTTCACCCTAAAGCCATGTCCTCTCGTGTTTATCTCTCCTAATCTAAGTGGAAAGAGCCTACTCGCGTTGACTCTGTCTCTACCCCTCACCATTTTGTAAACTTCTATCAAATCTCCCCCTCATCCTTCTACGCTCCAAGGAATAAAGTCCGAACCTGTTTAATCTTTCCCTGTAACTCAACTCCTGAAGACCCGGCAACATCCTAGTAAATCTTCTCCACACTCTCTCGATCTTACTGATATCCTTGAGGGAATTCCGCCGCTCTTGTTTGGGTAGCGGCGTGGTGCTTTATTCTTAACCTCTAGCTGAGAGGCCTGAGCCAAGATCCAAAGAAAAAAGCTCCACCGGCAATGTTGCACTCCCTCAGTAATGGCCGCACCCACCCCTCCATCCCCACCCCGGGCGTCAGTCCCAGGCTGGTGATGCGGAGGACATTGGGTTCCCATTGGGGCCAGATTGGCAACGCTGAGCTTTGGTGAGGGGAAGTAGCTCAAGATCACGCCCTCTCCCTGCCCCTTTTCAGGGAGAGAGTTCCAGGAACTCACGACCCCTCCGAAAGAGAGAGAGAGAGAGAGAGAGAAACCTCCTCATCTGTTTTAAATGGGGGGACCCCTTAATTTTTAAGCAGCGACTCCTCGTTCTAGACTCTCCCAGAAGAGGAAACGTCCTCTCCACACCCACCCGGTCAAGACCCCTTCAGGATCTTTAAATGTTTCAATGAAGCCACCTCTTACTGTCCTCCTGGTTACTGTGTCAGCTGTGGCTCAGTCCATAGCACCCTCGCCTTTGAATCAGAAAGGTTGCGGGTTCACGTCCCACTCCCGGAAACCAAGAACTGTGAATGTACTCGAAAGAGTTACTGTTCATTTCCATTTGATGGCATCACTAACTTCCTTAACCACCGATGGTGCAAGGTTCTTGCAACACTGTTCTTCCTTGGTGAAATATATCCCCGCCCTGCCTCAACCTTTCTGTTTAACTCTCTAAAATTCCACATCTCGCTATTTAGTTTAAAACCCTCTCGCCTGCCCTAGTTATAGGACTCGTCAGATCACTGGGCCCAGCACGGTTGATGTGAAAGCCAGTTAGTGATGCTATCGAATTGAAATGAACAGTAACTGGGAGATCAGTAAGAGGGTGACTTAACTGAAACATGTCGGATCCTGAGGGGTCCTGACAGGGTGGGTGTGGAGAGGGTGCTTCCTCTTGTGGGAGAATCTCTTCTCGAGTAGGAACTCCAAGCGGATACAAGCTGAGCCTGTCCAGCCTGGTCCTGGTACCCGTCCGGTGAACCTTCCCGGAACTGCTAGCCTTTTCTCTAACTGCTTCCGTCCGCCGTGTTATTCCCCCACCAGGGGTCAGACCCACCATCCTGCTGGAGCCCAACTACAGTGTATTCCTCAAAGGAGAGTCGGTTAATGTTACCTGCACCATCTGGGAACGCAACACCAGCCGGGGGATTGATTTTTACCTGGACGGCTCCTTCCTGACCCATCGTGACATCGGGCCCGGGAGAAACTCCGCCAGTGTGCGAGTGGCCAACTTGACCTCCAAGGGCGCTGGGAGGTACAGCTGCAAATACGGGAACCAGCTGGCCGGGGAGTACGCGAATTCTTCCCTCGATGCCTCGGTGCACATCGCCGTGACAGGTGAGCAGGGGAGACGTTTTACAAGCACTGCTCGGGTACCGATGCGCGCTCACCTGAAGGGGACATGTGGCGTGGGTGGGGGGATAGATACGGAAGGGGAAGATGGACGGTGGGGACGACTGAATGTGACTCAGGCTGAGACAAATCGAGGGAGAATGGCGAAGAGAGAGTGAGAGAAACCAAAAAAAAGAGGGAGGGAGGGAGAGAGACAGAGGGAGACAGACAGAGACAGGGAGGGAGAGAGAGAGAGAGAGGCAGAAAGGGAGATACAGAGAGAAGGGGAGGGACAGAAGGAGTGAGAGAGAAGGGGCGACAGAGGGAGAGAACGAGACAGAGAGGGGGAGAGGCAGAGAAAGAGAGAGAGAGAAAGATCGAGAGATAGACAGGTAGACAGACAGAAGGAGAGAGAGACTGAGAGAGAGAGAGAGAGAGAGAGGCAGAGAGTGGGAGGCAGAGAGAGAGAGACAGACAGAGAGACAGAGAGAGAGAGAGATAGAGAGAGAGAGACAGAGGGGGAGAGAGAGAGGCAGAGACAGAGAGAGACAGGTAGAGAGACACAGAGGGGGAGAGACAGAGGCAGAGACAGAGTGGGACAGGGTGAGGGAGACAGGGTGAGGGAGACAGAGAGAGAGAGAGAGACAGAGAAAGAGAGAGAAAGATCGAGAGATAGACAGGCAGACAGACAGAAGGAGAAAGAGACCGAGAGAGAGAGAGGGAGAGAGAGACAGAGAGATAGGCAGAGAGTGGGAGGCAGAGAGAGAGAGAGTGACAGACAGACAGACAGAGAGAGGGAGAGAGAACGACAGATAGAGAGAGACAGATAGAGAGAGACAGAGGGGGAGAGAGAGGCAGAGACAGAGAGAGACAGATAGAGAGAGACAGAGGGGGAGAGAGGCAGAGACAGATGGAGACAGATAGAGAGAGACAGAGGGGGAGAGAGAGAGAGTGACAGAGGGGGAGAGAGAGGCAGAGACAGAGAGAGAGACAGAGAGAGAGACAGAGGGGGAGAGAGAGGCAGAGACAGAGAGAGACAGATAGAGAGAGACAGAGGGGGAGAGAGAGGCAGAGACAGAGAGAGAGACAGAGAGAGACAGAGGGAGAGAGAGAGGCAGAGACAGAGAGAGAGACAGATAGAGACAGAGGGGGAGAGAGAGAGGCAGAGACAGAGAGAGAGACAGATAGAGAGCGACAGAGGGGGAGAGAGAGAGGCAGAGACAGAGAGTGACAGATAGAGACAGAGAGGGAGAGAGAGAGGCAGAGACGGACAGGGTGGGACAAGGTGAGAGAGAGAGAGACAGCTGTCGATAGATAGAGAAAGAGGAAGTGTGTGCGTGTGTGAGAGAGAGAGAGAGTGAGAGTGAGTGTGAGAGAGACAGGCAAAGAGAGAGAGTGCGAGACAGAAACAAAGAAAGCAAAAAGAGAGAGACTGAGAGGTACACAGTGAGAGACAAAGAGAGAGAGAGAGAGAGGGGGACAGAAACAGAGAGAGAAAAAAGGAAGAAAGAGAAAAGGAAAGGAAGAAAGGAAGATGGAGAAAAAGGAAGGGAAAAAGTAATAAAGAAAGAAGGAACGAAGGAAACAAATAATAAAGGAAGTAAGAATGAAATAAAGAAAGGAAAAGAACGCTGGGAGGAAAGCTGGGAAAGAGGAAAATAAAAACAAAGGAGAGGTGGTGGGTTATCTTAAAAAAAGAAACATTCTGAATCTCAGAGCCTCACAAGCTGAGGTTACGTCCCACTCAGTAAGTTTCCTGTCCGCAATGCAGGCGGGAGGCAGCACCTTAGCGCACAGCAAGATCCCACAAAGCGTAAGGTGGTCAGCAAACCCGGGCCGCCTGCTTTGCTGCCGCCGGGCATCGGGTCCCACGGCTGCGCAGGTCAGCACCTTGCGGAGGCCCCTAATAGTGTCGGCTAACCGTCATACTGCATTGCTCCGAGGGCTTGCCCAGTTTTCACCAATCGGTGTTGGCCCTGGGCACGGGAAGGGTAACAGAAGGAGGGAGCTAAAGGAAAGAGCGGGAGAGCAGAGAAATAGAGAGAGAGAGAGAGAGCTCGAATTCGTACCGCACGTGTTGGGAACTCCCCGGGGAAGTTGAGAGGCAAGTGCGTAATTTGGAGGAGATGGGAATATCCACCTAAACAGCCTCGATTGGCTCGAGCGCGGATGGGATCAATCCCGTTTCGCGTCGTGGGAGTTTGCAAATTGCTCCATGCGCAGTTTCTGCGCTGAATAGTGGGAAGTAGGGAGGTCATGTTGGGAGTTGTATAGAGCCTCGGTGAAGCCACAGCTGGAGTACTGGGTGCAGTTCTGGTCACCACATTATAGGAAGGATGTGAGGGCACTGGAGGGGGTGCAGAGGAGATTCACCAGGATGTTTCCTGGGATGAAACGTTTAAGTGATGAAGAGATGTTGGATAGACTTGGGTTGTTTTCGTTGGGGCAGAGAAGACTGAGGGGCGACCTGATCGAGGTGTACAAGATTATGAGGGTCATGGACAAGGTGGATAGGGAGCAGCTGTTCCCCTTTAGTTGAAGGGTCAGTCACAAGGGGGCATAAGTTCAAGGTGAGGGGGGCAGGAGGTTTAGGGGGGGGAAGTGAGGAAAAGCTTTTTGACCCAGAGGGTGGTGAGGGTCTGGAATGCACTGCCTGGGAGGGTGGTGGAGTCGGGTTAGCCTCACATCCTTTAAAAAGTACCTGGATGAGCACTTGGCATCGTCATAACATTCAAGGCTATGGGGCCAAGTGCTGGTCAATGGGATTAGGTAGGTAGGTCAGGTGTTTCTCACGTGTCGGTGCAGACTCGATGGGCCGAAGGGCCTCTTCTGCACTCTGTGTGATTCTGTGGAGTGCAGCAGGTTTGGGAAGATATAAGCCTTTCTTAAACATACAGATACACTCCCTATCATCCACACACACACACACGCACACGATCTCTCACACACACTGTCACATTTACACGTACTCTCATACACTCATACTCTCAGACACTCTCTCACATATACACTCAGACACACACGTACACACCCACACTCTCTCTCACACACAGACACAAACTCTCTCTCTCACACACACATACACACACACACTCTCTCTCTCACACAGACACAAACTCTCTCTCTCACACACACGTACACACACACACACACTCTCTCTCTCACACACAGACACAAACTCTCTCTCTCACACACTTTCATTCACTTCCTCTCATCCGCACTCACACGTTGACACACAGACGCTCAAACACGTACACACTCGCATACACACACACACAGTCTCATACACACACGCACACACTCACACACACGCACACACACTCACTCTCTCATACACACAAACACACATTGGCAGACACAGACAATCAAACACACACGTCCTCGCACACACACACTTTCATGCACACTTACCCATTGACACACACCAACATTCAAACACACACACACACTCTCACACAGTCCCTCTCTCTCACACACGCACTCTCATAAACATGCACACGCACACACTCACAGGCCCCCACACACAGACACTAATACGCACAACTCACACACACACGCAAACGCATTCTGTCTCATGCAAATACACACACTCACGCATTCACACACAAACTCAAATGCTGCAGTCCATGCGGTGTAGGTACACCCACAGTGCTGTTAGGGAGGGAGTTCCAGGATTTTGTCCGTGTGGTGTAGGTACACCCACAGTGCTGTTAGGGAGGGAGTTCCAGGATTTTGTCCCTGTGGTGTAGGTACACCCACAGTGCTGTTAGGGAGGGAGTTCCAGGATTTTGTCCCTGTGGTGTAGGTACACCCACAGTGCTGTTAGGGAGGGAGTTCCAGGATTTTGTCCCTGTGGTGTAGGTACACCCACAGTGCTGTTAGGGAGGGAGTTCCAGGATTTTGTCCCTGTGTTGTAGGTACACCCATGGCGCTGTTAGGAAGGGAGTTCTATGATTTTGACCCAGCGACAGTGAAGGAACGGCCGATATATTTCCAAGTCAGGATGTTGAGTGACTTGGAGGGGAACTTCCAGGTGGTGGTGTTCCCATGTGTCTGCTGCCCTTGTCCTTCTAGATGGTAGTGGTCGTGGGTTTGGAAGGTGCTGTCGAAGGAGCCTTGGTGAGTTATTGCAGTGCATCTTGTAGATGGTACACACACTGCTGCTACTGTGCGTCGGTGGTGGAGGGAGTGAATGTTTGTGGATGGGGTGCCGATCAAGCGGGGCTGCTTTGTCCCGGACGGTGTTGAGCTTCTTGAGTGTGGTGGGAGCTGCACTCATCCAGGCAAAGTGGGGAGTATCCCATCACACTCCTGACTCATGCCTTGTAGATGGTGGACAGGCTTTGGGGGAGTCAGGAGGGTGAGTGACTCTCCGCAGGATTCCCAGCCTCTGACCTGCTCGAGTAGCCGCTGCCTTTATCTGCCGCACGGTTATTGATTCTTCTGCATGTTCATCCAAACAGATCCCCTGCAGACTCCCAATATAGCCTTATTCACCGTCAGAGGGATGAATCTCATCAACTGCACGGTCCAGAACAACACAGGGAACGGCACAATGTACTTATTGGAGTTGGATGCCAGCGGGTCTAGGCAAGTTCAACACGCGGAAGTGTTGAATTTCACCTCGACGTTTCCGTTGAATAACAGCGATGGCAACATTGCTGGCCGCTACGTCTGTTTATACGAGGTGCAAGTCAAGGGTAGATCGTTCAACTCCACCTACACTGAGTCTGTCCTAGTCGCTGTTCCAGGTGAGTGAGATTCAACTTTCCATCAACGCTCTTGGTAAACTAAGGCACCAGGCATTCTTCATGTTCTTGTGGTCAGCAGTAGTTGACCAAATGTCAAGCCAGATAACATTGACTTTTCCTCATTCACTGAGGGGGTGTGGGCATCGCTGGCTGGGCCCAGCTTTTATTGCCCGCCCCTAATCGCCCCTTGAGGTGGTGGATGAGCCGCCTTCTTGACCTGCAGCTGTCCCTGTGGTGTAGGTACACCCACAGTGCTGTTAGGGAGGGAGTTCCAGGATTTTGACCATGTGGTGTAGGGACACCCACAGTGCTGTTAGGGAGGGAGTTCCGGGATTTTGTCCGTGTGGTGTAGGTACACCCACAGCGCTGTTAGGGAGGGAGTTCCAGGATTTTGTCCCTGTGGTGTAGGTACACCCACAGCGCTGTTAGGGAGGGAGTTCCAGGATTTTGTCCCTGTGGTGTAGGTACACCCACAGTGCTGTTAGGGAGGGAGTTCCAGGATTTTGACCCAGCAACAGTGAAGGAACGGCCGATATATTTCCAAGTCAGGATGGTGAGTGACTTGGAGGGGAACTTCCAGGTGGTGGTGTTCCCATCGATCTACTGCCCTTGTCCTTCTAGTTGGTAGTGGTCGTGGGTTTGGAAGGTGCTGTCTAAGGAGCCTTGGTGAGTTCCTGCAGTGCATCTTGTAGATGGTACACACACTGCTGCTACTGTGCGTCGGTGGTGGGGTGAGTGAATGTTTGTGGATGGGGTGCCGATCAAGCGGGGCTGCTTTGTCCTGGACAGTGTTGAGCTTCTTGAGTGTTGTGGGAGCTGCACTCATCCAGGCAAGTGGGGAATGTCCCGTGGTGGAATTTGAGAATGTTTGTGGACGAGTTTACTGAGACAGGGAGAGTCAATTCTCTGGAGGGTTTGGAAACAAGGTTGAGAAGCGATGGACAAAATCAAATTTTAAAAAAAGCAGACACATGAAAATATACAATTTTCTGAGCAAAATTGAAATTTCAGAACAGTAAATTGTCAAGATGTTTAAAAAGTGAACAGAGTGGGTGAGAGTGTGTGTGGTGGGGTGAGTGTGAATGAGAACACTTGAGACTGGGAGTGCGGCAGACATAAACAGTGTCCCTTCCCTCTCACTCTCCCTACACACAGGCACTGACACACGCACAACACACACACACACACACACACACACACACAACACACACTCACCCCTCACACACACACACACGCACACATAACCATCTCAGGCACACACTCTCCCTTTCACACATATAAACCCACCACTCTCACACACACACGCTCACCCATCACTCACACACACGCTCACCCATCACTCACACACACGCTCACCCATCACTCATACACGCTCACCCATCACTCACACACACGCTCACCCATCACTCACGCACACACTCACCCCCATCACACCCTACGCAAACACACACATACACACACTCCTAGACACACACACACAGACAAACACACACACATACTCATCCCTCACACACACACAGTCACCCCCTGTCCCACCCTATGTAAACACACACATACACACGCTTCTCACACACACACACACACTCTCCTCAGTATCTCTCTCTCTCCCCCTCACACACACACTCACACGCCTCTCTCTCTCTCTCTCTCACACACATACACATCCCTCACACACACTCACTCAAACTACCCTTACACACACACTCTCTCACACACACATTCACCCCTCACTCACTCACACACACGCCTCTCTCTCTCTCTCTCTCACACACATACACATCCCTCACACACACTCACTCAAACTACCCTTACACACACACTCTCTCACACACACATTCATCCCTCACTCCACACAGACACACCCCTCACTCACACACTCACTCAAACAACCCTTACACACACCCTCTCACACACACACACACCCCTCACTCACACACTCACTCAAACAACCCTTACACACACCCTCTCACACACACACACACCCCTCACTCTCACACACACACATGCGCACGCACACACACACACATACGCACGCACACACACACACATGCACATACATAAACACACACCCCTCACATACATGCACGTGCACACACACACACTCACCACTGAGTCACACACTCACTCACCCCTCACTGACACACTTACACACACACCCCTCTCATTCACAAACACACACACACACACTCAACCCTCACAAACAGACACACACACACACACTCAACCCTCACACACTCATGACTCACATGCATGCACGTGCACACACACACACACATCCCTCACACTCATACACACAATCACCCCTCCCTCTCTCTCTCTCTCACACACACACACTTCCCTCATATATACGCACACACACACACACACACTCACTCCCCCCCCACACACGCACTCACCCCGACACACACTGCCCTCTCGATTGGGCACTCTAGAGTCTAGTTGTTTCGTACGGTAGCCGGCCAAGAACCTATAATGGGGGAGATGGTTAGCAAGTGCAATGGCCAATTTTGCTTGGAAGTGCACTGCTTAAGGTGCTGACAAGGTGAGCACTAAGTGTATCACACACTCCGAGTACCCCCGTGCTGTCGTTGAAGGGAACTGAGGTCGACCAATGAGATGATCAAGAGGAATGTGCAGATGGAGAATGACCATCACACCATCTCAGCACATTAACTGATAAAGCTTCTAACGTCTTCCACCTCCTATACACAACTGATCGCAACAATGGCGGCCGAGGGACCTTATGCAAGAGACAGATGCATGGATGCAATTGTGTTCAATGTGTTTGGCGTCAAATAAACAATGAAACTGATACAGTCAAAAATGACCCATGTTGCTTTCTTTCTCTCTCAATGTCATTGTAGCCTCCCCGAATGTGAAGAAAATCGTTGGCTGGTTCTTAGCTACGCTGATACTCCTCATGATTCTGGTCCTTTCCGTGTATTACTTCAGAAAGCCGAAGACTTGCAAGACCAAACGTGGTAAGATGGATACTTTCTGTCCATGTCTTTATTACTTCCCCTACTTTGCATCGCATGTGTTGCGACGAGAGGACCAAGTTCACTCTTAGGGTGTGACCCCCACTGTAGGTCAGTGGCTGGTCATCCTGCAAGGAGCTCAACGCCATTCGGAGCAAAGAATCCCGCTTGACTGGCTCCCCATCCACAAACATTCACTCCCTCCACCACCGACGCACAGTGGCAGCAGTGTGTGTACCATCGACAAGATGCGCTGCCTTGTCCCTTCCAGTGGAATTATACTTCTCGCATTGAAACAAATGCATTTCAGACCCCCCCCCGCCCCCAGTCCCACACAGTGGCAACGCAGGTGGGTAAGGTAGTCAGGAAGGCATATGGCATGCTTGCCTTCATCGGCAGGGGTATTGAGTATAAAAGCTGGGAAGTCATGCTGCAGCTGTATAGAACCTTGGTTAGGCCACACTTGGAATATTGCGTGCAATTCTGGACGCCACATTACCAGAAGGATGTGGAGGCGTTGGAGAGGGTGCAGAGGATGTTGACCAGGATGCTGCCTGGTCTGGAGGTTATTAACCATGAGGAGAGGTTGGAGAAACTCGGATTGTTCTCACTAGAGCGACGGAGGTTGAGGGGCGACTTGATAGAAGTTTACAAAATGATGAGTGGCATGGACAGAGTAGATAGTCAGAAGCTTTTTTCCCAGGGTGGAAGAGTCAATTACTAGGGGGGCATAGATTTAAGATGAGAGGAGAAAACTATAGAGGGGATGTGAGGGACAAGTTTTTTACGCAGAGGGTAGTGAGTGTCTGGAATTCGCTGCCAGAGGAGGTGGTGGAAGCAGGTACGATAGTAGTGTTTAAGAGGCAGCTTGACAAATACATGAATAGGATGGGAATAGAGGGATACGGACCCCGGAAATGCAAAATGTTTTAGTTGACGGGCAATATGATGGGCGCAGGCTTGGAGGGCCGAAGGGCCTGTTCCTGTGCTGTACTTTTCTTTGTTCTTTGTTCACTGCAGTGACTCACCAAGGCCCCTTCGACAGCACCTCCTAGGGGAGCTGGTGTACTGTGGTGTTGGCACTAGTAACGCAGAGACCCAGGGCAACGCTCTGGGGACATCGGATCAAATCCCGTCACAGACGCTGGTTGAATTTTAGTTCGGTTAACAAATCAGGAAGATAAAGCTTGGCATGAAACTGTCGTCGATTGCCGGGAAATCCCACCTGGTTCATCGATGTCCTTTAGGGAAGGAAGTCTGGCGTCTTTGCCTACATGTGACTCCAGACACACAGGGATGTGGTTGACTCTTAACTGCCCTCAGAAGCGCCCGAGCAAGGTTGGGCAATTAGAGACTGGCAACATTTTCTGGCCGTGCCAACGATGTCTACATCCCACGAAAGTTCCAAAAAAAAAATACACCCGTCAACTCTACCGCCCAGAAGGGCAAGGGCAGCAGACACATGGGGAACACCACCACCTGGAATTTCCCCTCCGAGTCACTCACCATCCCGACTTGAAAATATATCGGCCGTTCCTTCACTGTCGGCTGGGTCAAAACCCTGGATGGTCAACGATGGTTACATCCACCTAAAAACGTTTTTGAAAAATGTTTTTATTTCATGTTATGTTTTAATCAAACTGGCTATAATTCTTTGTACGTTGTGTTTGAAGACTAGGCCTTTATTCACTGGAGCTTAGAAGAATGAGAGGAGATCTCATTGAAACATATAACATTCTGACAGGGCTAGACAGACTGGATGCAGGGATGATATTTCCTCTTGAGTGGGTTGGGAGGGGGTGTATTCTAGAAGGAGGGGTTACAAACTCAGGATATTGGGGGAGACCATTTAGGACTGAGTTGAGGAGAAACGTCTTCACTCAGAGGGTAGTGAACCTGTGCCATTCTCCACCACAGGAGGCTGTGGAGGCCAAGACGCTGAATATATTTAAGAAGGAAATAGATAGATTTCTGGACTCTAAAGGTGTCAAGGGGTATGGGTGAACGATGGCGTTGAAATAGGGGATGAGCCATGATCTTATTGAACAGCGGAGCAGACTCAAAGGGCCGAATGACCCACTCCTGCCTTCCATTTCCTATGTTTCTAAACAACTCTGTCTACAACTCTATTAACACGATCTTTCTCCCGCCCACAGAATACAGGATTTACGTGCGAGAAAGACTTCTCGACGACGTGACACATATCGAAGCTATCGATGATGATACTCCTTTTTAAATGGACGCTATTTTTACGTACTGTATTTGGATGACCCGTGAAGATATTGGGGGCTGGTGGGAGGTGGTGGGGGGGGGAAGGGTTGGGGGTAGAATTTGTTCTGTGCGGCAGAGCAGTATCCCTCTGGCCTTCAGTTATACTCGCTGCCCAGATGTAGATTTAGAGGTCGGCAATTGGAATGGCCATTGGCCGCTCGTGTAACAAGCGCCCGCTGCAACTTGGGATCCTCTCGCGATCAGGCCCAAGGTTAGTGTTTTTACCCCCAGTCTGTTGGACGCGAAGACTGAAAAAGCCAAACTTTTATCCCGGTCAACGCAAGAAAAATGTCTGACAAAAGAACATGGTATTGCAAAATTAGTATAACCAACCGAAATTAGCCTAGCTGCTTCTATGACTAGCGGGACTGGCGCTGGTTAAAGACATCTGGCGGCAGAATTTTATTTGGGCGCAGCTGACGAATCACATCTGCGGCCCATCCAAAGTTCCAAACCGTTGGCTTCATTGGGAATAAACACGTCGATTGCACCCACTCTGTGTCTCCGCCCAAGTGTCATTTTGCAACCAACGGCCTGATTCCAAATTTGTCCCGTGCAAAACGTGACAGCTCAACACAGATTTGTAGTGCACATCTGTAGAAATATTACTCCGTGCAATGCGTGTTTCAATGTCCAAATGTTTGCTCTAACGTCTAAATAATTATCGGTGAGACTCTTCTACTCTCCGAGGTGAAAATAACTAATAAGACCATAAGACACAGGAGCAGAAATTAGGCCAATCGGCCCATCGGGTCTGCTCCGCCATTCAATCATGGCTGATAAGTTTCTCAACCCCATTCTCCCGCCTTCTCCCCCTAACCTTTGACCCCCTTACCAATCAAGAACCTATCTATCTCGGTCTTAAATACACTCAATGACCTGGCCTCCACAGCCTTCTGTGGCAATGAATTCCATAGATTCACCCACACTCTGGCTAAAGAAGTTTCTCCTCATCTCTGTTCTAAAAGGTCTTCCCTTTACTCTGAGGCTGTGCCCCTCGGGTCCTAGTCTCTCCTACTCATGGAAACATCTTCCCCACGTCCACTCTATCCAGGCCTTTCAGTATTCTGTAAGTTTCAATCAGATCCCCCCTCGTCCTTCTAAACCCCATCGAGTATAGACTCAGAGTCCTCAAACGTTTCTCAAGTGTGACGGATATTCATAAATTCATATTTAGGTGAAATTACCCCTCAACCAATAACATTGCAAATAATTATCTGGTCACACAGAGGCATCATGATGTTCACCATTGATGTGTTACACTCTTGGTTCAAACATGGACAAAAGAGCTGAGCCCCCGAGGTGAGGTGAGTGACTGCCCTTGACACCAAGGCAGCATTTGACCGAGTGGCATCAAGGAGCCCCAGCAAAACTGGAGTCCATGGGAAACAGGGGGAAAACTCTCTGCTGGTTGGAGTCATACCTAGCACAAAGGAAGATGGTTGTGGTTGTTGGAGGTCAATCCTCTCAGCTCTGGGACATCACTGCAGGAGTTCCTCAGGGTAGTGTCCTCGGCCCAACCATCTTCAGCTGCTTCATCAATGACCTTCCTTCGATCCGAAGGTCGGAAGTGGGGATATTCGCTGATGACTGCACAATGTTCAGCACCATTCGCGACTCCTCAGATACTGACGCAGTCCATGTCCAAATGCAGCAAGACCTGGACAATATCCAGGCTTGGGCAGACAAGTGGCAAGAAATATTCGCGCCACACAAGTGACAGGCAATGACCATCTCCAACAAGTGAGATTCCAAACATCACCCCTTGACGTTCAATGGCATTACCATCACTGAATCCTCCACTATCAACATCCTGGGGGTTACCATTGACCAGAAACTTAACTGGACCAGCCATATAAATACTGTGGTTACAAGAGCAGGTCAGAGGCTGGGAATCCTACAGAGAGTTACCCACCTCTTGACCCTTCACCATCTACAAGGCACAAGTCAGGAGTGTGATGGAATACTCCCCACTTGCCTGGATGAGTGCAGCTCCCACAACACTCAAGAAGCTTGACACCGTCCAGGACAAAGCAGCCCCGCTTGATTGGCACCACATCCACAAACATTCACTCACCCCACCACCGACACACTGTAGCAGCAGTGTGTGTACCATCTACAAGATGCACTGCAGGAATTCACCAAGGCTCCTTAGACAGCACCTTCCAAACCCACAACCACTACCATCTAGAAGGACAAGGGCAGCAGACACACAGGAAAACCACAACTTGAAAGTTCCCCTCCAAGCCACTCACCACCCTGACTTGGAAATATATCGGCCGTTCCTTCACTGTCGCTGGGTCAAAATCCAGGAACTCCCTCCCTAACAGTGCTGTGGGTGTACCTACACCACAGGGGACAAAATCCTGGAACTCCCTCCCTAACAGCGCTGTGGGTGTACCTACACCACAGGGTCAAAATCCTGGAACTCCCTCCCTAACAGCACTGTGGGTGTACATACACCACAGGGACAAAATCCTGGAACTCCCTCCCTAACAGCACTGTGGGTGTACATACACCACACGGACAAAATCCTGGAACTCCCTCCCTAACAGCACTGTGGGTGTACCTACACCACAGGGACAAAATCCTGGAACTCCCTCTCTAACAGTGCCGTGGGTGTACCTACACCACCTGGGCTGCAGCAGTTCAAGAAGGCAGCTCACCCACCTCCCTCTAAAGGGGTAAATAGAGATGTGGAATACATGCGACCTAGTCAGCGACACCCACATCCTGTACATGAATTTTTAAAAAAACCTCTGTTGGCTGCCACAATCCGTCTTTGGCGACTTCTTTTCATTGGTTTTTGAAGCACTTTGGCCGCCCTAAGGTCGCCAAAGGCGCTATATGAATGCAGGCCTCTTCTGCCGAAGAATTGCAAATCGCCTTACTTTAACACTGCGAGTATTTTCCGTTTAACGTGAAATGCTCTTCCGTTTCTCCTTCCCAAGGGAGCTCATTGCACATTTCTACTTCTGACCTCCCGCCTTTAGTCCCGGTTAGAATTCACTCACACTGAGGATCACATGAGCCTAGGGAAGTGAGCGATCATTGTTTAGGAACACGGAAAAGCTTGCTGGGTGAATCGAAGCTTTTGAGACTGAGGCCGGAAAGGTCTTTTTCCTATTAGGCAATAGGGTCAAGGGGTATGGACCCAGGGTGTAAATGTGACATCGAGGAAGAGATGGACCATCATCAAATTGAAAGGGAAACAGAAACACCTGGGAAAAAACTCAGCAGGTCTGGCAGCATCGGCGGAGAGGGGCACTAGTTGACGTTTCGAGTCCTCGTGACCCTTCAACAGAACTAAGAGGTAGATTCGATAGATAAGAGATTAGCCTTCTGGCTCACAACTGCTTGGAATGAATCAAGACTTACATTCAGCGATTGACCGCTCTACCTGCTCATAAAATGCTCGCTATACGTCTATGGATAAGGTTAACACTTGGAAGCCAAAAAAAAAAACCCACTCCTATTTCCCATCTGGGTCGACATTTAACTGCAGCGTTGTCTCCACAGGCGAGAGCCCACAATTACTGGCATTGCTACCCGTGGTGCCCCATGACCATATCTCCTTTCTCAGTGACTGTCTCTGTCTCCGACTCACCCCACCTGGATTTCAGCTGAGGTTCCATCCCTCATGTTTCGAACCCACCCCAGGATCACGGGTATCTCCGGGACACACGACGCTCCTCGGGCTGCTGTTCCCGTCGCATTCTGAGATCCACACTCAGTGCCATGCGCCGCCACGTGAACACACTCGACCTCTCCCTCCAGCAGCTCCGCCGCGCCCCTTTTCCAAAGCTGCCCGTGCCCCCAGTTTCACTTTATTCTTCGCCTCATCCGACGCCTCAACAAGGAGCTTTTTCCCTTTCTCTCAAGTGCCAAGGAACGCAAGCTCCAACAACTCATCGACACCAACACCCATCTGGGACCCTCCACCCCTGCTTGTCCCTCCGTCCCCACCCCCATCTTCCAATCCCAGCCCCAGCCGCGTATCCACCATACCCCCTGACCTTCCCCTCTCCGACGCTGAACGTTCAGTGCTCAGCAAAGGACTTAGTTTCATACCCTTACGCCCTCATCTCAATGAATTTCGGGCTCGGCATGATGCTGAACTCTTCTTCCGCCGTCTTCGTCTCCGTGCTCACTTCTTTGGGCAGGAGTCCTCTCCCCGTTCAACGGATCCTTTTACCCACCTCCAATATTCTCCCTCCACCTGGACCCCTCCCTCTGGATTCTTACCTTCTCTTGATCTTTTCATTGAGAACTGTTGGCGTGACATTAGCCGTCTGAATTTCTCTGCTCCTCTCACCCATTCTAATCTGTCTCTCTCTGAACTCACTGCACTCCGTTCTCTCAGGTCCAACCCCAACATTGTCATCAAGCCCGCTGACAAGGGTGGTACTGTTGTTGTCTGGCGCACTGACCTCTGAAACTACCGTTTTCCACCCACGGTCGTTGACAGGGCCCTCAACCGTGTCCGGCCCATCTCCCGTGCATTCTCCTCCCTCCCAGAAACATGATAGGGTCCCCCTTGTCCTCACTTATCACCCCACCAACCTCCGCATTCAAAGGATCATCCTCCGCCATTTCCGCCAACTCCAGCATGATGCCACCACCAAATACATCTTCCCTTCACCCACCCCTGGCGGCATTCCGCAGGGATCGTTCCCTCCGTGACACCCTGGTCCACTCCTCCATCACCCCCTACACCTCAACCCCCTCCCATGGCACCTCCCCATGCCCACGCAGAAGATGCAACACCTGCCCCTTCACTTCCTCTCCCCTCACTGTCCAAGGGCCCAAACACTCCTTTCAAGTGAAGCAGCATTTCACTTGCACTTCCCTCAATTTAGTCTACTGCATTCGTTGCTCCCAATGCGGTTTCCTCTATACTGAGTTCAACAATTTTAGATCTTGAACTCCCTCCTCCATCCCCACCCCCTTTCCGTTTCTTCCCCCTCCTTTTTGTTTTTTCCCAATAATTTATATATATTTTTCTTTTCCCACCTATTTCTATTATTTTTAAATGTATTTCCACCCATCGTTTATCTCTACCTTTTATGTCCTTTTAGTATTATTTCACCCCACCGCCACTAGAGCTATCTGTACCTTGTCTGTCCTTTCTACTCTTAATTAGCACATTCCTTTAGATAATATCACCACCTTCAACACCTCTTTGTCCTTTTGTCTGTGACATCTTTTGGTTATCTCCACCTATCACAGGCTGCTTGTCCCAACAAACCCCCCTCCTCTTAAACCAGCTTATATTTCACCCCTTTCCTATTTTTACTTAGTTCTGTTGAAGGGTCATGAGGACTCGAAAGGTCAACTGTGCTCTTCTCCGCCGATGCTGCCAGACCTGCTGAGTTTTTCCAGGTATTTCTGTTGTTGCTATGAGGCCTGCATCCTCACCCACCGAACTGTCAAAGGCCCATTCAGGCCATTTGAGTACCAATTAAAACAATTAACTGAGCTGCCCGTCCAGCCTTAAGGTTGGCGGGCAGGCAAAGAGACTAGTTGGCTTTTGCACTTATCACCAAACCTCATCCACGGACGGGAAGGGGTTTCATGCAGGTTTTAAAACATTAATAAAGACTTTACGGTAAAACGAACTAGCGGAATAATATTTTGGCACAGGCTAGAAGGGCCGAATGGCCTATTTTTCTGCGCTGTCGTGCTCTATGGTTCTATGGTTCTAATAGACATGTCTCAGCTCAAGCGACACTGTCACCTGAGGGGACGTGTCTTAAATATCGTTTCCCTTTATTCAAAGTTTTCAAAATCAAAGTCACCCCCCCCACCCATTGAGGCAGCTCCGTGCCTCAGGGAGGTTGCCGCACTATTTCCGGGGCAGTCGTGAAAGAGCGCGGGCCCCGAATCTCCCCTCAGCACTTCCAGGCCCACCTCAGGCTCGGTTGGGCCTTGTTTGGCGCGCCCAGGCAAAATGGCGGCGCGCAGCCAATCGCGGGTGGCCATGGGCTGCTCACGCCCACTCCCACCCAACCAGCCGCCCCCCCTCAACGGGGAGAAAATTCTCCCCACTGTTTCAGGGGGCTGGAGCAGGTGAAGCTGGATAGAAGTGGAGGCCGAGGAGATGTTGACAAAGGTGTCATGGGCTAAAGGACAAAGAGGGTGTTAAGGATAGTGGTAATGGCTAAAGGAGGTGCTAATGGCGGCGTTAAGGTCAGAGAGCAGAGTGTGATAATAACAGGGGAAGGGTAAGGACTCTGGAAAGAGCAACATGAAGAGGTGGTAGGTGGCCCTTGTGGGGGTAGAGTGGGGGTAGAGTGGGGGGAGGGGACAGTGGTGGGAAAACATATTGAAAACAGGATAAAAGGTTGGGAAGAAACAATGAATAAAATGAAAATAAATAAAAATAAGTGGGTAAAAAATAGAAATTAAAAAATGAAAGAATAAAAATTGAAATATGAATATTGAAAAAAGGGGGATCGGAAAGGGGGTGGGGATGGAGGAGAGAGTTCATGATCTGTAGTTGTTGGACTCAATATTCAGCCCGGAAGGCTGTAAAGTGCCTAGTCGGAAGATGAGGTGCTGTTCCTCCAGTTTGTGTTGAGCTTCACTGGAACAATGCAGCAGGCCAAGGACGGACACGTGGGCATGAGAACAGGGTGGGAGTGTTGAAATGGCAAGCGACAGGGAGGTCGGGGTCATGCTAGCGGACAGACCGAAGGTGTTCAGCAAAGCGGGTCACCCAGCCTGCGTTTGGTCTCTCCAATGTAGAGGAGGCCACATTGGGAGCTGTGGATGCAGTGGACCAATTTCAAGGAGGTGCAAGTGAAGCGTGTTTGGACTCTTGGACGGTGAGGAGGGAGAAGATGTTGCACCTTCTGCGATTGCATGGGAAGGTGCCGTGGGAAGGAGATCGGGTGTTGGGGGGGTGATGATGGAGGGCAGCAGGGTGTCCCGGAGGGGATGGTCTTGTGGATTCTTCTGGCCATCGTTGTCCTTCTTTGATGCCCTTTCGCGTTATGGTTACCAACGATGCTGAGAAGCCGGGCTTCCCACCAACTCGCCCCCTACCCTCCTCCCAGTCGTTTCCCCCGTTATTGTGGCTGGGGGGCGCTGGGAGTGGACGGTTGGTGACGGAAGGAAATGGCGACACCTCCTGTAGGCCAGGGTGCACTGCGGCAGCTTGGCAACAGGCGGCAAGGTCACTTGGCAGCGCGTGGCAGGACCTGGTGGGCTGCCCTTCACAGCCATCAACAAAAGGTGAGGTTGTCCCCCCTCTCCCGCCCCACACCTCCCACCTAAAGGGGGGGCTTGCTGCTTGCCCAGCATATCACGTAGATGAGAGAATGCCAACGCAGGGCAGTTGATGAGCTCGGTGTGCTTTTAGATAAGAGCTGAGCCGCCGTGGTCTGGACTACTGAGGCTGGGCTGCTGCAGGCGCGACAAAACGCCAACATCCAACCCCGCAATCTTTCAACTGATATAAGACTCCACTCCTGAGGTTTTATCACCTACCACGATTGTGCACCCCGCTTTCCCTGTGGGCAAACCCCTGGACTGCCTCAGGACAACACCCCCAACCAACTCCTCGCCAAAAACATTGAATGCTCCGTCATCATTTTCCAATCCTCTCTTTGCCTCATCGCTCCATGGGTCAGGCGGCTGGTGGCGTGGGTCAGGCGGCTGGTGGCGTAGACCAGGCTAGCTCTCCGGGGAGGCCAAGGGTTCAAAACCCACCCACTCCGCCTGAATTGAACTTCAGTTAATACAATGCAAAAATAAAGCCCGTGTCACTAGTGGTGACCATAGCATTATTACTATAATTAAAAAAAAAATAATCTAGTATAAGCCCTTTCGGGAAGGAAACCTTCCGGCCTGTCCCGGTCTGGCCGATATGTGACTCGAGATCCTGATCAATGTGGTTGACTCTTAACTGCCCTCTGAAATATTCCTTCCACGTGAAATCAGTGAGAGCCCCACAAATGCCCACTTTGCCAACGGTGCCCAGAGATCCCATAAAAGAATCGAAATGAAAGTAAAAAGCTATTCCTGTGTCGACGAGGCACAAGTTCAGGAGTGTGATGGGATACTCCCCACTTCCCTGGATGGGTGCAGCTCCCACAACACTCGAGAAGCTCGACACCGTCCGGGACAAAGCAGCCCCGCTTGATCGGCACCCCATCCACAAACATTCACTCCCTCCACCACCGACGCACAGTAGCAGAAGCGTGTGTACCATCTACAAGATGCACTGCAGCAACTCACCAAGGCTCCTTCAACAGCACCTTCCAAACCCACGACCACTACCATCGAGAAGGACAAGGACAGCAGAAACAAGGGAAAACCACAACTTGAAAGTTCCCCTCCAAGCCACTCACCATCCTGACTTGGAAATATATCGGCTGCTCCTTCACTGTCGCTGGGTCAAAATTCAGGAACTCCCTCTCTAACAGTGCTGTGGGTGTACCTACACCACAGGGACAAAATCCTGGAACTCCCTCCCTAACAGCACTGTGGGTGTACCTACACCACAGGGACAAAATCCTGGAACTCCCTCCCTAACAGCACTGTGGGTGTACCAACACCACACGGACAAAATCCTGGAACTCCCTCCCTCACAGCACTGTGGGTGTACCTACACCACAGGGACAAAATCCTGGAACTCCCTCCCTAACAGCACTGTGGGTGTACCTACACCACGTGGACTGCAGCGGTTTAAGAAGGCAGCTCACCACCACCTTCTCAAAGGGAAACTAGGGATGGGCAATAAATCCTGGCCTAGCCAGCAACACCCACATCCCATGATTGAAATAAATATCCACACTCACCTTGTCTTCCTATAAGACCATAAGGCCATAAGACACAGGAGCAGAAATTAGGCCAGTCGGCCCATCGAGTCTGCTCCGCCATTCAATCATGGCTGATATGTTTCTCAACCCCATTCTCCCGCCTTCTCCCCGTAACCTTTGATCCCCTTACCAATCAAGAACCTATCTATCTCGGTCTTAAATACACTCAATGACCTGGCCTCCACAGCCTTCTGTGGCAACAAATTCCATAGATTCACCACTCTCTGGCTAAAGAAGTTTCTCCTCATCTCTGTTCTAAAAGGTCTTCCCTTTACTCTGAGGCTGTGCCCTCGGGTCCTAGTCTCTCCTAGTAATGGAAACATCTTCCCCACGTCCACTCTATCCAGGCCTTTCAGTATTCTGTAAGTTTCAATCAGATCCCTCCTCATCCTTCTAAACTCCATCGAGTATAGACCCAGAGTCCTCAAACGTTCCTTATATGTTAAACCTTTCATTCCTGGGATCGTTCTCGTGAACCTCCTCTGGACCCTCTCCAGGGCGAGCATATCCTTCCTGAGATACGGGGCCCAAAACTGCTCACAATATTCTAAATGTTGTCTGACCAGAACCTTATAAAGCCTCAGCAGCACATCCCTGCTTTTATATTGTAGTCCTCTCGAAATAAATGCCAACATTGCATTTGCCTTCCTAACTACCGACTCAACCTGCAAGTTAACCTTAAGAGAATCCTGGACTAGGACTCCCAAGTCCCTTTGCACTCCAGATTTCTGGATTCTCTCCCCATTTAGAAAATAGTCTATGCCTCTATTCTTCCTACCAAAGTGCATGACCTCACACTTCCCCACGTTATATTCCATCTGCCACTTCTTTCCCTATTCTCCTAACCTGTCCAAATCCTTCTGCAGCCTCCCCGCCTCCTCAATACTACCTGTCCTTCCACCTATCTTTGTATCATCTGCAAACTTAGCCAGGATGCCCTCAGTTCCTTCATCTAGATCATTAATGTATAAAGTGAAAAGTTGTGGTCCCAACACTGACCCCTGCGGAACTCCACTAGTCACCGGCCGCCATCCTGAGAAGGAACCCCTTATCCCCACTCTCTGCCTCCTGCCAGACAGCCAATATTCTATCCATGCTAGTACCTTGCCTCTAACACCATGGGCTCTTATCTTACTGAGTAGCCTCCTGTGCGGCACCTTGTCAAAGGCCTTCTGGAAGTCCAAGTAGATAACATCCATTGGCTCTCCTTTGTCTAACTTACTCGTTACCTCCTCAAAGAATTCTAACAGATTTGTCAGGCATGACCTCCCCTTGATGAAACCATGCTGACTTTGCCCGATTTTACCAAGCACTTCCAAGTATTCTGAAATCTCATCCTTAATAATGGACTCTAAAATCTTACCAACGACCGAGGTCAGGCTAATCGGCCTGTAATTTCCCGTCTTTTGCCTCACTCCCTTCTTAAACAGGGGGGTTACATTAGTGATTTTCCAGTCCTCTGGGACCCTCCCTGACTCCAGTGATTCCTGAAAGATCACCACTAACGCCTCCACTTAATTTACCACTAACTTCCTCTTAATTCAGCTTATTGTGCAGCAATTTCCATGCCAATGTCCTGCAATCAACAATTAATTTACAATAATGACAGGTCTTAGTTTCTGGCTTTGGACCCTTGAATACGATGAGGATGAAATTCGATTTATGGGGCCACAATCCTTTAATTTTCCTAATATCGTGTACAGAAACAACAACAGGACAGGACAATTAGAAAGCATACCTACCAATTGACATTTTGGATTGATTAAACAATGCACAACAATATTCAAAAGGCCAAGAATGAGCTCAATATAGCTACTTCATCAAAACAAGCACAGAACATCAAGACATACATAGAAACATAGAATATAGGAGCAAGAGCAGGTTATTCGGACTTGCTCCCCCATTCAACATGATCATGGCTGACCCTCTATCTCAATGCCGCACTCCCGCTCTCTCCCCATACCCCTTGACACCTTGAGAGTCCAGATATCTACCTATTTCCTTCTTAAATA
Organism: Cetorhinus maximus; assembly: GCF_964194155.1. Classification (NCBI taxonomy): domain Eukaryota; kingdom Metazoa; phylum Chordata; class Chondrichthyes; order Lamniformes; family Cetorhinidae; genus Cetorhinus; species Cetorhinus maximus. Next base: position 3,303,256 of record NC_135916.1, read on the forward strand.
CATTCAGTGACTTGTCCTCCACAGCCTTCAGTGGTAGAGAATTCCACAGGTTCACCGCTCTCTGAGTGAAGAGGTTTCTCCTCATCTCAGTCCTCAATGGCCTACCCTGTATCCTGAGACTGTGACCCCTTGATCTATATACTCCACCCCCAGCCAGATGAAATGTGATCCTTGCATCCGGTCTGTCCAGCCCTGTCACAATTTGTTATGTTTCACTGAGATCCCCTCTCACTCTTCTAAACTCCAGTGAACACGGGCCTAGTCGGCCTAGTCTCTCCTCATACGACAATCCTACCATCCCAGGAATCAGTCTGGCGAATATTCGCTGCCCTCCGTCTATGGCAAGGTAAGGAGACCAAAACTGCACCCAATACTCCAGGTGTGGTCTCACCAAGGCCTAGTACAGCTGCAGTAAGCCATACCAGGTAAATACAGGATATTTGATCCCAACAGGGATTAGTGAACTACGTGTGTTTTTTAACAGCAGCCAGTGATTACTTTGTAGCTTACAATTGCAGATTTGCTAACTAATTGGATTTGGCAGGAGTTGAATCCCTGTTCCAACAGCATTAGCTTGGGCCTTCTAGAGTAACAGCCTGGTGGCTTTGCAAAGGCACCGCAGTCGCTGGGTGGTCGCGTGCTGTGGTCACAGTGTCCTTCCTCCTAGCGGAAATCGACACTGCTCCATTTCTTTGATGTCCAACTTGGAGCAGCCGTTCACTTACCCGTCCGTCAAGTCCTGAAGTGAGCTTGTGGCCCAGAGGGAGGAATGCTACCCAATGCGCCACGAGTTCTCAGGCCACACCTCGACACCGAAGTTCAGCCGGGACAACCACAATAAGACTTCATCCCTTTTGTCATGGTGGAGGGTTAACTTACGGAAGCCCTACTAATAAAATATTTACTCTGAGCCAGCCATTAGTTAAACCCCCATGAGTACTGATGCGACGCTCGAGCCCTTAGACAAGACATTTAAAGGCTGTGGCCCATCTGCACAGGGGCACGTTACAACAACAAACACTCTGCATTTAACAAGACCGTACTGACACTTTCTTAAGACCAAGAGAGTTCGGCGTAGGGATTTAACCGGGTGTGAACAGCATAACAAATGCTTGTCTTGCTGGCAACACTCAGATACCGGGTACGAATCTGATTGAAAGGTTCAGTCAAGCCTTGGACCGACGTGGTCCCTGGTTACAGGAAGGGAATTGATTAGGTCACCAGATCAATTGTGGTCTGGTCAACGCCTCCACCGGTTTCCTGCTGCCTTCCCATGTCTGCCAGCGGTGTTGACGAATAGGTAAATGGAGAGACACAACGAAGAGCATAAGGATCTTTGACAGTAACTAAAGGGCACGTTATTTTACAGAGATTGAGCACTGCTGTCGAATCTTTTTGTCTTGGACTCATCAGGTCGGATGCAAGCTTCAAAAGGGAGCAGCGGTTTACACTGAAAGGTTGCCAAGTCGACCCTGATTGGTCGAGGCCTGGCTCTGGAGAATGCACTAGGTACCTATTGACCTCCTGACATTTGTTTAATTCAGATGAAATGGCACAATGCCTGGGCATGCTCTTTCTGCTTGCAGAGGACAGTTTCCTGCCTGATGGAGCATTGCAGCGTAAAGTCAGACACAAGGACCCGCCCTGTGCAAGCAGAAAAGACATGCCCTAGTGGTGCACATTAAAAATAAAAACTACACTAGACCATGGGGGTACAATGGTCCCCTAACGCATTCTCCATGGCAATGTCTCGCCCTTTCAGAGTTGACTTGCCAATTGATCAGCGTCCTTTTCCCGTGCGGTATAAATTGTTGTTGACTTTAAAATTCGCTGTTCTTGCATCTATCCCTGATGAGTGCAAGGCGAAAAGGTTCGACAATGTGTGTCCTTTTTGTCAGCAACACGCCTATTATCTTATTGCTGAACTGAACACTCAATACATGAGGGGGTATAGACAGAGTCAATGCGAGTAGGCTCTTTCCACTTAGATTAGGAGAGATAAACCCGAGAGGACATGGCTTTAGGGTGAAAGGGGAAAGGTTTAGGGGGAACTTCTTCACTAAGAGAGTGGTGAGAGTGTGGAACGAGCTACCATCTGACGTGGTAAATGCGGACTCACTCTTAAGTTTTAAGGATAAATTGGATAGATACATGGATGGGAGAGGTCTGGAGTTTTATGGACTGGGCGCAGGTCAATGGGACTAGCGGAATGATATTTCGGCACAGACTAGAAGGGCCGAATGGCCTGTTTTCTGTGCTGTAGTGTTCTATGGTTCTATGGTTCTACAAACCAATGATCAGCTAATTACCCTAAGGGGAAGCTTCCCGATTCTCTCTCTGAATTATCGATATCAAGTCCTGCAGGGAAATGATCGTCACAATATTACACCAGAGGGAACAAAGAAGTGGTCCTTCAGATCATGGTGCCAGAGGGAAAAAACGCACTTCTCACCTTGTTTTTCTGCCACAACTCAGCATTTAAGACCATAAGACATAGGAGCAGGAATTAGGCCATTCGGCCCATCGAGTCTGCTCCGCCATTCAGTCATGGCTGATGTTTCTCAACCCCATTGTCCCGCCTTCTCCCCGTAACCTTTGACCCCCTTTACCAATCAAGAACCTATCTATCCTCGGTCTTAAATACAGAATCTTGGTGGGAATACAATTTCGTCCTGGACACTATCTCAATGTCGTTGTAATCTTATTGGGGGTCTGCTGTATGCTGAGCCCTACAACTGAGTTGCACTGACTGCGATGAACCAATTTATTTTATGTTCCCCTCACACGTTGAATTTCTGCTCCTAATGCGTGTACATGCTTTCATGTTGCGGGGTATATGGTGGCTGTGTACTCATTCACTGGACTGTTCATCCCCAGGCTAATATTCTTGGTACATGGGTTCAAACACCCACCACAGTAGCTGGTGGCATGTGCATTCAGATGCTGAAGCAGTCTATGTCCAAATGCAACCAGGCCTGGAGAACACCCAGGCTTGGGCTGACAAGTGGCAAGTGACATTCGCACCACACAAGTGCCAGGCAATGACCATCTCCAACAAGAGAGAATCCAACCATCGCCCCCTTGACGTTCAATGGCATTACCATCATTGAATTCCCCCACTGTCAACATCCTGGGGGTTACCATTGACCAGAAACTGAACTGGACTAACCATGTAAATACTGTGGCTACAAGAGCAGGTCAGAGGCTGGGAATCCTGCGGAGAGTCACTCACCTCCTGACTCCCCAAAGCCTGTCCTCCATCTGCAAGGCACTAGTCAAGGGTGTGATGGAATACCCTCCGCTTACCTGGAGGAGTGCAGCTCCAACAACACTCGAGAAGCTCGACACCATCCAGGACAAAGCAGTCCTCTTCATTGGCACCCCATCCACAAGTATTCACTCCCTCCACCACCAACACACAGTAGCAGCAGTGTGTGTACCATCTACAAACATTTACTCCCTCCACCCCCGACGCACAGTAGCAGCAGTGTGTGTACCATCTACAAGATGCACTGCAGAAATTCACCAAGGCTCCTTCGGCAGCACCTTCCAAACCCACGCCCACTACCACCTAGAAGGACAAGGGCAGCAGGTAGATGGGAACACCACCACCAGCTGGAATTTGCCCTACAAGCCAAAAGCCATCCTGACTTGGAAATGTATCGGCCGTTCCTTCACTGTCGCTGGGTCAAAATCCTGGATGTCCCTTCCAAACAACAGGGCTGTGGGTGTACCTACACCACAAGGACTGGATCGATTCAAGAAGGCAGCTCACCACCGCCTTCTCAAGGGGCAATTAGGGATGGGCAATAAATGCTGGGCCCAGCCAGCGACGCCCACATCCCGTGAATGAATTAAAAAAAAAATGAAAGCTAGTCTCAGTAATGGTGACCGTCTTCCAATATTAACATCTGGTTCATAAAAAAAACATATGATATAGGAGCAGAAATAGGCCATTCGGCCCATCGAGTCTGCTCCACCATTCAATAAGGTCATGACCGATCTGAATGTAACCTTAATCCCACACTCCTCCCTCCCTCCTCCCCATAACATTTCAACCCCTTTTTAATCAAGAATCCATCTCGCTCAGCCTTAGTAATATTCAAAGCTCTGCTTCCATTGCCTTTTGAGGAAGAGAGTTCCAAAGATACACGAAGATAAAAGCAAAATACTGCAGATGCTGGAAATCTGAAATAAAAAAACCCCAAAAAATGTTGGAAGAGCTCAGCAGGTCTGACAGCATCTGTGGAGATAGGAGCCATAAGGACTCGAAACATTAACTCTTGTTTTTTTCCTGCTGTCGGACCTGCTGAGTTTTTCCAATGTTTTCTGTCTTTGTTCCAAAGACTCCCGACCCTCTGTGGGAATACATTTCTCCTCATCTCTCTCTTAAACCGGTAACCCCTTATTTTTACACAGTGACCCCCTAGTTCTAGATTCCCCAACAAGAGGAATCATCCTCTTCGCATCCACCCTGTGAAGACCCCTCACGATCGTGTATGTTTCAATCAAGTCGCCTCTCACTCTTCCAAACTCCAGCGGATACAAGCCTAACCTGTCCAACCATTCCTCATAAGACAACCCCACCCATTCCAGGTATTAGTCTGGTAAACCTTCTCTGAGCTGCTCCTAATGCATTTACATCTTTCTTTAAATAAGGAACCCAGTATTGGACACAATACTCCAGTTGTGGTCTCACTAGTGCTCTGTATAACTGAAACTCTTTCGAGTTATCAACAGTCACAGATTGCAACTCTTTCGAGTACAATCACAGTTCTTGGTTTCCGGGAGTGGGACATGAACCCACAACCCTCTGATTCAAAGGCGAGGGTGCCATGAACTGAGCCACAGCTGACACCTCTCTGTATAACTGAAGCATAACCTCCCTACTTTTGTATTCAATCCTCCTCACAATAAGTGATAATATTCTATTAACTCCCCTAATTAACTGCTGTACCCGCACAATAACCTTTTGTGATTCATGCACGAGGACATTGAAATCCCCTTTTGGGTAGGGAATCTAAAGTCCTTGCCTGGCCTGTTCCACTGTGAGTCCAAAACCCCCCAGTAATGTGGTTGGCACTTAACTGCCCTCTGACAAGGCGCCGCTAGTCACTCAGGTCAAGGGGCAATTAGGGATGGGCAACAAATGCTGGCCTTGCCAGTGACACCCACATCCCACGAAAGCATTAAAATGAAAATGTAACATCAACACTATGAAAAAAGCAACAACAGCCCATTCAGAATCCAATGATATGCTTTATTTGAAGATTACATTATTCCAGTTAACAGGCAAAGACTATAATCATTGCTTACAAAGGCAAGTGTTGGGTTCATTGAACAGAGTTACTAAAGATTATTCCCATCAAACATATAGAGCCAGCTTACTTCAGGCAAACAGGTTAACACATTGAATTCAGTGAACCAGTTCACAACTTACAACCCTGGTCAGCAACGGGCATGGAATTTTGGACTGATCCCACCATGGATCCCGAACACTCGCCAAAACTGATTCATGCACAGGCGTTAGAAATTAATGGGCTTGTCGTGTGGTGGCACAGAGCTTGAGTATTGCTGAAAAAAACATTGTGTCAAAGCTTTTTGCCTTTCACTCATCAGGGCAATCGCAAACATGCCAATGTCAGGGCCCTGATATATCGGATCAAACAGCATGCTCCTTCTGCTGTTCGCAATGGGCAAGGTACAGACTGCACCCAAGCACCCTGTGCCGGCCAAACTCAAAACACAGTGTCCCACCTTAGATGGGATTCTGCGACTGGACAACACTTGCTAAATTACCCTCACCGTGCTACAAATCTTGCTGGCATCCAATTTACGATAGTCAGCCGGGCTTGCAGTAGGGTGCATTTGCATGTACTGCAGGCTGCCCGTATGAATCCACAGGGCAGACAGAAAGGACAGGTGCACACATTGCGCCTGCTGAAGCTCAACAAAATAAGTGACAGCCGTTCGCTGGTTCATTCCTCAGGGCAACGCCTTGACCAACCAGAGTCAAGCTGCCCGGGTTAACATTTCAAACAATGCTTGGAAGTTAACTGTCAGCCACCAATAACTGGTGCATTGTGCACGGCAACGCCTCTAACCAGAGTCCACTTGCCAACCAATCAGCACTCTATTCTCGCACAGCATAAAGGGTGCTGCTTCCCCTGAGATTGGTATTCTTGCTATTGTCCTGATGAGTTCAAGGCAAAAACCTTGGACACAATGTCTTCTTTCAGCAAGGCTCAATGAATGGTCTGAACAAGATCGCCTCGTGTGGTGAGGCAGAAGAGGTGGCGTCGGAGCCTATTACGCGGAGCGCCGGATATTCGGTCCATTTACAGGGACTAACACCAGGGACCCCCATTTGGTTCCACCGTTTTAGCGATTAGCAGTGCACAGCAGCCTCGAGTCCTAAGCTACCCACCGAATCAGCTTGGCGCACCTACACGTTCCCGCGCCAATCTGTCCCGACACTGGCGCAAAACGGGCGCAAGTGGACCCAACGCTTGCAACGTTTTAACAGGTGACTTCAGGCCCACAATAACGTGGCTGAGACTCTTCACTATAACTTCATGGGCCAATCTGTTCAAGGGCAGTTCAGGGGTTTTCATGGCAATTGATGATAGCTTCAGAGTTAACGATAGCTGAGAATAGCTTCACATGCCCAATGTCATGGCTTGAACTTAAACTTCACCCAAGTATCAGGTTGGGATTTGAACTCTTCAAGTTCAGTGGTATTACCACTACGCCACCGCCTCTCGCGTTTACATGAAGCAATGCTGACGCCCTCATATATTTAAAAGCCCCCGCTCTATCATGTTGAAACACCCCAAGCCTGAGTGCACATGAATCGAAAGGATTATTAGCCTGATATTTCATCAACAAAGAGGCACGATAGAATTTTGCTCTCTCAATTACGCTTGAGACTCTCTCTCTCTCCGAGATCTCCGCACAATCTGCATCAAGGATCGAGTCAAGTCAAGGCTGAAAATCTGGCGGCTATATCAAAAAGTAATCGGGTTGAAATATAGATATATAATATATAGGTGCTGCTGAAAAAGGGACATTCTTAGAAGGGCGAGACATGATAAGCACCCTCATTTCCCGGTTTTTACTGGTGTTCCATTTTATGGTAAAGAAAAGCAGTTCGGGCCAGTACTCTTATATCCCAGTTTTTTATTGTTTTTCGTTCTGGGTTGCACGATGCATCGATAAAAGCAAAAAAAACTGCGGACGCTGGAAATCCAAAACAAAAACAGAAACAGAAATATCTGGAAAAAAACTCAGCAGGTCTGGCAGCATCGGTGGATTTTAAAATCAACAATTTTAGATCTTGAACTCTCTCCTCCATCTCCACCCCCTTTCCGTTTCTTCCCCCTCCTTTTTTTGTTTTTATATAGATTTTCCTTTTCCCACCTATTTCCGTTATTTTTAAATGTATTTCCACCCATTGTTTATCTTTTAGCCCTTTTAGTATTTCCCCCCAGCCCCACTAGAGCCATCTGCACCTTGTCTGTCCTGCTTTCTACTCTTAATTAGCACATTGCTTTAGATAATATCACCACCTCTTTGTCCTTTTGTCTGTGACATCTTTTGGTTATCTCCACCTATCACCGGCTGCTTGTCCCAACAAAACCCCCTCCTCTTAAACCAGCTTATATCTCACCCCTTTTCTATTTTTACTTAGTTCCGTTGAAGGGTCATGAGGACTCGAAACGTCAACGGTGCTCCCTCTCCGCCGATGCTGCCAGACCTGCTGAGTTTTTCCGGGTATCTCTGTTTCTGTTTTCGTATGATGTGTCGGGTTTTACGACCCTCTGAACATTCAGTTTCAGCGCCTTGTTAGGGACTGAATACCGAGGAGGACGGGTAACAGGAGGAAAGTGCAGTATCGCTGGCTTTGCCAGTGGTTAAGCTGAATTTGCAATGATTAATTCGGTAATCCGACGAACGCCTATGCTAATAATTCGAGCAGATGGGTTGTTTTCTCGTTACCTTGCCATAATGAAACGACACTATCTGCCTGATTTCCCACCTACCCACCCATCTTCCGGGCCGAATTGATACCCACACTGGAGAAGGAAGAGGAAATTCAGCAGCCACACGACAGCCCCCCTTACCCCGCCCCAAAAGCATTTATAGGTAGAAGAACACCGCACAGAGGAGCACCAGCAGTGCCATGGCTTTCAGCAGCAGCGTCAGAGTGGCGTCCTCCTGACGGCCGGCCAGAGTGCGCGTTTTGGTCGGCTTCATGGCGCGGTCCCACTGGGTCAGGATGGTCTGTCGGGCCCCCTCCCACTTTCCGGGTCCCACCAGGCGAAACTGATAGGGCGAGCACGGGCCGAAGAAGATCTGATACGCCAGGCGTGGGTCGGCGAGGAAGAGGCGCTTGATGTCCAGTTTGGCTCCGATCTGCTCCGCCATCGAGTCCATGTAAGGGATGTAGTCGATTTTCAAGGTGCGCTTCTGGGAGCCCCCGGTCCTTGAGTGATGGGAAACACAAAACAGAGAAAACGACGAGTTAATTGTCTGCGAAGTTAAAGTCTTATCGATTACACGGTGAAGGGTTTTCGAAGCCAATTACATTAAGGGTTTTTGACTCGCTTGCGGAGGCTGAGAGTCAACTCGCAGACGCTTGTTCCTACCTCTCCCCCTGGACCATGACCCCACCGCGGAACATCAAGCCATTGTTTCCAGGACTGTCACTGACCTCATCTCCTCTGGAGATCTTCCTCCCACAGCTTCCAACCTGATAGTCGCCCAGCCTCGGACGGCCCGCTTCTACCTCCTACCCAAAATCCACAAACAGGACTGTCCCGGCAGACCGATCGAGTCAGCCTGTTCCTGCCCCATGGAACTCATTTCTCGTTATCTTGACTCCCTTCTCTCTCCCCTTGTCCAGTCCCTTCCCACCTACATCCGTGATTCCTCTGACACCTTACGTCACATCAACAATTTCCAGTTCCCTGGCCCCAACCGCTTCCTCTTCACCATGGATGTCCAATCCCTCTACACCTCCATCCCCCACCAGGATGGTCTGAGGGCCCTTAGCTTCTTCCTTGAACAGAGGCCCGAACAATCCCCATCCACCACTACTCTCCTCCGTCTGGCTGAACTTGTTCTCACACTGAACAATTTCTCCTTTAACTCCTCTCACTTCCTCCAAATAAAAGGTGTGGCTATGGGTACCCGCATGGGCCCCAGCTATGCCTGTCTCTTTATGGGGTATGTGGAACATTCCTTGTTCCAGTCCTACTCCGGCCCCCTCCCACAACTCTTTCTCCGGTACATCGATGATTACTTCGGTGCTGCTTCATGCTCTCGTCGGGACCTGGAAAAATTTATTAACTTTGCTTCCAATCTCCATCCCTCCATCATTTTCACATGGTCCATCTCTGACACTTCTCTTTCCTTCCTTGACCTCTCTGTCTCAATTTCTGATGATAGACTGTCCACCAATATCCATTACAAGCCTACCGACTCCCACAGCTACCTCGACTACAGCTCCTCACACCCCGCTTCCTGTAAAGACTCCATCCCATTCTCTCAGTTCCTTCGCCTCTGTCGCATCTGTTCTGATGATGCTACCTTCAAAAACAGTTCCTCTGACATGTCCTCCTTCTTCTTTAACCGAGGTTCTCCACCCACGGTCGTTGACAGGGCCCTCAACCGTGTCCGGCCCATCTCCTGTGCATCCGCCCTCACGCCTTCTCCTACCTCCCAGAAACATGATAGGGTCCCCCTTGTCCTCACTTATCACCCCACCAGCCTCCGCATTCAAAGGATCATCCTCTGCCATTTCCGCCAACTCCAGCATGATGCCACCACCAAACACATCTTCCCTTCACCCCCCCTGGCGGCATTCCGTAGGGATTTTTCCCTCCAGGACACCCTGGTCCACTCCTCCATCATCCCCTACTCCTCAACCCCCACCTATGGCACCTCCCCATGCCCACGCAGAAGATGCAACACCTGCCCCTTCACTTCCTCTCTCCTCACCGTCCAAGGGCCCAAACACTCCTTTCAAGTGAAGCAGCATTTCACTAGCATTTCCCCTAACTTAGTCTACTGCATTCGTTGCTCCCAATGCGGTTTCCTCTACATTGGAGAGACCAAACGCAAACTGGGCGACCGCTTTGCAGAACACCTGCGGTCTGTCCGCAAGAAAGACCCAAACCTCCCTGTCGCTTGCCATTTTAACACTCCACCCTGCTCTCTTGCCCACATGTCTGTCCTTGGCTTGCTGCATTGTTCCAGTGAAGCCCAACGCAAACTGGAGGAACAGCACCTCATCTTCCGACTAGGCACTTTACAGCCTTCCGGACTGAATATTGAATTCAACAACTTTAGATCTTAAACTCCCACTCCCCCCATCCCCACCCCATTTCTTTCCCCCCCCACCCCCCGCTTTTTTTTCAATAATTTATATAGATTCTTCTTTTCCCACCTATTTCCATTATTTTTAAATCTACAACTAATACCTTGTCAATCTTTCCACCCCACCCCCACTAGAGCTGTACCTTGAGTATCCTGCCATCCATTCTTAATTAGCACTTTTCTTAGATAATATCACCACCTTCAACACCTCTTTGATCCTTTTGTCTGTGACATCTTTTGATTATCTGCTCCTATCACTGCTTGCTTGTCCCTACAACCACCCCACCCTCAACTTCTCTCCCCCCGCCCCCCGCCTTAAACCAGCTTATATTTCACCCCTCTCCTAACTATGCTTCAGTTCTGCCGAAGGGTCATGAGGACTCGAAACGTCAACTCTTTTCTTCTCCGCCGATGCTGCCAGACCTGCTGAGTTTTTCCAGGTAATTCTGTTTTTGTTTTGGATTTCCAGCATCCGCAGTAGTTTTTTGTTTTTATCTAAGGGTTTTTGAAGCCAATTACATTGTTAAGGGTTTTGGAAGCTAATTACATTAAGGGTTTTTGAAACAAAAACAGAATTACCTGGAAAAACTCAGCAGGTCTGGCAGCATCGGTGGAGAAGAAAAGAGTTGACGTTTCGAGTCCTCATGACCCTTCGGCAGAACTGAAGTATAGTTAGGAGAAAGGTGAAATATAAGCTGGTCTAAGGCGGGGGGCGGGGGGAGAGAAGTTGAGGGTGGGGTGGTTGTGGGGATAAGCAAGCAGTGATAGGAGCAGATAATCAAAAGATGTCACAGACAAAAGGATCAAAGAGGTGTTGAAGGTGGTGATATTATCTAAGAAAAGTGCTAATTAAGAATGGATGGCAGGACACTCAAGGTACAGCTCTAGTGGGGGTGGGGTGGAAAGACTAACAAGGTATTGGTTGTAGATTTAAAAATAATGGAAATAGGTGGGAAAAGAAGAATCTATATAAATTATTGAAAAACAAAAGGGGGAGGGGGAAGAAACGGGGTGGGGATGGGGGGAGGGAGTTTAAGATCTAAAGTTGTTGAACTCAACATTCAGCCCGGAAGGCTGTAAAGTGTCTAGTCGGAAGATGAGGTGCTATTCCTCCAGTTTGCGTTGGGCTTCACTGGAACAATGCAGCAAGCCAAGGACAGACATGTGGGCAAGAGAACAGGCTGGAGTGTTAAAATGGCAAGCGACAGGGAGGTTTGGGTCTTTCTTGCGGGCAGACCGCAGGTGTTCCGCAAAACGGTCGCCCAGTTTGCGTTTGGTCTCTCCAATGTAGAGGAGACCGCATTGGGAGCAACGAATGCAACGAATGGTTTTTGAAGCCAATTACATTGGTAAGGTGAAGAGAAGCAGGCGATGGGTATTAAATGTCTTTGAGCAGACATAAATAGGGGGAAAATCCAGGCCAAAGTGGCCATTTACAGGTCCAAGAAGCGGGCCCTGGAGAGGGATGTTAGAGTTGACTGCTTGCCGCTATGCTACAGCTGTGGTCCTGCCCTGCTGATCCTGCAAAAAGAGCAGGGCGGTGTCCATCAGCAAGCTCGAGACCTTCCATGGCCAGTGGGCACAGCGGGTACCAGAGTGCATGGTCAGCCCCTGGGGAACACTATTTTAGTTTAATGAGCTAAGTTTCCTTGGAAAGATTTGTTCTTGCTAGATTGCCCCTTTAAGGGGCTGCTACCTCCCTTAACAGTTAACGAGTTGATCTGATTGGTAATTTATTGTTTTTTTTTAAGACAGCAGAAAAAATGGGGATAGCTGGGACACTGGGCTGAGCGAGAGGAGAGCTGGGAGGCTGAAGATGCCAATACACTCCCTCAATAAAGAAAAGCTCTGTTTCTGGGTTTCAGCTTCATAAAGCAGTTTGGATTCTACTCACCTGCTGCTGACCATGAAGGCACATTCTCACTATAAAGGCTACAGCCGGCTCACGTTCCAAATGACGGTTGGAAGTGCATTGGTTAGAATGGGGAATAATTAGTTGGTTGCACCGGACGATTACCTGGAATAAGAACTGGGGGGGGGTGTTTATGTTGCTGCACCCAGCACCTCACACAAGATGAACGCAAGTGACATTGGCGTTCTTGGTGCTTAAGAAAGCACCATTGCCCTCTCTCGGACACACTGGGAGAGCACTGGCAATTGCTAATGGCGCTGTTTTAATTAGTACCATAGGACACTACAGCGCAGAAAACAGGCCATTCGGCCCTTCTAGTCTGTGCCAAAATATTATTCCGCTAGTCCCATTGACCTGCACCCAGTCCATAACCCTCCAGACCTCTCCCATCCATGTATCTATCCAATTTATTCTTAAAACTTAAGAGTGAGCCCGCATTTACCACGTCAGATGGTAGCTCATTCCACACTCTCACCACTCTCTGAGTGAAGAAGTTGCCCCTAAACCTTTCCCCTTTCACCCTAAAGCCATGTCCTCTCGTGTTTATCTCTCCTAATCTAAGTGGAAAGAGCCTACTCGCGTTTACTCTGTCTATACCCCTCACAATTTTGTAAACTTCTATCAAATCTCCCCTCATTCTTCTACGCTCCAAGGAATAAAGTCCTAACCTGTTTAATCTTTCCCTGCAACTCAACTCCTGAAGACCCGGCAACATCCTAGTAAATCTTCTCCGCGCTCTCTCAATCTTACAATTATTGGGAAACAAAATAATGCCAAGCCTATCAGTGGACCGAGAGCAACTGATAACTGTAAAACATGGATGAAAAAATGCCAAGAATGTATAGGGCATCAGTTAGACCACATGGGACCAAGGGACACAGTCTCAGACGAAGGGGGTGGGCCATTTAGGGCTGAGGTGAGAAGGGGTTTATTCACTCAGAGGGCAGTGAATCTTTGGAATTCTCCTCCCTAGAGGGTGTGGAGAGTCAGTCATTGAATACGTCCAAGATAGAGATCGATAGGTGTCTAGATAGTAAACACATAATGAGATATGGGGATAGTGTGGGAAAATGGCATTGAGATAGGAGCTCAGCTTCGGTCTAATTGAATCGAGGGGCTGAATGGCCTCGCCCCGCTCCTATTTCCCACGTTCCTATGCATTGGGAGTGCTGTGCACAGGTTTGGTGCCTTTCGTTAAGAAAGGATATAGTGGCATTGGAAGCAGTTCAGAGGAGGTTCACTTGGCTGATCCCTGGGTGAAGGGGTTAACTTAGGAGGAAGGGTTGGACAGGTTGTGCCTGGATCCATTGGAGTTTAGAAGAACGAGAGTTGGTCTTACTGAAACATATCAGGCCCTGAGGAGAGTTGGCAGGGTCTATGCGAAGAGGATGTTCCCCTTTGTCGGAGGAGTCCAGAACTGGGGCCTACCATTTTATTGAATGAAATAAGATCTCTTTCTCTTCCTGAGGTGGGGTCGGTAGCCTGGAGTTCGCTTCCCCCAGAGAGAGAGGAGCGGATGCTGGATCTGTGCACATATTCAATGCAGAGTTGGACAGATTGGACCAGGGAGTCACGACTTATGGGGGCGTTGGGTGTGTTGTGGGGGCAGTTAGGAAAGTGGGTTTGAGGCCAAAATCAGATCAGTCATGATCCCAGGGAGTGGCACAGCGGGGCACAAAGGCCGAATGGCCCACTCCCGCTCCTAATCCTTAATGGTTCATGGCATGTGGCTAGGCCAGCATTTATTGCCTGTCGCTAATCGCCCCTTGCTCAGTGGCGTTTAAGAGCCAACCTGGGCCCGGAGTCACATGTAGGCCAGGCTGCGTAGTGACGGCAGATCTCCTTCCCTAAGGGACGCGAGTGAACCAGATGGGGGCCCTGTGGCCTCCTGTTCTTGTGGTGCGAGCGGCATTACCGTCGGTGTTAGCTGGAGGGGGGACGCGGGCACTTTCCCATCAAGCACTCCGTGCGTCGGCTACTACTTTTGGGCGGCGACTGTGAGCATTCCATTGACCGTTTCGTTTGACAGCGGTTTTGGATGTAGCGGAGAGTCAGCCACCAGGAAAGGTGAGGCAAAAGGGGCGGTGTACTGGATCAGCTACAGGTTTGAGGCTGGACCGGATAATTACAGCTTTGGACTGCGATGAAACCGGAATTTAATCAGCTCCGTGCAATGGCGGTGGGAGACAGTCGCACACCATCTGGTTGGCACTGCCAGCCAAGTTCAAGTTCTAGCCTGAGCGTCGGACAAGGATCTAAATAACTTGCAGGCAAAATAAAACGTCTTGTTTATTAATCTCCTAAAATTTCAATTCATTTCCCAGCAATATTTTCGAAAAACTCTTTCCTTGAAGATTTCAGGCTTTGATTGAGCCAAGATGGCTTGTGACATGTCCACCCATGGCGTCCTCAGAAACAGAGGTGGGCGTTTATCAGCGCAGAAGTGATAAGTGGGAGTGAGCTGGTTGCTGAGACTCACTGGGGAGCTGTAACTGGACAGAGATGCAAATATGCGCAAAGGGAGCAGCCGTGCTGGATGAACTGGGACAATGAGCTGAGTTGCAGTGGAACACGTGTGGGGATTTATTATATTCATTCACGGGGTGTGGGCGTCGCTGGCTGGGCCCAGGCATTTATTGCCCGTCCCTAGTTGCCGCTTGAGATGGTGGTGGGTGAGCTGCATTCTTGAACCGCTGTAGTCCCTGTGGTGTAGGTACACCCACAGCGCTGTTAGGGAGGGAGCTCCAGGATTTTGTCCCAGTGGTGTAGGTACACCCACACTGCTGTTAGGAAGGGAGTTCCAGGATTTGGAACCAGTGACAGTGAAGGAACGGCCGACATATTTCCAAGTCAGGATGGTGAGTGACTTGGCGGGGAACTTCCAGGTGGTGGTGTTCCCATGTGTCTGCGGCCCTTGTCCTTCTAGATGTTAGGTGCGGGAGAGGAGTGGGCCGTGGTGTAGTGCTGCGGGAGTGGTGCGGGCAGTGGTGTAGCGCTGTGGGAGTGGTGTGGGCAGGGGTGTAGTGCTGCGGGAGCGGAGTGGGCCGTGGTGTAGTGCTGCGGGAGTGGTGTGGGCAGTGGTGTAGTGCTGCGGGAGTGGTGTGGGCCGTGGTGTAGTGCTGCGGGAGTGGTGTGGGCAGTGGTGTAGTGCTGCGGGAGTGGTGTGGGCAGTGGTGTAGCGCTGTGGGAGTGGTGTGGGCAGTGGTGTAGTGCTGCGGGAGTGGTGTGGGCAGTGGTGTAGTGCTGCGGGAGTGGTGTGGGCAGTGGTGTAGAGCTGCGGGGGTGGTGTGGGCAGTGGAGTAAGCTCCGGGGGTGGTGTGGGCAGTAGTGTAATGTTGCGGGAGTGGTGTGGCCAGTGGTGTAGTGCTGCGCGAGTGGTTTGGGCAGTGGTGCAGTGCTGCGGGGGTGGTGTGAGCAGTGGTGTAGAGCTGCGGGAGTGGTTTGGGCAGTGGTGTAGTGCTGCGGGAGAGGTGTGGGCAGTGGTGTAGAGCTGTGGGAGTGGTGTGGGCAGTGGTGTAGTGCTGCGGGAGTGGTGTGGGCAGTGGTGTAATGCTGCGGGAGTGGTGTGGGCAATGGTGTAATGCTGCGGGGGTGGTGTGGTCTGTGGTGTAATGCTGCGGGAGTGCTGTGGGCAGAGGTGTAGTGCTGTGGGGGTGGTGTGGGCAGTGGTGTAGTGCTGCGGGAGTGGTGTGGGCAGTGGTGTAGTGCAGGGGGGTGGTGTGGGCAGTGGTGTAATGCTGCGGGGGTGGTGTGGGCAGTGGTGTAATGCAACGGGAGTGGTGTGGGCAGTGGTGTAGTGCTGCGAGAGTGGTTTGGGCAGTGGTGCAGTGCTGCGGGAGTGGTGTGGGCAGTGGTATAGCGCTGCAGGAGTGGTGTGGGCAGTGGTGTATTGCTGCAGGGGTGGTGTGGTCAGTGGTGTAGTGCTGCGGGAGTGGTGTTGGCAATGGTGCAGTGCTACGAGAGTGGTGTGGGCAGTGGTGTAGTGCTGCGGGGGTGGTGTGGGCAGTTGTGTAGTGTAGCGGGAGTAGTGTGGGTAGTGGTGTAGTGCTGCGGGAGTGGTGTGGGCAGTGGTGTAGTGCTGCGAGAGTGGTGTGGGCAGTGGTGTTGTGCTGTGGGAGTGGTGTGGGCAGTGGTGTAGTGCTGCGGGAGTGGTGTGGGCAGTGGTGTAATGCTGCGGGAGTGGTGTGGGCAATGGTGTAATGCTGCGGGGGTGGTGTGGTCTGTGGTGTAATGCTGCGGGAGTGCTGTGGGCAGAGGTGTAGTGCTGTGGGGGTGGTGTGGGCAGTGGTGTAGTGCTGCGGGAGTGGTGTGGGCAGTGGTGTAGTGCAGGGGGGTGGTGTGGGCAGTGGTGTAATGCTGCGGGGGTGGTGTGGGCAGTGGTGTAATGCAACGGGAGTGGTGTGGGCAGTGGTGTAGTGCTGCGAGAGTGGTTTGGGCAGTGGTGCAGTGCTGCGGGGGTGGTGTGAGCAGTGGTGTAGAGCTGCGGGAGTGGTGTGGACAGTGGTGGAGTGCTGCGGGAGTGGTGTGGGCAGTGGTGTAATGCTGCGGGATAGTTGTGGGCAGTGGTGTAATGCTGCGGGGGTGGTGTGGGCAGAGGTGTAGTGCTGCGGGGGTGGTGTGGGCAGTGGTGAAATGCTGCGGGAGTGGTGTGGGCAGTGGTGTAGTGCTGCAGGAGTGGTGTGGGCATTGGTGTATTTCTGCGGGAGTTGTGTGGGTAGTGGTGTAATGGTGCGGAAGTGGTGTGGGCAGTAGAGTAGTGCTGCGGGAGTGGTGTGCACAGTGGTATAGTGCTGCGGGGGTGGTGTGGGCAGTGGTGTAACACTGTAGGAGTGGTGTGGCCAGTGGTGTAATGCTGCGGGAGTGGTGTGGTCAGTAGTGTAGTGCTGTGGGAGTGGTGTGGTCAGTGGTGTAATGCTGCGGGAGTGGTGTGGTCTGTGGTGTAGTTCTGCGGGAGTGGTGTGGGCAGTGGTGTAGAGCTGTGGGAGTGGAGTGGTCAGTGGTGTGCAGCTGTGGGAGTGGTGTGGGCAGTGGTGTAGTGCTGTGGGGGTGGTGTGGGCAGTGGTGTAGTGCTGTGGGGGTGGTGTGGGCAGTGGTGTAGTGCTGTGGGGGTGGTGTGGGCAGTGGTGTAGTGCTGCGGGAGTGGTGTGGGCAGTGGTATAGCGCTGCAGGAGTGGTGTGGGCAGTGGTGTATTGCTGCAGGGGTGGTGTGGTCAGTGGTGTAGTGCTGCGGGAGTGGTGTTGGCAATGGTGCAGTGCTACGAGAGTGGTGTGGGCAGTGGTGTAGTGCTGCGGGGGTGGTGTGGGCAGTTGTGTAGTGTAGCGGGAGTAGTGTGGGTAGTGGTGTAGTGCTGCGGGAGTGGTGTGGGCAGTGGTGTAGTGCTGCGAGAGTGGTGTGGGCAGTGGTGTTGTGCTGTGGGAGTGGTGTGGGCAGTGGTGTAGTGCGGCGGGAGTGGTGTGGGCAGAGGTGAAGTGTAGCGGGAGTGGTGTGGGTAGTGGTGTAGTGCGGCGGGAGTGGTGTGGGCAGAGGTGAAGTGTAGCGGGAGTGGTGTGGGTAGTGTTGCAGTGCTGTGGGAGTGGTGTGGGTAGTGGTGTAGTGCTGCGGGAGTGGTGTGGGCAGAGGTGTAGTGCTGCGGGAGTGGTGTGGGCAGAGGTGTAGTGCTGCGGGAGTGGTGTGGGCAGAGGTGTAGTGCTGCGGGTGTGGTGTGGGAAGTAGTGTAATGCTGCGGGGGTGGTGTGGGCAGTGGTGAAATGCTGCGGGAGTGGTGTGGGCAGTGGTGTATTTCTGCGGGAGTTGTGTGGGCAGTGGTGTAATGGTGCGGAAGTGATGTGGGCAGTAGTGTAGTGCTGGGGGAGTGGTGTGTGCAGTGGTGAAATGCAGCGGGAGTGGTGTGGGCAGTGGTGTAGTGCTGCGGGGGTGGTGTGGGCAGTGGTGTAGTGCAGCGGGAGTGGTGTTGACAGTGTTCTAATGCTGCAGGAGTGGTGCGTGCAGTGGTGTAATGCTGCGGGGGTGGTGTGGGCAGTGGTGTAGTGCTGCGGGAGTGGTGTGGGCAGTGGTGTAGTGCTGAGGGAGTAGTGTGGGCAGTGGTGAAATGCAGCGGGAGTGGTGAGGTCATTGGTGTAGTGCTGCGGGGGTGTTGTTGGTAGTGGTGTAATGCTGTGGGAGTGGTGTGTGTAGTGGTTTAGTGCTGCGAGAGTGGTGTGGGCAGTGGTTTAATGCTGTGGGAGTGGTGTGGGAAGTGGTGTAGTGCTGTGGGAGTGGTGTGGGCAGTGGTGTAGTGCTGTGGGAGTGGTGTGGGCAGTGGTGTAGTGCTGTGGGAGTGGTGTGGGCAGTGGTTTAGTGCTGCGGGTGTGGTGTGGGCAGTGCTGTAGTGCTGTGGGGGTGGTGTGGGCAGTGGTGTAGTGCTGCGAGAGTGGTGTGGGCAGTGGTTTAATGCTGTGGGAGTGGTGTGGGAAGTGGTGTAGTGCTGCGAGAGTGGTGTGGGTAGTAGTGTAGTGCTGTGGGAGTGGTGTGGGCAGTGGTGTAGTGCTGTGGGAGTGGTGTGGGCAGTGGTGTAATGCTGCGAGCGTGGTGTGGGCAGTGGTGTAGTGCTGTGGGAGTGGTGTGGGCAGTGGTGTAATGCTGCGGGAGTTGTGTGGGCAGTAGTGTAGTGCTGCGGGGGTGGTGTGGGCAGTGGTGTAGTGCTGGGAGAGTTGTGTGGGCAGTGGTTTAATGCTGTAGGAGTGCTGTGGGAAGTGGTGTGGTGCTGTGGGAGTGGTGTGGGCAGTGGTGTAATGCTGCGGGAGTGATGTGGGCAGTGGTGTAATGCTGTGGGAGTGGTGTGCGCAGAAGTGTAATGCTGCGAGAGTGGTTTGGGCAGTGGTTTAATGCTGTGGGAGTGGTGTGGGCAGTGGTGTAGTGCTGCGAGAGTGGTGTGGGCAGTGGTTTAATGCTGTGGGAGTGGTGTGGGCAGTGGTGAAGTGCAGCGGGTGTGGTGTGGGCAGTGGTGAAGTGCTGTGGGAGTGGTCTGGGCAGTGGTGAAGTGCAGCGGGTGTGGTGTGGGCAGTGGTGTAGTGCTGCGGGAATGGTCTGGGCAGTGCTCTAGCGCTGCGGGAGTGGTGTGGGCATTGCTGTAATGCTGAGGGAGCGGTGAGGGCAGTGGTGTAGCGTTGCGGTGGTAGTTTAGGCAGTGGTGTAGTGCTGCGGGTGTGTTGTGGGCAGTATTGTAAGGCTGCGGGAGTGGTGTGGGCAGTGGTGTAGTGCTGCTGGGGTGGTGTGGGCAGTGGTGTAGCGCTGAGGTAGTGGTGTGGGCAGTGGTGTAATGCTGCAGGAGTGGTTTGGGCAGTGGTGTAGTGCTGCGGGGGTGGTGTGGGCAGTGGTGTAACACTGTGGGAGTGGAGTGGGCAGTGGTGTAGTGCTGCGGGAGTGGTGTGGGTAGTGTTGCAGAGCTGCGGGAGTGGTGTGGGCAGTGGTGTAGTGCTGCGGGAGAGGTGTGGGAAGTGGTGTAGCGCTGCGGTAGTGGTGTGGGCAGTGGTGTAGTGCTGCTGGGGTGGTGTGGGCAGTGGTGTAGCGCTGAGGTAGTGGTGTGGGCAGTGGTGTAATGCTGCAGGAGTGGTTTGGGCAGTGGAGTAGTTCTGCGGGGGTGGTGTGGGCAGTGGTGTAGTGCTGCGGGAGTGGTGTGGGTAGTGTTGCAGTGCTGCGGGAGTGGTGTGGGCAGTGGTGTAGCGCTGCGGTAGTGGTGTGGGCAGTGGTGTAATGCTGCGGGAGTGTTGTGGGCAGTGGTGTAGTACTGCGGGAGTGGTGTGTGCAGTGGTGTAGTGCTGTGGGGGTGGTGTGTGCAGTGGTGTAGTGCTGCGGGGGTGGTGTAGGCAGTGGTGTAGTGCTGAGGGGGTGGTGTGGGAAGTGTTGTAGTGCTGAGGGGGTGGTGTGGGCAGTGGTGCAGTGCTGCGGGGGTGGTGTGGGAAGTGTTGTAGTGCTGAGGGGGTGGTGTGGGCAGTGGTGCAGTGCTGCGGGGGTGGTGTGGGCAGTGGTGTAGTGCTGCGAGAGTGGTGTGGGCAGTGGTGTAGTGCTGCGAGAGTGGTGTGGGCAGTGGTGAAATGCAGCGGGAGTGCTGAGGTCATTGGTGCAGTGCTGCGGGGATGGTGTGCGCAGTGCTGTACAGCTGTGGGAGTGGTGTGGGCAGTGCTGTAATGCTGTCGGAGTGGTGTGGGCAGTGGTGTAGTGCTGTGGGGGTGGTGTGGGCAGTGGTGTAGTGCTGTGGGGGTGGTGTGGGCAGTGTTGTAGCGCTGCGGGAGTGGTGTGGGCAGTGGTTTAGTGCTGCGGGAGTGGTGTGGGTAGTGGTGTAATGCTGTGGGAGTGGTGTGGTCAGTGGTGTAATGCTGCGGGGGTGTTGTTGGTAGTGGTGTAATGCTGCGGGAGTGGTGTGTGTAGTGGTTTAGTGCTGCGAGAGTGGTGTGGGCAGTGGTTTAATGCTGTGGGAGTGGTGTGGGCAGTGGTGAAGTGCAGCGGGTGTGGTGTGGGCAGTGGTGAAGTGCTGTGGGAGTGGTCTGGGCAGTGGTGAAGTGCAGCGGGTGTGGTGTGGGCAGTGGTGTAGTGCTGCGGGAATGGTCTGGGCAGTGCTCTAGCGCTGCGGGAGTGGTGTGGGCATTGCTGTAATGTTGAGGGAGCGGTAAGGGCAGTGGTGTAGCGCTGCGGTGGTAGTTTAGGCAGTGGTGTAGTGCTGTGGGTGTGTTGTGGGCAGTATTGTAAGGCTGCGGGAGTGGTGTGGGCAGTGGTGTAGTGCTGCGGGAGTGGTGTGGGCAGTGGTGTAGTGCTGCTGGGGTGGTGTGGGCAGTGGTGTAGCGCTGAGGTAGTGGTGTGGGCAGTGGTGTAATGCTGCAGGAGTGGTTTGGGCATAGGTGTAGTGCTGCGGGGGTGGTGTGGGCAGTGGTGTAACACTGTGGGAGTGGAGTGGGCAGTGGTGTAGTGCTGCGGGAGTGGTGTGGGTAGTGTTGCAGTGCTGCGGGAGTGGTGTGGGCAGTGGTGTAACACTGTGGGAGTGGTGTGGTCAGTGGTGTAATGCTGCGGGGGTGTTGTTGGTAGTGGTGTAATGCTGCGGGAGTGGTGTGTGTAGTGGTTTAGTGCTGCGAGAGTGGTGTGGTCAGTGGTGTAATGCTGCGGGGGTGGTGTGGTCAGTGGTGTAGTGCAGTGGGAGTGATGTGGGCAGAGGTGTAGTGCTGCGAGAGTGGTGTGGGCAGTGGTTTAATGCTGTGGGAGTGGTGTGGGCAGTGGTGTAGTGCTGCGAGAGTGGTGTGGGCAGTGGTTTAATGCTGTGGGAGTGGTGTGGGCATTGCTGTAATGCTGAGAGAGCGGTGAGGGCAGTGGTGTAATGCTGCAGGAGTGGTTTGGGCAGTTGTGTAGCGCAGCGGTGGTAGTTTAGGCAGTGGTGTAGTGCTGCGGGGGTGGGGTGGGCAGTGGTGTAATGCTGCAGGAGTGGTTTGGGCAGTGGTGTAGTGCTGCGGGCGTGGTGTGGGCAATGGTGTAACGCTGTGGGAGTGGTGTGGGCAGTGGTGTAGTGCTACGGGAGTGGTGTGAGCAGTGGTGTAGCGCGGCGGTAGTGGTGTGGGGAGTGGTGTAATGATGCAGGAGTGGTTTGGGCAGTGGTGTAGTGATGCTGGGGTGGTGTGGGCAGTGGTGTAACAATGTGGGAGTGGTGTGGGCAGTGGTGTAGTGCTGCGGGAGTGGTGTGGGTAGTATTGCAGTGCTGCGGGAGTGTTGTGGGCAGTGGTGTATTGCTGCGGGAGTGGTGTGGGCAGTGGTGTAATGCTGCGGGAGTGTTGTGGGCAGTGGTGTAGTGCTGCGGGAGTGGTGTGGGCAGTGGTGTAGTGCTGCGGGGGTGGTGTGGGCTGTGGTGTAATGCTGCGGGAGTGGTGTGGGGAGTGGTGTAATGCTGCAGGAGTGGTTTGGGCAGTGGTGTAGTGATGCGGGAGTGGTGTGGGCAGTGGTGTAGTGCTGCGGGGGTGGTGTGGGCAGTGGTGTAATGCTGCGAGAGTGGTGTGGGCAGTGGTGTAGTGCTGTGGGGGTGGTGTGAGCAGTGGTGTAGTGCTGCGGGGGTGGTGTGGGCAGTGGTGTAGTGCTGCGAGAGTGGTGCGGGCAGTGGTGTAGCGTTGTGGGAGTGGTGTGGTCGGTGGTGTAATGCTGTGAGAGTGATGTGGGCAGTGGTGTAGTGCTGCGGGAGTGGTGTGGGCAGTGGTGTAATGCTGCGGGCGTGGTGTGGGCAGTGGTGTAATGCTGCGGGAGTGGTGTGGGCAGTGGTGTAGTGCTGTGGGGGTGGTGTGGGCAGTGGTGTAGTGCTGCGGAGGTGATGTGGGCAGTGGTGTAGTGCTGCCTGAGTTGTGTGGGCAGTGGTGAAATGCAGCGGGAGTGCTTAGGTCATTGGTGCAGTGCGGCGGGGATGGTGTGGGCAGTGGTGTAGAGCTGTGGGAGTGGTGTGGGCAGTGGTGTAATGGTGCGAGAGTGATGTGGGCAGTGGTGTAATGGTGCGGGAGTGGTGTGGGAAGTGGTGTAGTGCTGCGAGAGTGGTGTGGGCAGTGGTGTAGCGCTGTGGGAGTGGTGTGGGCAGTGGTGTAATGCTGCGGGAGTGGTGTGGGCAGTGGTGTAGTGCTGTGGGTGTGGTGTGAGCAGTGGTGTAGTGCTGCGGGAGTGGTGTGGGAAGTGGTGTAGTGCTGTGGGTGTGGTGTGGACAGTGGGGTAGTGCTGCCTGGGTGGCGTGGTCAGTGGTGTAGTGCTGCGGGAGTGGTGTGGGCAGTGGTGTAACGCTGCGGTAGTGGTGTGGGCAGTGGTGTAGCGCTGCGGTAGTGGTGTGGGTAGTGCTGAGTGTGTGGTGTGGGCAGTGGTGTAGTGCTGCGAGAGTGTTGTGGGCAGCGGTGTAGTGCTGAGTGTGTGGTGTGGGCAGTGGTGTAGTGCTGCGGGGGTGGTGTGGGCAGTGGTGAAGTGCTGCGGGAGTGGTGTGGGCAGAGGTGTAGTGTGGCGGGAGTGGTGTGGGCAGTGGTGTAGTGCTGCGGGAGTGGTGTGGGCAGTGGTGTAATGCAGCGGGATTGGTGAGGGCAGTGGTGTAGTGCTGCGGGAGTGGTTTGGGCAGTGGTGTAATGCTGCGGGATTGGTGAGGGCAGTGGTGTAGTGCTGCGGGAGTTGTGTAGGCAGTGGTGTAATGCTGCAGGTTTGTTGAGGGCAGTGGTGTAGTGCTGCAGGAGTGGTGTGGGCAGTGGTGTAATGCTGCGGGATTGCTGATGGCTGTGATGTAATGGTGCGGAAGTGGTGTGGGCAGTGGTGTAGCGCTGCGGTAGTGGTGTGGGCAGTGGTGTAATGCTGCAGGAGTGCTTTGGGCAGTGGTGTAGTGCTGCGGGGGTGGTGTGGGCAGTGGTGTAAAGCTGTGGGAGTGGAGTGGGCAGTGGTGTAGTGCTGCGGGAGTGGAGTGGGTAGTGTTGCAGTGCTGCGGGAGTGTTGTGGGCAGTGGTGTAGTGCTGCGGGAGTGGTGTGGGCAGTGGTATAGTGCTGCGAGAGTGGTGTGGGCAGTGGTGTAGCGCTGTGGGAGTGGTGTGGGCAGTGGTGTAATGCTGCGGGAGTGGTGTGGGCAGTGGTGTAGTGCTGTGGGTGTGGTGTGAGCAGTGGTGTAGTGCTGCGGGAGTGGTGTGGGAAGTGGTGTAGTGCTGTGGGTGTGGTGTGGACAGTGGGGTAGTGCTGCCTGGGTGGCGTGGTCAGTGGTGTAGTGCTGCGGGAGTGGTGTGGGCAGTGGTGTAACGCTGCGGTAGTGGTGTGGGCAGTGGTGTAGCGCTGCGGTAGTGGTGTGGGTAGTGCTGAGTGTGTGGTGTGGGCAGTGGTGTAGTGCTGCGAGAGTGTTGTGGGCAGCGGTGTAGTGCTGAGTGTGTGGTGTGGGCAGTGGTGTAGTGCTGCGGGGGTGGTGTGGGCAGTGGTGAAGTGCTGCGGGAGTGGTGTGGGCAGAGGTGTAGTGTGGCGGGAGTGGTGTGGGCAGTGGTGTAGTGCTGCGGGAGTGGTGTGGGCAGTGGTGTAATGCAGCGGGATTGGTGAGGGCAGTGGTGTAGTGCTGCGGGAGTGGTTTGGGCAGTGGTGTAATGCTGCGGGATTGGTGAGGGCAGTGGTGTAGTGCTGCGGGAGTTGTGTAGGCAGTGGTGTAATGCTGCAGGTTTGTTGAGGGCAGTGGTGTAGTGCTGCAGGAGTGGTGTGGGCAGTGGTGTAATGCTGCGGGATTGCTGATGGCTGTGATGTAATGGTGCGGAAGTGGTGTGGGCAGTGGTGTAGCGCTGCGGTAGTGGTGTGGGCAGTGGTGTAATGCTGCAGGAGTGCTTTGGGCAGTGGTGTAGTGCTGCGGGGGTGGTGTGGGCAGTGGTGTAAAGCTGTGGGAGTGGAGTGGGCAGTGGTGTAGTGCTGCGGGAGTGGAGTGGGTAGTGTTGCAGTGCTGCGGGAGTGTTGTGGGCAGTGGTGTAGTGCTGCGGGAGTGGTGTGGGCAGTGGTATAGTGCTGCGGGAGTGGTTTGCGCAGTGGTGTAGTGCTGCGGGGGTGGTGTGGGCAGTGGTGTAGTGCTGCGAGAGTGGTGTGGGCAGTGGTGTAGCGCTGTGGGAGTGGTGTGGGCATTGGTGTAATGCTGCGAGAGTGTTGTGGGCAGTGGTGTAGTGCTGAGTGTGTGGTGTGGGCAGTGGTGTTGTGCTGCGAGAGTGGTGTGGGCAGTGGTGTAACGCTGTGGGAGAGGTGTGGGCAGTGGTGTAATGCTGCGAGAGTGGTGTGGGCATGTGGTGTAGTGCTGCGAGAGTGGTGTGGGCAGTTGTGTAGTGCTGCGGGAGTGGTGTGCGCAGTGGTGTAGCGCTGTAGGAGTGGTGTGGCCAGTGGTGTAATGCTGCGGGAGTGTTGTGGTCAGTAGTGTAGTGCTGTGGGAGTGGTGTGGGCAGTGGTGTAATGCTGCGGGAGTGGTGTGGGCACTGGTGTATTTCTGCAGGAGCTGTGTTTGCAGTGGTGTAATGCTGCGGGATTGGTGAGGGCAGTGGTGTAGTGCTGCGGGAGTGGTGTCGGCAGTGGTGCAATGCTGCGGGATTGGTGAGGGCAGTGGTGAAGTGCTGCGGGAGTGGAGTGGGCAGTGGTGTAATGCTGCGGGTTTGTTGAGGGCAGTGGTGTAGTGCTGCAGGAGTGGTGTGGGCAGTGGTGTAATGCTGCGGGAGTGGTGTGGGCACTGGTGTATTTCTGCAGGAGCTGTGTTTGCAGTGGTGTAATGCTGCGGGATTGGTGAGGGCAGTGGTCTAGTGCAGCGGGAGTGGTGTGGTCAGTAGTGTAGTGCTGTGGGAGTGGTGTGGTCAGTGGTGTAATGCAGCGGGAGTGGTGTGGGCAGTGGTGTAGTGCTGTGGAGGTAGTGTGGGCAGTGGTGTAGTGCTGTGGGGTGGTGTGTGCAGCGGTTTAGTTCTGCAGGAGAGGTGTGGGCAGTGGTGTAGTGCTGTGGAAGTGGTGTGGGAAGTGGTGTAGTGCTGCGAGAGTGGTGTGGGCAGTAGTGTAGTGCTGCGGGAGTGGTGTGCGCAGTGGTGTAGTGCTGCGGGGGTGGTGTGGGCAGTGGTGTAGCGCTGTAGGAATGGTGTGGCCAGTGGTGTAATGCTGCGGGAGTGTTGTGGTCAGTAGTGTAGTGCTGTGGGAGTGGTGTGGGCAGTGGTGTAATGCTGCGGGAGTGGTGTGGGCACTGGTGTATTTCTGCAGGAGCTGTGTTTGCAGTGGTGTAATGCTGCGGGATTGGTGAGGGCAGTGGTGTAGTGCTGCGGGAGTGGTGTCGGCAGTGGTGCAATGCTGCGGGATTGGTGAGGGCAGTGGTGTAGTGCTGCGGGAGTGGAGTGGGCAGTGGTGTAATGCTGCGGGTTTGTTGAGGGCAGTGGTGTAGTGCTGCAGGAGTGGTGTGGGCAGCGGTGTAACGATGTGGGAGTGGTGTGGGCAGTGGTGTAGTGCTGCGGTGGTGGTGTAGGCAGTGGTGTATTGCTACGGGGGTAGTGTGGGCAGCGGTGCAGCGCTGTGGGAGTGGTGTGGGCAGTAGTGTAATGCTGCGGGAGTGGTGTGTGCGGTGCTGTAGTGCTACGGGAGTAGTGTGGGCAGCGGTGCAGCGCTTTGGGAGTGGTGTGGGCAGTGGTGTAATGCTGCGGGGGTAGTGTGGGCAGTGGTGTAATGCTGCGGGGGTGGTGTGGGCAGTGGTGTAATGCTGTGTGGGTAGTGTGGGCAGTGGTGTAATGCTGCGAGAGTGTTGTGGGCAGCGGTGTAGTGCTGTGGGGGTGGTGTGGGCAGTGGTGTAGCGCTGCGAGATTGGTGTGGGCAGTGGCGTAATGCTGCGAGAGTGGTGTGGGCTGTGGTGTATTTCTGTGTGGGTGGTGTGGGCAGTGGTGTAGTGCTGCGGGGGTGGTGTTGGCAGTGGTGTAGTGCGGCCTGAGTTGTGTGGGCATTAGTGTAGCGCTGCGGGAGTGGTGTGCGCAGTGGTGTAATGCTGCGAGAGTGGTGTGGGCAGTGGTGTAGCGCTGTGGGAGTGGTGTGGGCAGTGGTGTAATGCTGCGAGATTGGTGTGGGCAGTGGTGTAATGCTGCGAGAGTTGTGTGGGCAGTGGTGTAGCGCTGTGGGAGTGGTGTGGGCAGTGGTGTAGTGCTGCGAGATTGGTGTGGGCAGTGGTGTAGTGCTGCGAGAGTGGTGTGGGCAGTGGTGTAATGCTGCGAGAGTGTTGTGGGCAGCGGTGTAGTGCTGCGAGATTGGTGTGGGCACTGGTGTAGTGCTGCGGCAGTGGTGTGTGCAGTGATGAAATGCAGCGGGAGTGGTGTGGGCAGTGGTGTAGTGCTGTGGGAGTGGTGTGGGCAGTGGTGTAATGTTGCGGGAGGGGTGTGGGCAGTGGTGTAGTGCTGTGGGTGTGGTGTGGGCAGTGGTGTAGTGCTGTGGGGGTGGTGTGGGCACTGGTGTAGTGCTGTGGGAGTTGGGTGGGCAGTGGCGTAGTGCTGTGGGAGTGGTGTGGGCAGTGCTGTAGTGCTGTGGGGGTGGTGTGGTCAGTGGTGTAGTGCTGCGGCAGTGGTGTGGACAGTGGTGTAGTGCTGCTGGGGTGGTGTGGGCAGTGGTGTAACACTGTGGGTGTGGTGTGGGTAGTGTTGCAGTGCTGCGGGAGTGTTGTGGGCAGTGGTGTAGTGCTGCGGGAGTGGTGTGGGCAGTGGTGTTCTGCTGCGGGAGTGGTGTGGGCAGTGGTGTAGTGCTGCGGGAGTGGTGTGGGTAGTGTTGCAGTGCTGCGGGAGTGTTGTGGGCAGTGGTGTAGTGCTGCGGGAGTGGTGTGGGCAGTGGTGTAGTGCTGCATGGGAGGTGTGGGCAGTGGTGTAACGCTGTGGGCGTTGTGTGGGCAGTGGTGTAGTGCTGCGGAAGTGGTGTGGGTAGTTTTGCAGTGCTGCGGGACTGTTGTGGGCAGTGGTGTAGCGCTGCGGGAGTGGTGTGGACAGTGGTGTAGTGCTGCGGGAGTGGTGTGGACAGTGGTGTAGTGCTGCGGGAGTGGTGTGGACAGTGGTGTAGTGCTGCGGGAGAGGTGTGGGCAGTGGTGTAGCGCTGCGGTAGTGGTGTGGGCAGTGGTGTAATGCTGCAGAGTGTTTTGGGCAGTGGGGTAGCGCTGCGGGGGTGGTGTGGGCTGTGGTGTAAAGATGTGGGAGTGGTGTGGGTAGTAGTGTAGCCCTGCGGGAGTTTTATGGGCAGTGGTGTAGTGCTGCGGGGGTGGTGTAGGCAGTGGTGTAGTGCTACGGGGGTAGAGTGGGCAGCGGTGCAGCGCTGTGGGAGTGGTGTGGGCAGTAGTGTAATGCTGCGGGAGTGATGTGGGCAGTGCTGTAGTGCTACGGGGGTAGTGTGGGCAGTGGTGTAATGCAGCGGGGGTGGTGTGGGCAATGGGGTAATGCTGTGTGGGTAGTGTGGGCAGTGGTGTAATGATGCGGGTGTGGTGTGGACATTGGTGTAGTGCTACGGGAGTGGTGTGGGCAGTGGTGTAGCGCTGTGGGAGTGGTGTGGGCAGTGGTCTAACGCTGAGGGGGTGGTGTGGGCAGTGGTGTAGTGCAGCGGGGGTGTTGTGGGCAGTGGTGTAGTGCTGCGGGGGTGGTGGTGGGCAGTGGTGCAGCGCTGCGGGAGTGGTGTGGTCAGAGGTGTAGTGCTGCGGGAGTGGTGTGGGCAGTATTGTAAGGCTGCGGGAGTGGTGTGGGCATTGGTGTAGTGCTGCGGGAGAGGTGTGGGCAGTGGTGCAGTGCTGCGGGAGAGGTGTGGGCAGTGGTGTAATGCTGCAGGAGAGGTTTGTGCAGTGGTGTAGCGCTGCCGGGGTGGTGTGGGCTGTGGTGTAGTGCTGCGGGGGTGGTGTGGGCAGTGGTGTAACACTGTGGGAGTGGTGTGGGCAGTGGTGAAGTGCTGCGGGAGTGGTGTGGGTAGTGTTGCAGTGCTGCGGGAGTGGTGTGGGCAGTGGTGTAGTGCTGCGGGAGTGGTGTGGGCAGTGGTGTAGTTCTGCGGGAGATGTGTGGGCAGTGGTGTAGTGCTGCAGAAGTGGTGTGGGCAGTATTGTAAGGCTGCGGGAGTGGTGTGGGCAGTGGTGTAGTGCTGTGGGAGTTGTGTGGGCAGTGGTGTAATGCTGCGGGAGTGGTGTGGTCATTGGTGTAATGCTCCGGGAGTGGTGTGGTCTGTGGTGTAGTTCTGCAGGAGTGGTGTTGCGCTGTGGGAGTGGTGTGGTCAGTGGTGTAGCGTTGCGGGAGTGGTGTGCACAGTGGTGTAGTGCTGTGGGAGTGGTGTGGGCAGTGGTTTAGCGTTGCGGGAGTGGTGTGCGCAGTGGTGTAGTGCTGCGGGAGTGGTGTGGGCAGTGGTGTATTGCTGCGGGAGTGGTGTGGGCAGTGGTGTAGTGCTGTGGGAGTGGTGTGGGCAGTGGTGTAGTGCTGTGGGAGTGGTGTGGGCAGTGGTGTATTGCTGCGGGAGTGGTGTGGGCAGTGGTGTAGTGCTGTGGGGGTGGTGTGGGCAGTGGTGTAGTGCTGTGGGGGTGGTGTGGGCAGTGGTGTAGCGCTGCGGTGGTAGTTTAGGCAGTGGTGTAATGCTGCGGGTGTGTTGTGGGCAGTGGTGTAATGCTGCGGGTGTGTTGTGGGCAGTGGTGTAACGCTCCGGGGGTGGTGTGGACAGTGGTGTAATGCTGCGGGAGTTGTTTGGGCAGTGGTGTAGTGCTGTGGGAGTGGTGCGGGCAGTATTGTAAGGCTGCAGGAGTGGTGTGGGCAGTGGCGTAGTGCTGTGGGAGTGGTGTGGGCAGTGGTGTAGTGCTGCGGAAGTGGTGTGGACAGAATTGTAAGGCTGCGGGAGTGCTGTGGGCAGTGGCGTAGTGCTGCGGGAGAGGTGTGGGCAGTGGTGTAGTGCTGCGGGGGTGGTGTGGGCAGTGGTGTAACGCTGTGGGAGTGGTGTGGGCAGTGGTGTAGTGCTGCGGGAGTGGTGTGGGTAGTGTTGCAGTGCTGCGGGAGTGTTGTGGGATGTGGTGTAGTGCTGCGGGAGTGGTGTGGGCAGTGGTGTAGTGCTGCGTGGGAGGTGTGGGCAGTGGTGTAACGTTGTGCGCGTTGTGTGGGCAGTGGTGTAGTGCTGCGGGAGTGGTGTGGGTAGTGTTGCAGTTCTGCGGGACTTTTGTGGGCAATGGTGTAGTGCTGCGGGAGTGGTGTGGACAGTGGTGTAGTGCTGCGGAAGAGGTGTGGGCAGTGGTGTAGCGCTGCGGTAGTGGTGTGGACAGTGGTGTAATGCTGCAGGAGTGGTTTGGGCAGTGGTGTAACGATGTGGGAGTGGTGTGGGCAGTGGTGTAGTGCTGCGGTGGTGGTGTAGGCAGTGGTGTATTGCTACGGGGGTAGTGTGGGCAGCGGTGCAGCGCTGTGGGAGTGGTGTGGGCAGTAGTGTAATGCTGCGGGAGTGTTGTGTGCGGTGCTGTAGTGCTACAGGAGTAGTGTGGGCAGCGGTGCAGCGCTTTGGGAGTGGTGTGGGCAGTGGTGTAATGCTGCGGGGGTGGTGTGGGCAGTGGTGTAATGCTGTGTGGGTAGTGTGGGCAGTGGTGTAATGCTGCGAGAGTGTTGTGGGCAGCGGTGTAGTGCTGTGGGGGTGGTGTGGGCAGTGGTGTAGCGCTGCGAGAGTGGTGTGGGCAGTGGTGTAGCGCTGTGGGAGTGGTGTGGGCAGTGGTGTAATGCTGCGAGATTGGTGTGGGCAGTGGCGTAATGCTGCGAGAGTGGTGTGGGCTGTGGTGTATTTCTGTGTGGGTGGTGTGGGCAGTGGTGTAGTGCTGCGGGGGTGGTGTTGGCAGTGGTGTAGTGCAGCGAGAGTGGTGTGAGCAGTGGTGTAGCGCTGTGGGAGTGGTGTCGGCAGTGGTGTAATGCTGCGAGAGTGGTGTGGGCAGTGGTGTAGTGCTGCGAGAGTGGTTTGGGCAATGGTGTAGTGCTGCGGGGGTGGTGTGGGCAGTGGTGTAGTCCTGCGAGAGTGGTGTGGGCAGTGGTGTAGCGCTGTGGGAGTGGTGTGGGCAGTGTTGTAATGCTGCGAGAGTGTTGTGGGCAGCGGTGTAGAGCTGAGTGTGTGGTGTGGTCAGTGGTGTAGTGCTGCGGGGGTGGTGTGGGCAGTGGTGTAGTGCTGTGTGGGTGGTGTGGGCAGTGGTGTAGTGTTGCGGGGGTGGTGTGGGCAGTGGTGTAGCGCTGCGAGAGTGGTGTGGGCAGTGGTGTAGCGCTGTGGGAGTGGTGTGGGCAGTGGTGTAATGCTGCGAGAGTGGTGTGGGCAGTGGTGTAGTGCTGCGAGAGTGGCGTGGGCAGTGGTGTAGAGCTGCGGGAGTGGTGTGGGCAGTGGTGTAATGGTGCGGGAGTGGTGTGGGCAGTGGTGTAGTGTTGCGGGAGTGGTGTGCGCAGTGGTGTAGTGCTGCGGTAGTGGTGTGGTAAGTAGTGTAGTGCTGCGGGAGTGGTGTGGTCAGTGGTGTAATGCTGCGGGAGTGGTGTGGTCTGTGGTGTAGTTCTGCGGGAGTGGTGTGCGCAGTGGTGTAATGCTGCGAGAGTGGTGTGGGCAGTGGTGTAGTGCTGTGGGGGTGGTGTGGGCAGTGGTGTAGTGCTCCGGGGGTGGTGTGGGCAGTGGTGTAGTGCTGCGAGAGTGGTGTGGGCAGTGGTGTAGCGCTGTGGGAGTGGTGTGGGCAGTGGTGTAATGCTGTGAGAGTGGTGTGGGCAGTGATGTAGTGCTGCGGGAGTGGTGTGGGCAGTGGTGTAATGCTGCGGGTGTGGTGTGGGCAGTGGTGTAGTGCTGTGGTGGTGGTGTGGGCAGTGGTGTAGTGCTGCGGAGGTGGTGTGGGCAGTGGTGTAGTGCGGCCTGAGTTGTGTGGGCATTAGTGTAGCGCTGCGGGAGTGGTGTGCGCAGTGGTGTAATGCTGCGAGAGTGGTGTGGGCAGTGGTGTAGCGCTGTGGGAGTGGTGTGGGCAGTGGTGTAATGCTGCGAGATTGGTGTGGGCAGTGGTGTAACGCTGTGGGAGTGGTGTGGGCAGTGGTGTAATGCTGCGAGATTGGTGTGGGCAGTGGTGTAATGCTGCGAGAGTTGTGTGGGCAGTGGTGTAGCGCTGTGGGAGTGGTGTGGGCAGTGGTGTAGTGCTGCGAGATTGGTGTGGGCAGTGGTGTAGTGCTGCGAGAGTGGTGTGGGCAGTGGTGTAATGCTGCGAGAGTGTTGTGGGCAGCGGTGTAGTGCTGCGAGATTGGTGTGGGCACTGGTGTAGTGCTGCGGCAGTGGTGTGTGCAGTGATGAAATGCAGCGGGAGTGGTGTGGCAGTGGTGTAGTGCTGTGGGAGTGGTGTGGGCAGTGGTGTAATGTTGCGGGAGGGGTGTGGGCAGTGGTGTAGTGCTGTGGGTGTGGTGTGGGCAGTGGTGTAGTGCTGTGGGGGTGGTGTGGGCACTGGTGTAGTGCTGTGGGAGTTGGGTGGGCTGTGGCGTAGTGCTGTGGGAGTGGTGTGGGCAGTGCTGTAGTGCTGTGGGGGTGGTGTGGTCAGTGGTGTAGAGCTGCGGGACTGTTGTGGGCAGTGGTGTAGTGCTGCGGCAGTGGTGTGGACAGTGGTGTAGTGCTGCTGGGGTGGTGTGGGCAGTGGTGTAACACTGTGGGTGTGGTGTGGGTAGTGTTGCAGTGCTGCGGGAGTGTTGTGGGCAGTGGTGTAGTGCTGCGGGAGTGGTGTGGGCAGTGGTGTAGTGCTGCGGGGGTGGTTTGGGCTGTGGTGTAATGCTGCGGGAGTGGTGTGGGCAGTGGTGTAGTTCTGCGGGGCTGGTGTGGGCAGTGGTGTAATGCTGCGAGAGTGGTGTGGGCAGTGGTGTAGTGCTGTGGGGGTGGTGTGGGCAGTGGTGTAGTGCTGCGGGGGTGGTGTGGGCAGTGGTGTAGTGCTGCGGGGGTGGTGTGGGCAGTGGTGTAGCACTGTGGGAGTGGTGTGGGCAGTGGTGAGGTGCGGTGGGGGTGGTGTGGGCAGTGGTGTAGGGCTGCGGGAGTGGTGTGGGCAGTGGTGTAGTGCTGCGGGAGTGGTGTGGTCAGTGGTGTAGCGCTGCGGGAGTGGTGTGGGCAGTGGTGTAGTGCTGTGGGGGTAGTGTGGGCAGTGGTGTAGTGTTGCGGGGGTGGAGTGGGCAGAGGTGTAGCGCAGTGGGAGTGGTGTGGGCAGAGGTGTAGTGCTGCGGGAGTGGTGTTGGCAGTGGTGCAGTGCTGCGGGGGTGGAGTGGGCAGTGGTGTAATGGTGCGGAAGTGGTGTGGGCAGTAGTGTTGTGCTGCTGGAGTGGTATGGGCAGTGGTGTAATGCTGCGGGTGTGGTGTGGGCAGTGGTGTAATGCAGCGGGAGTGGTGTGGGCAGTGGTGTAATGCAGCGGGAGTGGTTTGGGCAGTGGTGTCGAGCTGAGGGAGTGGTGTGGTCAGTGGTGTACTGCTGTGGGAGTGGTGTGGGCAGTGGTGTAGTGCTGTGGGGGTGGTGTGGGCAGTGGTGTAGTGCTGCCGGTGTGGTGTGGGCAGTGATGTAGTGCTGCGGGAGTGGTGTGGGCAGTGGTGTAGTGCTGCCGGGGTGGTGTGGGCAGTGGTGTAGTGCTGCGAGAGTGGTGTGGGCAGTGGCGTAGTGCTGCGAGAGTGGTGTGGGAAGTGGTTTAATTTTGCGGGAATGGTGTGGGCAGTTTTGTATTTCTGCGGCAGTAGTGTGGGCAGTGGTGTAATGCTGTTGGAGTGGTGTGGGGAGTGGTGTAGTTCTGCGGAAGTGGTGTGGGCAGTGGTGTAGTTCTGTGGGGGTGGTGTGGGAAGTGGTGTAGTGCAGCGGGAGTGGTGTGGGCACTGGTGTAGTGCTGCGGGAGTGGTGTGTTCAGTGGTGTAGTGCTGCGGGAGTGGTGTGGGAAGTGGTGTAATGCTGCGGCAGTGGTGTGTGCAGTGATGAAATGCAGCGGGAGTGGTGTGGGCAGTGGTGTAATGTTGCGGGAGGTGTGTGGGCAGTGGTGTAGTGCTGTGGGTGTGGTGTGGGCAGTGGTGTAGTGCTGTGGGGGTGGTGTGGGCAGTGGTGTACCGCTGTGGGAGTGGTATGGGCAGTGGTGTAGTGCTGTGGGGGTGGTGTTGTCAGTGGTGTAATGCTGCGGGAGTGGTGAGGTCAGTGGTGTAATGCTGCGGGAGTGGTGTGGTCAGTGGTGTAGTTCTGCGGGAGTGGTGTGGGAAGTCGTGTAGTTCTGCGGGACTGTTGTGGGCAGTGGTGTAGTGCTGCGGGAGTGGTGTGGACAGTGGTGTAGTGCTGCTGGGGTGGTGTGGGCAGTGGTGTAACACTGTGGGTGTGGTGTGGGTAGTGTTGCAGTGCTGCGGGAGTGTTGTGGGCAGTGGTGTAGTGCTGCGGGAGTGGTGTGGGCAGTGGTGTTCTGCTGCGGGAGTGGTGTGGGCAGTGGTGTAGTGCTGCGGGAGTGGTGTGGGTAGTGTTGCAGTGCTGCGGGAGTGTTGTGGGCAGTGGTGTAGTGCTGCGGGAGTGGTGTGGGCAGTGGTGTAGTGCTGCGGGAGTGGTGTGGACAGTGGTGTAGTGCTGCTGGGGTGGTGTGGGCAGTGGTGTAACACTGTGGGTGTGGTGTGGGTAGTGTTGCAGTGCTGCGGGAGTGTTGTGGGCAGTGGTGTAGTGCTGCGGGAGTGGTGTGGCCAGTGGTGTTCTGCTGCGGGAGTGGTGTGGGCAGTGGTGTAGTGCTGCGGGAGTGGTGTGAGTAGTGTTGCAGTGCTGCGGGAGTGTTTTGGGCAGTGGTGTAGTGCTGCGGGAATGGTGTGGGCAGTGGTGTAGTGCTGCGGGAGTGTTTTGGGCAGTGGTGTAGTGCTGCGGGAGTGGTGTGGGCAGTGGTGTAGTGCTGCGGGGGTGGTTTGGGCTGTGGTGTAATGCTGCGGGAGTGGTGTGGGCAGTGGTGTAGAGCTGCGGGGCTGGTGTGGTCAGTGGTGTAATGCTGCGAGAGTGGTGTGGGCAGTGGTGTAGTGCTGTGGGGGTGGTGTGGGCAGTGGTGTAGTGCTGCGGGGGTGGTGTGGGCAGTGGTGTAGTACTGCGAGAGTTGTGTGGGCAGTGGTGTAGCACTGTGGGAGTGGTGTGGGCAGTGGTGTAGCGCTGTGGGAGTGGTGTGGGCAGTGGTGTAGTGCTGCGGGAGTGGTGTGGGCAGTGGTGTAGCGCTGCGGGAGTGGTGTGGGCAGTGGGGTAGTGCTGTTGGGGTGGTGTGGGCAGTGGTGGAGTGTTGCGGGGTTGGAGTGGGCAGAGGTGTAGCGCAGTGGGAGTGGTCTGGGTAGTGGTGTAGTGCTGCGGGAGTGGTGTTGGCAGTGGTGCAGTGCTGTGGGGTTGGTGTGGGCAGTGGTGTAGTGCTGCGGGGGTGGAGTGGGCAGTGGTGTAGTGCTGCGAGTGTGGTGTGGGCAGTGGTGTAGTGCTGCGGGGGTGGTGTGGGCAGTGTTGTAGTGCTGTGGGAGTGGTGTGGGCAGAGGTGTTGTGTGGCGGGAGTGGTGTGGGCAGTGGTGTAATGCTGCGGGAGTGGTGTGGGCAGTGGAGTAGCGCTGTAGGAGTGGTGTGGGCAGTGGTGTAGTGTTGCGGATGTGTTGTGGGCAGTGGTGTAGCGCTGTAGGAGTGTTGTGGGCAGTGGTGTAATGCAGCGGGAGTGGTGTGGGCAGTGGTGTCGAGCTGAGGGAGTGGTGTGGTCAGTGGTGTACTGCTGTGGGAGTGGTGTGGGTAGTGGTGTAGTGCTGTGAGGGTGGTATGGGCAGTGGTGTAGTGCTGTGGGCGTGGTATGGGCAGTGGTGATGTGCTGTGGGAGTGGTGTGGCCAGTGGTGTAGTGCTGCCGGGGTGGTGTGGGCAGTGGTGTAGTGCTGCGAGAGTGGTGTGGGCAGTGGTGTAGTGCTGCGAGAGTGGTGTGGGAAGTGGTTTAATTTTGCAGGAATGGTGTGGGCAGTTTTGTATTTCTGCGGCAGTAGTGTGGGCAGTGGTGTAATGCTGCGGGAGTGGTGTGGTCAGTGGTGTAGTTCTGCGGGAGTGGTGTGGGCAGTGTTGTAATGCTGTGGGAGTGGTGTGGGCAGTGCTGTAGTGCTGTGGGAGTGGTGTGGGCAGTGGTGTAATGCTGTGGGAGTGGTGTGGGCAGTGCTGTAGTGCTGTGGGGGTGGTGTGGGCAGTGGTGTATTGCTGTGGGGGTGGTGTGGGCAGTGGTTTAGTGCTGCGGTAGTGGTCTGGTCAGTGGTGTAATGCTCCGGGGGTGGTGTGGGCAGTGGTTTAGTGCTGTGGGAGTGGTGTGGGAAGAGGTGTATTACTGCGGGAATGGTGTGGGCTGTGGTGTGGTGCTGCGGGAGTGGTGTGGGCAGTGGTGTAATGGTGCGGGAGTGGTGTGGGCAGTGGTGTGGTGCTGCGGGAATGGTGTGGGCAGTGGTGTAATGCTGCGGGGGTGGTGTGGGCAGTGGTGTAATGGTGCCGGAGTGGTGTGGGCAGTTTTGTAGCGCTGCGGGAGTGATGTGGGCAGTGGTGTAATGCTGCGGGAGTGGTGTGGGCACTGGTGTAGTTCTGCGGGAGTGGTGTGGGCAGGGGCGTAGTTCTGAGGGAGTGGTGTGGGCAGTGGTGTAGCACTGTGGGAGTGGTGTGGTCAGTGATGTAAAGCTGCGGGAGTGGTGTGAGCAGTGGAGTAGCGTTGCAGGAGTGGTGTGCGCAGTGGTGTAGTGCTGCGGGAGTGATGTGGGCAGTGGTGTATTGCTGCGGGAGTGGTGTGAGCAGTGGTGTAGCGTTGCAGGAGTGGTGTGCGCTGTGGTGTAGTGCTGCGGGAGTGATGTGGGCAGTGGTGTAATGCTGCGGGAGTGGTGTGGGCAGTGGTGTAGTGCTGCGGGAGTGGTGTGGGCATTGGTGTAGTGCAGCGGGTGTGGTGTGGGCAGTGCTGTAGCGCTGCGGGAGTGGTGTGGGCATTTCTGTAATGCTGAGGGAGTGATGAGGGCAGTGGTGTAGCGCTGCGGTGGTAGTTTAGGCAGTGGTGTAATGCTGCGGGAGTGATGTGGGCAGTGGTATAATGCTGCGGGAGTGGTGTGGGCATTGGTGTCGTTCTGCTTGAGTGGTGTGGGCAGTGGTGTAATGCTGCGGGAGTGGTGTGGTCATTGGTGTAATGCTGCGGGAGTGCTGTGGTCTGTGGTGTAGTTCTGCGGGAGTGGTGTGGGCAGTGGTGTAGCGCTGCGGGAGTGGTGTGCACAGTGGTGTAAAGCTGCGGGAGTGGTGTGGGCAGTGGTGTAGTGCTGCGAGATTGGTGTGGGCAGTGGTTTAATGCTGTGGGAGTGGTGTGGGCAGTAGTGTAATGCTGCAGGAGTGGTGTGGTCAGTGGTGTAATGCTGCGGGAGTGGTGTGGGCTGTGGTGTAGTGCTGTGGGAGTGGTGTGGGCAGTGGTGAAGTGCTGCGGGAGTGGTGTGAGCAGTGGTGTAGTGCTGTGGGAGTGGTGTGGGCAGTGGTGAAGTGCTGCGGGAGTGGTGTTGGCAGTGTTGTAATGCTGCGGGAGTGGTCTGGGCAGTGGTGTAGTGCAGCGGGTGTGGTGTCGGCAGTGCTGTAATGCTGAGGGAGTGGTGTGGGCAGTGGTGTAGTGCTGCGTGGGAGGTGTGGGCTGTGGTGTAACGCTGTGGGCGTTGTGTGGGCAGTGGTGTAGTGCTGCGGGAATGGTGTGGGTAGTGTTGCAGTGCTGCGGGACTGTTGTGGGCAGTGGTGTAGTGCTGCGGAAGAGGTGTGGGCAGTGGTGTAGCACTGCTGTAGTGGTATGGGCTGTGGTGTAATGCTGCGGGCGTGATGTGGGCAGTGCTGTAGTGCTACGGGGGTAGTGTGGGCAGCGGTGCAGCGCTGTGGGAGTGGTGTGGGCAGTGGTTTAATGCGGCGTGAGTGGTGTGGGCAGTGGTGTAGTTCTGCGGGAGATGTGTGGACAGTGGTGTAGTGCTGCGGGTGTGGTGTGGGCAGTATTGTAAGGCTGCCGGGGTGGTGTGGGCAGTGGCGTAGTGCTGTGGGAGTGCTGTAGGCAGTAGTGTAATGCTGCAAGAGTGGTGTGGTCATTGGTGTAATGCTGCGGGATTGGTGTGGGCAGTGGTGTAGTGCTGCGGGGGTGGTGTGGTCAGTGGTGTAGCGCTGTGGGAGCGGTGTGGGCAGTGGTGTAATGCTGTGCGAGTGGTGTGAGCAGTGGTGTAGTGCTGTGGGAGTGGTGTGGGCAGTGGTTTAGTGCTGTGGGAGTGGTGTGGGAAGAGGTGTATTACTGCGGGAATGGTGTGGGCTGTGGTGTAATGCTGCGGGGGTGGTGTGGGCAGTGGTGTAATGGTGCCGGAGTGGTGTGGGCAGTTTTGTAGCGCTGCGGGAGTGATGTGGGCAGTGGTGTAATGCTGCGGGAGTGGTGTGGGCACTGGTGTAGTTCTGCGGGAGTGGTGTGGGCAGGGGCGTAGTTCTGAGGGAGTGGTGTGGGCAGTGGTGTAGCACTGTGGGAGTGGTGTGGTCAGTGATGTAAAGCTGCGGGAGTGGTGTGAGCAGTGGAGTAGCGTTGCAGGAGTGATGTGGGCAGTGGTGTATTGCTGCGGGAGTGGTGTGAGCAGTGGTGTAGCGTTGCAGGAGTGGTGTGCGCTGTGGTGTAGTGCTGCGGGAGTGATGTGGGCAGTGGTGTAGCGCTGCGGGAGTGGTGTGGGCAGTGGTGAAGTGCTGCGGGAGTGGTGTGGGCAGTGGTGTAGTGCTGCGGGAGTGGTCTGGGCAGTGGTGTAGTGCAGCGGGTGTGGTGTGGGCAGTGCTGTAGCGCTGCGGGAGTGGTGTGGGCATTTCTGTAATGCTGAGGGAGTGATGAGGGCAGTGGTGTAGCGCTGCGGTGGTAGTTTAGGCAGTGGTGTAATGCTGCGGGAGTGATGTGGTCATTGGTGTAGTTCTGCGGGAGTGGTGTGGGCAGTGGTGTAGCGCTGCGGGAGTGGTGTGCACAGTGGTGTAAAGCTGCGGGAGTGGTGTGGGCAGTGGTGTAGTGCTGCGAGATTGGTGTGGGCAGTGGTTTAATGCTGTGGGAGTGGTGTGGGCAGTGGTGTAGCGCTGTGGGAGTGGTGTGGGCAGTAGTGTAATGCTGCGGGAGTGGTGTGGGCTGTGGTGTAATGCTGTGGGAGTGGTGTGGGCAGTGGTGAAGTGCTGCGGGAGTGGTGTGGGCTGTGGTGTAGTGCTGTGGGAGTGGTGTGGGCAGTGGTGAAGTGCTGCGGGAGTGGTGTGAGCAGTGGTGTAGTGCTGTGGGAGTGGTGTGGGCAGTGGTGAAGTGCTGCGGGAGTGGTGTTGGCAGTGGTGTAGTGCTGCGGGAGTGGTGTGGGCAGTGGTGTAGTGCTGCGTGGGAGGTGTGGGCTGTGGTGTAACGCTGTGGGCGTTGTGTGGGCAGTGGTGTAGTGCTGCGGGAATGGTGTGGGTAGTGTTGCAGTGCCGCGGGACTGTTGTGGGCAGTGGTGTAGTGCTGCGGAAGTGGTGTGGGCAGTATTGTAAGGCTGCCGGGGTGGTGTGGGCAGTGGCGTAGTGCTGTGGGAGTGCTGTAGGCAGTAGTGTAATGCTGCGAGAGTGGTGTGGTCATTGGTGTAATGCTGCGGGATTGGTGTGGTCTGTGGTGTAGTTCTGCGGGAGTGGTGTGGGCAGTGGTGTAGCTGCGGGGGTGGTGTGGGCAGTGGTGTAATGCGGCGTGAGTGGTGTGGGCAGTGGTGTAATGCTGCGGGATTGGTGTGGTCTGTGGTGTAGTTCTGCGGGAGTGGTGTGGGCAGTGGTGTAGCTGCGGGGGTGGTGTGGGCAGTGGTGTAATGCGGCGTGAGTGGTGTGGGCAGTGGTGTAATGCTGCGGGAGAGGTGTGGGCAGTGGTGTAGTGCTGCGGTGGTTGTGTGGGTAGAGGTGTAGTGCTGCGGGGGTGGTGTGGGCAGTGGTGAAATGCTGCGGGAGTGGTGTGGGCTGTGGTGTAATGCTGCGGGAATGGTGTGGGCTGTGGTGTAATGCTGCGGGAATGGTGTGGGCTGTGGTGTAATGCTGCGGGAATGGTGTGGGCTGTGGTGTAATGGCGCGGGAGTGGTGTGGGAGGTTTTGTAGCACTGCGGGAGTGATGTGGGCAGTGGTGTAGTTCTGCGGGAGTGGTGTTGGCAGTGTTGTAATGGTGCGGGTGTGGTGTGGGCAGTGGTGTAGTGCAGCGGATGTGGTGTGGGCAGTGCTGTAATGCTGAGGGAGTGGTGAGGGCAGTGGTGTACCGCTGCGGTGGTAGTTTAGGCAGTGGTGTAATGCTGCGGGTGTGTTGTGGGCAGTGGTGTAGTGCTGCGGTGGTGGTGTAGGCAGTGGTGTAGTGCTACGGGGGTAGTGTGGGTAGCGGTGCAGCGCTGTGGGAGTGGTGTGGGCAGTAGTGTAATGCTGCGGGAGTTGTGTGTGCGGTGCTGTAGTGCTACGGGAGTAGTGTGGGCAGCGGTGTAGTGCTTTGGGAGTGGTGTGGGCAGTGGTGTAATGCTGCGGGGGTGGTGTGGGCAGTGGTGTAATGCTGTGTGGGTAGTGTGGGCAGTGGTGTAATGCTGCGAGAGTGTTGTGGGCAGCGGTGTAGTGCTGTGGGGGTGGTGTGGGCAGTGGTGTAGCGCTGCGAGAGTGGTGTGGGCAGTGGTGTAGCGCTGTGGGAGTGGTGTGGGCAGTGGTGTAATGCTGCGAGATTGGTGTGGGCAGTGGCGTAATGCTGCGAGAGTGGTGTGGGCTGTGGTGTATTTCTGTGTGGGTGGTGTGGGCAGTGGTGTAGTGCTGCGGGGGTGGTGTTGGCAGTGGTGTAGTGCAGCGAGAGTGGTGTGAGCAGTGGTGTAGCGCTGTGGGAGTGGTGTCGGCAGTGGTGTAATGCTGCGAGAGTGGTTTAGGCAATGGTGTAGTGCTGCGGGGGTGGTGTGGGCAGTGGTGTAGTCCTGCGAGAGTGGTGTGGGCAGTGGTGTAGCGCTGCGAGAGTGGTGTGGGCAGTGTTGTAATGCTGCGAGAGTGTTGTGGGCAGCGGTGTAGAGCTGAGTGTGTGGTGTGGTCAGTGGTGTAGTGCTGCGGGGGTGGTGTGGGCAGTGGTGTAGTGCTGTGTGGGTGGTGTGGGCAGTGGTGTAGTGTTGCGGGGGTGGTGTGGGCAGTGGTGTAGCGCTGCGAGAGTGGTGTGGGCAGTGGTGTAGCGCTGTGGGAGTGGTGTGGGCAGTGGTGTAATGCTGCGAGAGTGGTGTGGGCAGTGGTGTAGAGCTGCGGGAGTGGTGTGGGCAGTGGTGTAATGGTGCGGGAGTGGTGTGGGTAGTGTTGCAGTGCTGCGGGACTTTTGTGGGCAATGGTGTAGTGCTGTGGGAATGGTGTGGACAGTGGTGTAGTGCTGCGGAAGAGGTGTGGGCAGTGGTGTAGCGCTGCGGTAGTGGTGTGGGCAGTGGTGTAATGCTGCAGGAGTGGTTTGGGCAGTGGTGTAGTGCTGCGGGGGTGGTGTGGGCAGTGGTGTAACGATGTGGGAGTGGTGTGGGCAGTGGTGTAGTGCTGCGGTGGTGGTGTAGGCAGTGGTGTAGTGCTACGGGGGTAGTGTGGGCAGCGGTGCAGCGCTGTGGGAGTGGTGTGGGCAGTAGTGTAATGCTGCGGGAGTGGTGTGTGCGGTGCTGTAGTGCTACGGGAGTAGTGTGAGCAGCGGTGCAGCGCTTTGGGAGTGGTGTGGGCAGTGGTGTAATGCTGTGTGGGTAGTGTGGGCAGTGGTGTAATGCTGCGGGTGTGTTGTGGACATTGGTGTAGTGCTACGGGAGTGGTGTGGGCAGTGGTGTAGTGCTGCGGGAGTGGTGTGGGCAGTGCTGTAATGCTGAGGGAATTGTGAGGGCAGTGGTGTAGCGCGGCGGTGGTAGTTTAGGCAGTGGTGTAATGCTGCCGGAGTTGTTTGGGCAGCAGTGTAGTGCTGTGGGAGTGGTGTGGGCAGTGGTGTAATGCTGCGGGTGTGTTGTGGGAAGTGGTGTAAATCTGAGGGAGTGGTGTGGGCAGTGGTGTAATGCTGCGGGAATTGTTTGGGCAGTGGTGTAGTGCTGCGGAAGTGGCGTGGGCAGTGGTGTAATGCTGTGGGAGTGGTGTGGGCAGTGGTGAAGTGCTGTGGGAGTGGTGTGGGCAGTGGTGTAATGCTGCAGGAGTGGTGTGGGCAGTGGTGTAGCGCTGCGGTAGTGGTGTGGGCAGTGGTGTAATGCTGTGGGAGTGGTGTGGGCAGTGGTGTAGCGCTGCGGTAGTGGTGTGGGCAGTGGTGTAGCGCTGCGGTAGTGGTGTGGGCAGTGGTGTAATGCTGCAGGAGTGGTTTGGGCAGCAGTGTAGTGCTGTGGGAGTGGTGTGGGCAGTGGTGTAATGCTGCGGGTGTGTTGTGGGAAGTGGTGTAAATCTGAGGGAGTGGTGTGGGCAGTGGTGTAATGCTGCGGGAATTGTTTGGGCAGTGGTGTAGTGCTGCGGAAGTGGTGTGGGCAGTATGGTAAGGCTGCGGGAGTGGTGTGGGCAGTGGTGTAGTGCTGTGGGAGTGATGTGGGCAGTGGTGTAGTGCTGCGGGAGAGCTGTGGGCAGTGGTGTAGTGCTGCGGGAGAGGTGTGGGCAGTTGTGTAGCGCTGCGGTAGTGGTGTGGGCAGTGGTGTAGTGCTGCGGGGGAAGTGTGGGCAGTGGTATAACGCTGTGGGAGTGTTGTGGGCAGTGGTGTAGTGCTGCGGGAGTGGTGTGGGCAGTGGTGTAACGCTGTGGGAGTGGTGTGGGCAGTGGTGTAGTGCTGCGCGAGTGGTGTGGGCAGTGGTGTAACGCTGTGGGAGTGGTGTGGGTAGTGTTGCAGT
The DNA here is from genome assembly GCF_964194155.1 of Cetorhinus maximus. Taxonomy (NCBI): domain Eukaryota; kingdom Metazoa; phylum Chordata; class Chondrichthyes; order Lamniformes; family Cetorhinidae; genus Cetorhinus; species Cetorhinus maximus. Next base: position 3,345,817 of record NC_135916.1, read on the forward strand.
GCTGCGGGAGTGTTGTGGGATGTGGTGTAGTGCTGCGTGGGTGGTGTGGGCAGTGGTGTAGTGCTGCGGGAGTGGTGTGGGCAGTGGTGTAGTGCTGCGGGAGTGGTGTGGTCAGTAGTGTAATGCTGCGGAAGTGGTGTGGTCATTGGTGTAATGCTGCGAGAGTGGTGTGGGCAGTGGTGTAGTGCTGCGCGAGTGGTGTGGGCAGTGGCGTAGTGCTGCGGGAGTGGTGTGGGTAGTGTTGCAGTGCTGCGGGAGTGTTGTGGGATGTGGTGTAGTGCTGCGAGGGTGGTGTGGGCAGTGGTGTAATGCTGTGGGCGTTGTGTGGGCAGTGGTGTAGTGCTGCGGGAGTGGTGTGGGCAGTGGTGTAGTGCTGCGGGAGTGGTGTGGTCAGTAGTGTAATGCTGCGGAAGTGGTGTGGTCATTGGGGTAATGCAGCGGGAGTGGTGTGGTCTGTGGTGTAGTTCTGCGGGAGTGGTGTGGGCAGGGGTGTAGTTCTGCGGGAGTGGTGTGGGCAGACGTGTAGCACTGTGGGAGTGGAGTGCTCAGTGGTGTAAAGCTGCGGGAGTGGTGTGGGCAGTGGTGTAGTGCTGCGGGGGTGGAGTGGGCAGTGGTGTAACGCTGTGGGAGTGGTGTAGGCAGTGGTGTAGTGCTGCGGGGGTGGTGTGGGCAGTGGTGTAGTGCTGCGGGAGTGGTGTGGGCAGTGGTGTAGTGCTTCGGGACTAGTGTGGTCAGTCGTATAGTGCTGCGGGGATGGTGTGGGCTGTTGTGTACAGCTGCGGGAGTGGTGTGGGCAGTGTTGTAGTGCTACGGGGGTAGTGTGGGCCGTGGTGTAATGCTGCGGGGGTGGTGTGGGCAGTGGTGTAATGCTGTGTGGGTAGTGTGGGCAGTGGTGTAATGCTGCGGGTGTTGTGTGGACAGTGGTGTAGTGCTGCGGGAGTGGTGTGGGCAGTGGTGTAGTGCTGCGGGGGTGGTGGTGGGCAGTTTAGTGCTGCGGGAGTTGTGTGGGCCGGGGAGTAATGCTGCGGGGGTGGTGCGGGCAGTGGTGTTGGCAGTGGTGTGGGCAGTGATGTAATGCTGCGGGAGTGGTGTGGGCAGTGGTGTAGTGCTGCGGGAGCGGTGTTGGCAGTGGTGTAGCGCTATGGGGGTGGTGTGCGCAGTGGTGTAGCGCTGCGGGAGTGGTGTGGGCAGTGGTGTAGTGCTGCGGAGGTGGTGTGGACAGTGGTGTGGTGCTGCGGGGGTGGTGTGGGCAGTGGTTTGGTGCTGCTGGAGTGGTGTGGGCAGTAGTGTAGTGCTGCGGGAGTGGTGTGGGCAGTGGTGTAATGCTGCGTGAGTGGTGTGGTCAGTGGTGTAATGCTGCAGGAGTGCTGTGGTCAGTGGTGTAGTGCTGCGGTAGTGGTGTGGTCAGTGGTGTAGCGCTGTGGGAGTGGTGTGGGCAGTGGTGTAGCGCTGCGGGAGTGGTGTGGGCAGTGGTGTAGTGCTGCGGCGGTGGTGTGGACAGTGGTGTGGTGCTGCGGGGGTGGTGTGGGCAGTGGTTTGGTGCTGCGGGAGTGGTGTGGGCAGTGGTGAAGTGCAGCGGGAGTGTTGTGGGCAGTGGTGTAGTGCTGCGGGAGTTGTGTAGGCTGTGGTGTAATGCTGCGGGAGTGGTGTGGCCAGTGGTGTAATGCTGCAGGAGTGGTGTGGGCAGTGGTGTAGTGCTGCGGTGGTTGTGTGGGTAGAGGTGTAGTGCTGCGGGGGTGGTGTGGGCAGTGGTCTAGTGCTGCGGGAGTGGTGTGGGCAGTGGTGTAATGCTGCGAGAGTGGTGTGGTCAGTCGTGTAGTGCTGCGGGGGTGGTGTGGTCAGTGGTGTAGTGCTGCGGTAGTGGTGTGGGCATTGGTGTATTTCTGCGGGAGGTATGTGGGCCGTGTTGTAATGCTGCGGGAGTGGTGTGGGCAGTGGTGTAATGCTGCGGAAGTGGTGTGGGCAGTATTGTAAGGCTGCGGGAGTGGTGTCGGCAGTGGCGTAGTGCTGCGGGAGTGGTGTGGGCAGTAGTGTAATGCTGCGGGAGTGGTGTGGTCATTGTTGTAATGCTGCGGGAGTTGTGTGGGCTGTGGTGTAGCGTTGCGGGAGTGGTGTGCGCAGTGGTGTATTGCTGCGGGAGTGGTGTGAGCAGTGGTGTAATGCTGTGGGAGTGGTGTGGGCAGCGGTGTAGTGCTGTGGGAGTGGTGTGGGCAGTGGTGAAGTGCTGCGGGAGTGGTGTGGGCAGTGGTGTAGCGTTGCGGGAGTGGTGTGCGCAGTGGTGTATTGCTGCGGGAGTGGTGTGGGCAGTGGTGTAATGCTGTGGGAGTGGTGTGGGCAGTGGTGTAGTGCTGCGGGAGTGGTCTGGGCAGTGGTGTAGTGCAGCGGGTGTGGTGTGGGCAGTGGTGTAATGCTGCGGGTGTGTTGTGGCCAGTGGTGTAACGCTGCGGGGGTGGTGTGGGCAGTGGTGTAGTGCTGCGGGAGTTGTTTGGGCAGTGGTGTAGTGCTGCGGAAGTGGTGTGGGCAGTATTGTAAGGCTGCAGGAGAGGTGTGGGCAGTGGTGTAGCGCTGCGGTAGTGGTGTGGGCAGTGGTGTAATGCTGCAGGAGTGGTTTGGGCAGTGGTGTAGTGCTGCGGGGTGGTGTGGGCAGTGGTGTAACGCTGTGGGAGTGGTGTTGGCAGTGGTGTAGTGCTGCGGGAGTGGTGTGGGTAGTGTTGCAGTGCTGCGGGAGTGTTGTGGGCAGTGGTGTAGAGCTGCGGGAGTGGTGTGGGCAGTGGTGTAGTGCTGCGTGGGAGGTGTGGGCAGTGGTGTAACGTTGTGCGCGTTGTGTGGGCAGTGGTGTAGTGCTGCGGGAGTGGTGTGGGTAGTGTTGCAGTGCTGCGGGACTGTTGTGGGCAGTGGTGTAGTGCTGCGGGAGTGGTGTGGACAGTGGTGTAGTGCTGCGTGGGAGGTGTGGGCAGTGGTGTAACGTTGTGCGCGTTGTGTGGGCAGTGGTGTAGTGCTGCGGGAGTGGTGTGGGTAGTGGTGTAGTGCTGCGGGAGTGGTGTGGACAGTGGTGTAGTGCTGCGGGAGACGTGTGGGCTGTGGTGTAGCGCTGCGGTAGTGGTGTGGGCAGTGGTGTAATGCTGCAGGAGTGGTTTGGGCAGTGATGTAGTGCTGCGGGTGTGGTGTGGTCAGTGGTGTAACGCTGTGGGAGTGGTGTGGGCAGTGGTGTAGTGCTGCGGGAGTGGTGTGGGCAGTGGTTTAGTGCTACGGGGGTAGTGAGGGCAGCGGTGCAGCGCTGTGGGAGTGGTGTGGGCAGTAGTGTAATGCTGCGGGAGTGGTGTGAGCAGTGCTGTAGTGCTACGGGGGTAGTGTGGGCAGCGGTGCAGCGCTTTGGGAGTGGTGTGGGCAGTGGTGTAATGCTGCGGGGGTAGTGTGGGCAGTGGTGTAATGCTGCGGGGGTGGTGTGGGCAGTGGTGTAATGCTGTGTGGGTAGTGTGGGCAGTGGTGTAATGCTGCGGGTGTGTTGTGGACATTGGTGTAGTGCTACGGGAGTGGTGTGGGCAGTGGTGTAGTGCTGCGGGTGTGTTGTGGACATTGGTGTAGTGCTACGGGAGTGGTGTGGGCAGTGGTGTAGTGCTGCGGGAGTGGTGTGGGCAGTGCTGTAATGCTGAGGGAGTTGTGAGGGCAGTGGTGAAGCGCTCCGGTGGTAGGTTAGGCAGTGGTGTAATGCTGCGGGAGTTGTTTGGGCAGTGGTGTAGTGCTGCGGAAGTGGTGTGGGCAGTATTGTAAGGCTGGGGGAGTGGTGTGGGCAGTGGCGTAGTGCTGTGGGAGTGGTGTGGGCAGTGGTGTAGTGCTGCGGGAGAGGTGTGGGCAGTGGTGTAGCTCTGCGGTAGTGTTGTGGGCAGTGGTGTAATGCTGCAGGAGTGGTTTGGGCAGTGGTGTAGTGCTGCGGGGGTGGTGTGGGCAGTGGTGTAACGCTGTGGGAGTGGTGTGGGCAGCGGTGTAGTGCTGCGGGAGTGGTGTGGGCAGTGGTGTAATGCTGCGGGACTGTTGTGGGCAGTGGTGTAGTGCTGCGGGAGTGATGTGTACAGTGGTGTAGTGCTGCGGGGGTGGTGTGGGCAGTGGTGTAATGCTGCGGGGGAGGTGTGGGCAGTGGTGTAATGGCGCGGGAGTGGTATAGGAGGTTTTGTAGTGCTGCGGGAATGATGTGGGCAGTGGTGTAATGCTGCGGAAGTGGTGTGGGCAGTATTGTAAGGCTGCGGGAGTGGTGTCGGCAGTGGCGTAGTGCTGTGGGAGTGGTGTGGGCAGTAGTGTAATGCTGCGGGAGTGGTGTGGTCATTGTTGTAATGCTGCGGGAGTTGTGTGGGCTGTGGTGTAGCGTTGCGGGAGTGGTGTGCGCAGTGGTGTATTGCTGCGGGAGTGGTGTGGGCAGTGGTGTAATGCTGTGGGAGTGGTGTGGGCAGCGGTGTAGTGCTGTGGGAGTGGTGTGGGCAGTGGTGAAGTGCTGCGGGAGTGGTGTGGGCAGTGGTGTAGCGTTGCGGGAGTGGTGTGCGCAGTGGTGTATTGCTGCGGGAGTGGTGTGGGCAGTGGTGTAATGCTGTGGGAGTGGTGTGGGCAGTGGTGTAGTGCAGCGGGTGTGGTGTGGGCAGTGGTGTAATGCTGCGGGTGTGTTGTGGCCAGTGGTGTAACGCTGCGGGGGTGGTGTGGGCAGTGGTGTAGTGCTGCGGGAGTTGTTTGGGCAGTGGTGTAGTGCTGCGGAAGTGGTGTGGGCAGTATTGTAAGGCTGCAGGAGAGGTGTGGGCAGTGGTGTAGCGCTGCGGTAGTGGTGTGGGCAGTGGTGTAATGCTGCAGGAGTGGTTTGGGCAGTGGTGTAGTGCTGCGGGGTGGTGTGGGCAGTGGTGTAACGCTGTGGGAGTGGTGTTGGCAGTGGTGTAGTGCTGCGGGAGTGGTGTGGGTAGTGTTGCAGTGCTGCGGGAGTGTTGTGGGCAGTGGTGTAGAGCTGCGGGAGTGGTGTGGGCAGTGGTGTAGTGCTGCGTGGGAGGTGTGGGCAGTGGTGTAACGTTGTGCGCGTTTTGTGGGCAGTGGTGTAGTGCTGCGGGAGTGGTGTGGGTAGTGTTGCAGTGCTGCGGGACTGTTGTGGGCAGTGGTGTAGTGCTGCGGGAGTGGTGTGGACAGTGGTGTAGTGCTGCGTGGGAGGTGTGGGCAGTGGTGTAACGTTGTGCGCGTTGTGTGGGCAGTGGTGTAGTGCTGCGGGAGTGGTGTGGGTAGTGGTGTAGTGCTGCGGGAGTGGTGTGGACAGTGGTGTAGTGCTGCGGGAGACGTGTGGGCTGTGGTGTAGCGCTGCGGTAGTGGTGTGGGCAGTGGTGTAATGCTGCAGGAGTGGTTTGGGCAGTGATGTAGTGCTGCGGGTGTGGTGTGGTCAGTGGTGTAACGCTGTGGGAGTGGTGTGGGCAGTGGTGTAGTGCTGCGGGAGTGGTGTGGGCAGTGGTTTAGTGCTACGGGGGTAGTGAGGGCAGCGGTGCAGCGCTGTGGGAGTGGTGTGGGCAGTAGTGTAATGCTGCGGGAGTGGTGTGTGCGGTGCTGTAGTGCTACGGGGGTAGTGTGGGCAGCGGTGCAGCGCTTTGGGAGTGGTGTGGGCAGTGGTGTAATGCTGCGGGGGTAGTGTGGGCAGTGGTGTAATGCTGCGGGGGTGGTGTGGGCAGTGGTGTAATGCTGTGTGGGTAGTGTGGGCAGTGGTGTAATGCTGCGGGTGTGTTGTGGACATTGGTGTAGTGCTACGGGAGTGGTGTGGGCAGTGGTGTAGTGCTGCGGGAGTGGTGTGGGCAGTGCTGTAATGCTGAGGGAGTTGTGAGGGCAGTGGTGAAGCGCTGCGGTGGTAGGTTAGGCAGTGGTGTAATGCTGCGGGAGTTGTTTGGGCAGTGGTGTAGTGCTGCGGAAGTGGTGTGGGCAGTATTGTAAGGCTGGGGGAGTGGTGTGGGCAGTGGCGTAGTGCTGTGGGAGTGGTGTGGGCAGTGGTGTAGTGCTGCGGGAGAGGTGTGGGCAGTGGTGTAGCTCTGCGGTAGTGTTGTGGGCAGTGGTGTAATGCTGCAGGAGTGGTTTGGGCAGTGGTGTAGTGCTGCGGGGGTGGTGTGGGCAGTGGTGTAACGCTGTGGGAGTGGTGTGGGCAGCGGTGTAGTGCTGCGGGAGTGGTGTGGGCAGTGGTGTAATGCTGCGGGACTGTTGTGGGCAGTGGTGTAGTGCTGCGGGAGTGATGTGTACAGTGGTGTAGTGCTGCGGGGGTGGTGTGGGCAGTGGTGTAACGATGTGGGAGTGGTGTGGGTAGTAGTGTAGCCCTGATGGAGTGGTATGGGCAGTGGTGGAGTGCTGCGGGGGTGGTTTGGACAGTGGTCTAACATTGAGGGGGTGGTGTGGTCAGTGCAGTAGTACAGCGGGGGTGTTGTGGGCAGTGGTGTAGTGCTGCGGGGGTGGTGGTGGGCAGTGGCGCAGCGCTGTGGGAGTGGTGTGGGCAGTGGTGTAATGCTGCGGGAGTGGTGTGGGCAGTGGTGTAATGCTGCGGGAGTGGTGTGGGCAGAGGTGTAGTGCTGCGGGAGTGGGGTGGGCAGTGCTGTAGTGCTGCTGGTGTGGTGTGGGAAGTAGTGTAATGCGGCGGGAGGAGAGTGGGCAGTGGTCTAGTGCTGCGGGGGAGGTGTGGGCAGTGGTGTAGTGCTGCGGGAGAGGTGTGTGCAGTGGTGTATTTCTGCGGGAGTTGTGTGGTCAGTGGTGTAATACTGTGGTAGTGGTGTAATGGTGCGGAAGTGATGTGGGCAGTAGTGTAGTGCTGCGGGAGTGGTGTGTGCAGTGGTGAAATGCAGCGGGAGTGGTGTGGGCAGTGGTGTAGTGCTGTGGGGGTGGTGTGGGCAGTGGTGTCGTGCTTTGGGGGTGGTGTGGGCAGTGGTTTAGTGCTGCGGGAGTAGTGTGGGCAGTGGTGTAGTGCTGCGGTAGTGGTGTGGTCAGTGCTGTAATGCTGCGGGGGTGGTGTGGGCAATGGTGTAGTGCTGCGGGGGTGGTGTGGGCAATGGTGTAGTGCTGCGGGGGTGGTGTGGGCAATGGTGTAGTGCTGCGGGAGTGGTGTGGGCAGTGGTGTAGCGCTACGGGGTGGTGTGGACAGTGGTGTAGTGCTGCGGGGGTGGTGTGGGCAATGGTGTAGTGCTGCGGGAGTGGTGTGGGCAGTGGTGTAGCGCTACGGGGTTGGTGTGGACAGTGGTGTAGTGCTGCGGGAGTTGTGTGGGCAGTGGTGTAATGCTGTGGGAGTGGTGTGGGCAGTTGTGTAATGGTGCGGGAGTGGTGTGGGCTGTGGTGTAATGCTGCAGGGGTGGTGTGGGCAGTGGTGTATTTCTGCGGGAGCGGTGTGGGCAGTGGTGTAGTGCTGCAGGAGTGATGTGGGCAGTGGTGTAATGCTGCGGGAGTGGTGTGGGCATTGGTGTAGTTCTGCGGGAGTGGTGTGGGCAGTAGTGTAATGCTGCGGAAGTGGTGTGGTCATTGGTGTAATGCTGCGGGAGTGGTGTGGGCAGGGGTGTAGTTCTGTGGGAGTGGTGTGGGCAGAGGTGTAGCACTGTGGGAGTGGTGTGCTCAGTGGTGTAAAGCTGCGGGAGTGGTGTGGGCAGTGGTGTAGCGCTGCGGGGGTGGAGTGGGCAGTGGTGTAACGCTGTGGGAGTGGTGTAGGCAGTGGTGTAGTGCTGCGGGAGTGGTGTGGGCAGTGGTGTAGCGCTGCCGGTGTGGTGCGAGCAGTGCTGTAATGCGGTGTGAGTGGTGTGGGCAGTGGTGTAGTGCTGCGGGAGTGGTGTTGGCAGTGGTGTAATGCTGCGAGAGTGGTGTGGTCAGTCGTGTAGTGCTGCGGGGGTGGTGTGGTCAGTGGTGTAGTGCTGCGGTAGTGGTGTGGGCATTGGTGTATTTCTGCGGGAGGTATGTGGGCAGTGTTGTAATGCCGTGGGAGTGGTGTGGGCAGTGGTTTAATGTTGTGGGAGTGGTGTGGGCTGTGGTGTGATGCTACGGGAGTGGTGTGGGCAGTGGTGTAGTGCTGTGGTAGTGGTGTGGGCAGTGGCGTAATGCTGCGGGGGAGGTGTGGGCAGTGGTGTAGTGCTGTGGGAGTGGTGTGGGCAGTGGTGTAGTGCTGCGGAAGTGGTGTGGGCAGTGGTGTAGTGCTGTGGGAGTGGTGTGGGCAGTGGTGTAGTGCTGCGGAAGTGGTGTGGGCAGTGGTGTAATGCTGCGGGAGTGGTGTGGGCATTGGTGTAGTTCTGCGGGAGATGTGTGGGCAGTGGTGTAGTGCTGCGGAAGTGGTGTGGGCAGTATTGTAAGGCTGCGGGAGTGGTGTGGGCAGTGGCGTAGTGCTGTGGGAGTGGTGTGGGCAGTAGTGTAATGCTGCGGGAGTGGTGTGGTCATTGGTGTAATGCTGCGGGAGTGGTGTGGTCTGTGGTGTAGTGCTGTGGGAGTGGTGTGGGCAGTGGCGTAGTGCTGCGGGAGTGGTGTATGCAGCGGTGCAGCGCTGTGGGAGTGGTGTGGGCAGTTGTATAATGCTGCGGGAGTGGTGTGGGCAGTGCTGTAGTGCTACGGGGGTAGTGTGGGCCGTGGTGTAATGCTGCGGGGGTGGTGTGGGCAGTGGTGTAATGCTGTGTGGGTAGTGTGGGCAGTGGTGTAATGCTGCGGGTGTTGTGTGGACAGTGGTGTAGTGCTGCGGGAGTGGTGTGGGCAGTGGTGTAGTGCTGCGGGAGTGGTGTGGGCAGTGGTGTAGTGCTGCGGGGGTGGTGTGGGCAGTGGTCTAACGCTGAGGGGTTGGTGTGGGCAGTGGTGTAGTGCTGCGGGTGTGTTGTGGGCAGTGGTGTAGTGCTGCGGGGGTGGTGGTGGGCAGTTTAGTGCTGCGGGAGTTGTGTGGGCCGGGGAGTAATGCTGCGGGGGTGGTGCGGGCAGTGGTGTTGGCAGTGGTGTGGGCAGTGATGTAATGCTGCGGGAGTGGTGTGGGCAGTGGTGTAGTGCTGCGGGGGTGGTGTGGGCAGTGGTTTGGTGCTGCGGGGGTGGTGTGGGCAGTGGTGTAGCGCTACGGGGGTGGTGTGCGCAGTGGTGTAGCGCTGCGGGAGTGGTGTGGGCAGTGGTGTAGTGCTGCGGAGGTGGTGTGGACAGTGGTGTGGTTCTGCGGGGGTGGTGTGGGCAGTGGTTTGGTGCTGCGGGAGTGGTGTGGGCAGTAGTTTAGTGCTGCGGGAGTGGTGTGGGCAGTGGTGTAATGCTGCGGGAGTGCTGTGGGCAGTGGTGTAGTGCTGCGGTAGTGGTGTGGTCAGTGGTGTAGCGCTGTGGGAGTGGTGTGGGCAGTGGTGTAGCGCTGCGGGAGTGGTGTGGGCAGTGGTGTAGTGCTGCGGCGGTGGTGTGGACAGTGGTGTGGTGCTGCGGGGGTGGTGTGGGCAGTGGTTTGGTGCTGCGGGAGTGGTGTGGGCAGTAGTGTAGTGCTGCGGGAGTTGTGTGGGCAGTGGTGTAATGCTGCGGGAGTGCTGTGGGCAGTGGTGTAATGCTGCGGGAGTGCTGTGGGCAGTGGTGTAGTGCTGCGGTAGTGGTGTGGTCAGTGGTGTAGCGCTGTGGGAGTGGTGTGGTCAGTGGTGTAGCGCTGTGGGAGTGGTGTGGGCAGTGGTGTAACGCTGCGGGAGTGGTGTGGGCAGTGTAGTGCTGCGGGTGTGGTGTTGGCAGTGGTGCAGGTCTGCGGGAGTTGTGTGGGCAGTGGTGTAATGCTGCGGGGGTTGTGTGGGCCGTGGTGTAATGCTGTGGGGGTGGTGTGGGCAGTTGTGTAGAGCTGCGGGGGCGGTGTGGGCAGTGTTGTAGTGCTGCGGGAGTTGCGTGGGGAATGGTGGAGCGCTGAGGGAGTGGTGTGGGCAGTGGTGAAGTGCAGCGGGAGTGTTGTGGGCAGTGGTGTAGTGCTGCGGGTGTGGTCTGGGGCGTGGTGTAGCGCTGCGGGAGTGGTGTGGGCAGTGGTGAAGCGCTGCGGGGGCGGTGTGGGCAGTGTTGTAGTGCTGCGGGTGTGGTGTGGGGCGTGGTGTAGTGCTGCGGGAGTTGCGTGGGGAATGGTGGAGCGCTGTGGGAGTGGTGTGGGCAGTGGTGAAGTGCAGCGGGAGTGTTGTGGGCAGTGGTGTAGTGCTGCGGGAGTTGCGTGGGGAATGGTGGAGCGCTGTGGGAGTGGTGTGGGCAGTGGTGTAATGCTGCGGGAGTGGTGTGGGCAGTGGTGTAATGCTGCAGGAGTGGTGTGGGCAGTGGTGTAGTGCTGCGGTGGTTGTGTGGGTAGAGGTGTAGTGCTGCGGGGGTGGTGTGGGCAGTGGTCTAGTGCTGCGGGAGTGGTGTGGGCAGTGGTGTAATGCTGCGAGAGTGGTGTGGTCAGTCGTGTAGTGCTGCGGGGGTGGTGTGGTCAGTGGTGTAGTGCTGCGGTAGTGGTGTGGGCATCGGTGTATTTCTGCGGGAGGTATGTGGGCAGTGGTGTAATGCTGTGGGAGTGGTGTGGGCAGTGGTTTAATGTTGTGGGAGAGGTGTGGGAAGTGGTGTAATGCTGCGGGAATGGTGTGGGCAGTGGTGTGATGCTGCGGGAGTGGTGTGGGCAGTGGTGTAATGCTGCGAGAGTGGTGTGGTCAGTCGTGTAGTGCTGCGGGGGTGGTGTGGTCAGTGGTGTAGTGCTGCGGGAGTGGTGTGGGCATTGGTGTAGTTCTGCGGGAGATGTGTGGGCAGTGGTGTAGTGCTGCGGAAGTGGTGTGGGCAGTATTGTAAGGCTGCGGGAGTGGTGTCGGCAGTGGCGTAGTGCTGTGGGAGTGGTGTGGGCAGTAGTGTAATGCTGCGGGAGTGGTGTGGTCATTGGTGTAATGCTGCGGGAGTTGTGTGGGCTGTGGTGTAGTTCTGCGGGAGTGGTGTTGCGCTGTGGGAGTGGTGTGGTCAGTGGTGTAAAGCTGCGGGGGTGGTGTGGGCAATGGTGTAATGCTGTGGGAGTGGTGTGAGCAGTGGTGAAGTGCTGCGGGAGTGGTGTGGGCAGTGGTGTAGCGTTGCGGGAGTGGTGTGCGCAGTGGTGTAGTGCTGCGGGAGTGGTGTGGGCAGTGGTGTAGTGCTGCGGGAGTGGTCTGGGCAGTGGTGTAGTGCACCGGGTGTGGTGTGGGCAGTGGCGTAATGCTGCGGGTGTGTTGTGGCCAGTGGTGTAACGCTGCGGGGGTGGTGTGGGCAGTGGTGTAGCGCTGCGGTAGTGGTGTGGGCAGTGGTGTAATGCTGCAGGAGTGGTTTGGGCAGTGGTGTAGTGCTGCGGGGTGGTGTGGGCAGTGGTGTAACGCTGTGGGAGTGGTGTTGGCAGTGGTGTAGTGCTGCGGGAGTGGTGTGGGTAGTGTTGCAGTGCTGCGGGAGTGTTGTGGGCAGTGGTGTAGAGCTGCGTGGGAGGTGTGGGCAGTGGTGTAACGTTGTGCGTGTTGTGTGGGCAGTGGTGTAGTGCTGCGGGAGTGGTGTGGGTAGTGTTGCAGTGCTGCGGGACTGTTGTGGGCAGTGGTGTAGTGCTGCGGGAGTGGTGTGGACAGTGGTGTAGTGTTGCGTGGGAGGTGTGGGCAGTGGTGTAACGTTGTGCGCGTTGTGTGGGCAGTGGTGTAGTGCTGCGGGAGTGGTGTGGGTAGTGTTGCAGTGCTGCGGGACTGTTGTGGGCAGTGGTGTAGTGCTGCGGGAGTGGTGTGGGCAGTGGTGTAGTGCTGCGGGAGTGGTGTGGGCAGTGCTGTAATGCTGAGGGAGTTGTGAGGGCAGTGGTGTAGCGATGCGGTGGTAGGTTAGGCAGTGGTGTAATGCTGTGGGATTTGTTTGGGCAGTGGTGTAGTGCTGCGGAAGTGGTGTGGGCAGTATTGTAAGGCTGGGGGAGTGGTGTGGGCAGTGGCGTAGTGCTGTGGGAGTGGTGTGGGCAGTGGTGTAGTGCTGCGGGAGAGGTGTGGGCAGTGGTGTAGCGCTGCGGTAGTGTTGTGGGCAGTGGTGTAATGCTGCAGGAGTGGTTTGGGCAGTGGTGTAGTGCTGCGGGGGTGGTGTGGGCAGTGGTGTAACGCTGTGGGAGTGGTGTGGGCAGCGGTGTAGTGCTGCGGGAGTGGTGTGGGCAGTGGTGTAATGCTGCGGGACTGTTGTGGGCAGTGGTGTAGTGCTGCGGGAGTGATGTGTACAGTGGTGTAACGATGTGGGAGTGGTGTGGGTAGTAGTGTAGCCCTGATGGAGTGGTTTGGACATTGGTGTAGTGCTACGGGAGTGGTGTGGGCAGTGGTGTCGTGCTGCGGGAGTGGTGTGGGCAGTGGTCTAACGCTGAGGGGGTGGTGTGGTCAGTGCAGTAGTACAGCGGGGGTGTTGTGGGCAGTGGTGTAGTGCTGCGGGGGTGGTGGTGGGCAGTGGCGCAGCGCTGTGGGAGTGGTGTGGGCAGTGGTGTAGTGCTGCGGGAGTGGTGTGGGCAGAGGTGTAGTGCTGCGGGAGTGGTGTGTGCAGTGGTGTAGTGCTGCGGGAGTGGTGTGGGCAGAGGTGTAGTGCTGCTGGTGTGGTGTGGGAAGTAGTGTAATGCGGCGGGAGGAGAGTGGGCAGTGGTCTAGTGCTGCGGGGGAGGTGTGGGCAGTGGTGTAGTGCTGCGGGAGAGGTGTGTGCAGTGGTGTATTTCTGCGGGAGTTGTGTGGTCAGTGGTGTAATACTGTGGCAGTGGTGTGGGCAGTGGTGTAATGGTGCGGAAGTGATGTGGGCAGTAGTGTAGTGCTGCGGGAGTGGTGTGTGCAGTGGTGAAATGCAGCGGGAGTGGTGTGGGCAGTGGTGTAGTGCTGTGGGGGTGGTGTGGGCAGTGGTGTCGTGCTTTGGGGGTGGTGTGGGCAATGGTGTAGTGCTGCGGGGGTGGTGTGGGCAATGGTGTAGTGCTGCGGGAGTGGTGTGGGCAGTGGTGTAGCGCTACGGGGGTGGTGTGGACAGTGGTGTGGTGCAGCGGGGGTGGTGTGGGCAGTGGTGTAATGCTGCGGGAGTTGTGTGGGCAGTGGTGTAATGGTGCGGGAGTGGTGTGGGCTGTGGTGTAATGCTGCAGGGGTGGTGTGGGCAGTGGTGTATTTCTGCGGGTGTGGTGTGGGCAGTGGTGTATTTCTGCGGGAGTGGTGTGGTCAGTAGTGTAATGCTGCGGAAGTGGTGTGGTCATTGGTGTAATGCTGCGGGAGTGGTGTGGGCAGGGGTGTAGTTCTGTGGGAGTGGTGTGCTCAGTGGTGTAAAGCTGCGGGAGTGGTGTGGGCAGTGGTGTAGTGCTGCGGGGGTGGAGTGGGCAGTGGTGTAACGCTGTGGGAGTGGTGTAGGCAGTGGTGTAGTGCTGCGGGAGTGGTGTGGGCAGTGGTGTAGTGCTTCGGGACTAGTGTGGTCAGTCGTATAGTGCTGCAGGGTTGGTGTGGGCTGTTGTGTACAGCTGCGGGAGTGGTGTGGGCAGTGTTGTAGTGCTGCGGGAGGGGTGTGGGCAGTGGTGTAGCGCTGCCGGGGTGGTGCGAGCAGTGCTGTAATGCGGCGTGAGTGGTGTGGGCAGTGGTGTAGTGCTGCGGTGGTTGTGTGGGTAGAGGTGTAACGCTGCCGGGTGGTGTGGGCAGTGGTCTAGTGCTGCGGGAGTGGTGTGGGCAGTGGTGTAGTGCTGCGGGGGTGGTGTGGTCAGTGGTGTAGTGCTGCGGTAGTGGTGTGGGCATTGGTGTATTTCTGCGGGAGGTATGTGGGCAGTGTTGTAATGCCGTGGGAGTGGTGTGGGCAGTGGTTTAATGTTGTGGGAGAGGTGTGGGAAGTGGTGTAATGCTGCGGGAATGGTGTGGGCTGTGGTGTGATGCTACGGGAGTGGTGTGGACAGTGGCGTAATGCTGCGGGGGAGGTGTGGGCAGTGGTGTAGTGCTGCGGAAGTGGTGTGGGCAGTGGTGTAATGCTGCGGGAGTGGTGTGGGCATTGGTGTAGTTCTGCGGGAGATGTGTGGGCAGTGGTGTAGTGCTGCGGAAGTGGTGTGGGCAGTATTGTAAGGCTGCGGGAGTGGTGTGGGCAGTGGCGTAATGCTGCGGGAGTGGTGTTTGTCTGTGGTGTAGTTTTGCGGGAGTGGTGTTGCGCTGTGGGAGTGGTGTGGTCAGTGGTGTAAAGCTGCGGGGGTGGTGTGGGCAGTAGTGTAATGCTGCGGGAGTGGTGTGGTCATTGGTGTAATGCTGCGGGAGTGGTGTGGTCTGTGGTGTAGTTCTGCGGGAGTGGTGTTGCGCTGTGGGAGTTGTGTGAGCAGTGGTGTAGCGTTGCGGGACTGGTGTGCGCAGTGGTGTAGTGCTGCGGGAGTGGTGTGGGCAGTGGTGTATTGCTGCGGGAGTGGTGTGGGCAGTGGTGTAGTGCTGTGGGAGTGGTGTGGGCAGTGGTGAAGTGCTGCGGGAGCGGTGTGGGCAGTGGTTTAGTGCTGTGGGAGTGGTGTGGGCAGTGGTGTAATGCTGCGGGTGTGTTGTGGGCAGTGGTGTAAATCTGAGGGAGTGGTGTGGGCAGTGGTGTAATGCTGCGGGAATTGTTTGGGCAGTGGTGTAGTGCTGCGGAAGTGGTGTGGGCAGTATGGTAAGGCTGCGGGAGTGGTGTGGGCAGTGGCGTAGTGCTGTGGGAGTGGTGTGGGCAGTGGTGTAGTGCTGCGGGAGAGCTGTGGGCAGTGGTGTAGTGCTGCGGGAGAGGTGTGGGCAGTTGTGTAGCGCTGCGGTAGTGGTGTGGGCAGTGGTGTAGTGCTGCGGGGGTGGTGTGGGCAGTGGTGTAACGCTGTGGGAGTGTTGTGGGCAGTGGTGTAGTGCTGCGGGAGTGGTGTGGGCAGTGGTGTAACGCTGTGGGAGTGGTGTGGGCAGTGGTGTAGTGCTGCGCGAGTGGTATGGGCAGTGGTGTAACGCTGTGGGAGTGGTGTGGGCAGTGGCGTAGTGCTGCGGGAGTGGTGTGGGTAGTGTTGCAGTGCTGCGGGAGTGTTGTGGGCAGTGGTGTAGTGCTGCGGGAGTGGTGTGGGCGGTGGTGTAGTGCTGCGGGAGTGGTGTGGTCAGTAGTGTAATGCTGCGGAAGTGGTGTGGTCATTGGTGTAATGCAGCGGGAGTGGTGTGGTCTGTGGTGTAGTTCTGCGGGAGTGGTGTGGGCAGGGGTGTAGTTCTGCGGGAGTGGTGTGGGCAGACGTGTAGCACTGTGGGAGTGGAGTGCTCAGTGGTGTAAAGCTGCGGGAGTAGTGTGGGCAGTGGTGTAGTGCTGCGGGGGTGGAGTGGGCAGTGGTGTAACGCTGTGGGAGTGGTGTAGGCAGTGGTGTAGTGCTGCGGGGGTGGTGTGGGCAGTGGTGTAGTGCTGCGGGAGTGGTGTGGGCAGTGGTGTAGTGCTTCGGGACTAGTGTGGTCAGTCGTATAGTGCTGCGGGGATGGTGTGGGCTGTTGTGTACAGCTGCGGGAGTGGTGTGGGCAGTGTTGTAGTGCTGCGGGAGTGGTGTGGGCAGTGGCGTAGTGCTGCGGGAGTGGTGTATGCAGCGGTGCAGCGCTGTTGGAGTGGTGTGGGCAGTGCTGTAGTGCTACGGGGGTAGTGTGGGCCGTGGTGTAATGCTGCGGGGGTGGTGTGGGCAGTGGTGTAATGCTGTGTGGGTAGTGTGGGCAGTGGTGTAATGCTGCGGGTGTTGTGTGGACAGTGGTGTAGTGCTGCGGGAGTGGTGTGGGCAGTGGTGTAGTGCTGCGGGAGTGGTGTGGGCAGTGGTGTAATGCTGCGGGGGTGTTGTGGGCAGTGGTGTAGTGCTGCGGGGGTGGTGGTGGGCAGTTTAGTGCTGCGAGAGTTGTGTGGGCCGGGGAGTAATGCTGCGGGGGTGGTGCGGGCAGTGGTGTTGGCAGTGGTGTGGGCAGTGATGTAATGCTGCGGGAGTGGTGTGGGCAATGGTGTAGTGCTGCGGGGGTGGTGTGGGCAATGGTGTAGTGCTGCGGGAGCGGTGTTGGCAGTGGTGTAGCGCTATGGGGGTGGTGTGCGCAATGGTGTAATGCTGCGGGAGTGGTGTGGGCAGTGGTGTAATGCTGCAGGAGTGCTGTGGGCAGTGGTGTAGTGCTGCGGTAGTGGTGTGGTCAGTGGTGTAGCGCTGTGGGAGTGGTGTGGGCAGTGGTGTAGCGCTGCGGGAGTGGTGTGGGCAGTGGTGTAGTGCTGCGGCGGTGGTGTGGACAGTGGTGTGGTGCTGCGGGGGTGGTGTGGGCAGTGGTTTGGTGCTGCGGGAGTGGTGTGGGCAGTAGTGTAGTGCTGCGGGAGTTGTGTGGGCAGTGGTGTAATGCTGCGGGAGTGCTGTGGGCAGTGGTGTAGTGCTGCGGGAGTGGTGTGGGTAGTGTTGCAGTGCTGCGGGAATGTTGTGGGCAGTGGTGTAGTGCTGCGGGAGTGGTGTGGGCAGTGGTGTAGTGCTGCGGGAGTGGTGTGGGCAGTGGTGTAGTGCTGCGGGAATGTTGTGGGTAGTGTTGCAGTGCTGCGGGAATGTTGTGGGTAGTGTTGCAGTGCTGCGGGAATGTTGTGGGCAGTGGTGTAGTGCTGCGGGAGTGGTGTGGGCAGTGGTGTAGTGCTGCGGGAGTGGTGTGGGCAGTGGTGTAGTGCTGCGGGAGTGGTGTGGTCAGTAGTGTAATGCTGCGGAAGTGGTGTGGTCATTGGTGTAATGCAGCGGGAGTGGTGTGGTCTGTGGTGTAGTTCTGCGGGAGTGGTGTGGGCAGGGGTGTAGTTCTGCGGGAGTGGTGTGGGCAGACGTGTAGCACTGTGGGAGTGGAGTGCTCAGTGGTGTAAAGCTGCGGGAGTGGTGTGGGCAGTGGTGTAGTGCTGCGGGGGTGGAGTGGGCAGTGGTGTAACGCTGTGGGAGTGGTGTAGGCAGTGGTGTAGTGCTGCGGGGGTGGTGTGGGCAGTGGTGTAGTGCTGCGGGAGTGGTGTGGGCAGTGGTGTAGTGCTTCGGGACTAGTGTGGTCAGTCGTATAGTGCTGCGGGGATGGTGTGGGCTGTTGTGTACAGCTGCGGGAGTGGTGTGGGCAGTGGTGTAATGCTGTGTGGGTAGTGTGGGCAGTGGTGTAATGCTGCGGGTGTTGTGTGGACAGTGGTGTAGTGCTGCGGGAGTGGTGTGGGCAGTGGTGTAGTGCTGCGGGAGTGGTGTGGGCAGTGGTCTAACGCTGAGGGGTTGGTGTGGGCAGTGGTGTAGTGCTGCGGGGGTGTTGTGGGCAGTGGTGTAGTGCTGCGGGGGTGGTGGTGGGCAGTTTAGTGCTGCGGGAGTTGTGTGGGCCGGGGAGTAATGCTGCGGGTGTGGTGCGGGCAGTGGTGTTGGCAGTGGTGTGGGCAGTGATGTAATGCTGCGGGAGTGGTGTGGGCAGTGGTGTAATGCTGCGGGGGTGGTGTGGGCAATAGTGTATTGCTGCGGGGGTGGTGTGGGCAGTGGTTTGGTGCTGCGGGGGTGGTGTGGGCAGTGGTGTAGCGCTACGGGGGTGGTGTGCGCAGTGGTGTAGCGCTGCGGGAGTGGTGTGGGCAGTGGTGTAGTGCTGCGGAGGTGGTGTGGACAGTGGTGTGGTGCTGCGGGGGTGGTGTGGGCAGTGGTTTGGTGCTGCGGGAGTGGTGTGGGCAGTAGTGTAGTGCTGCGGGAGTGGTGTGGGCAGTGGTGTAATGCTGCGGGAGTGGTGTGGTCAGTGGTGTAATGCTGCAGGAGTGCTGTGGGCAGTGGTGTAGTGCTGCGGTAGTGGTGTGGTCAGTGGTGTAGCGCTGTGGGAGTGGTGTGGGCAGTGGTGTAGCGCTGCGGGAGTGGTGTGGGCAGTGGTGTAGTGCTGCGGCGGTGGTGTGGACAGTGGTGTGGTGCTGCGGGGGTGGTGTGGGCAGTGGTTTGGTGCTGCGGGAGTGGTGTGGGCAGTAGTGTAGTGCTGCGGGAGTTGTGTGGGCAGTGGTGTAATGCTGCGGGAGTGCTGTGGGCAGTGGTGTAGTGCTGCGGTAGTGGTGTGGTCAGTGGTGTAGCGCTGTGGGAGTGGTGTGGTCAGTGGTGTAGCGCTGTGGGAGTGGTGTGGGCAGTGGTGTAGCGCTGCGTGTGTGGTGTGGGCAGTGTAGTGCTGCGGGTGTGGTGTTGGCAGTGGTGCAGGTCTGCGGGAGTTGTGTGGGCAGTGGTGTACTGCTGCGGGAGTGGTGTGGGCAGTGGTGTAATGCTGTGGGGGTGGTGTGGGCAGTGGTGTAGTGCTGCGGGGGTTGTGTGGGCCGTGGTGTAATGCTGTGGGGGTGGTGTGGGCAGTTGTGTAGTGCTGCGGGGGCGGTGTGGGCAGTGTTGTAGTGCTGCGGGAGTTGCGTGGGGAATGGTGGAGCGCTGTGGGAGTGGTGTGGGCAGTGGTGAAGTGCAGCGGGAGTGTTGTGGGCAGTGGTGTAGTGCTGCGGGTGTGGTCTGGGGCGTGGTGTAGTGCTGCGGGAGTTGTGTGGGCAGTGGTGTAATGCTGCAGGAGTGGTGTGGGCAGTGGTGTAGTGCTGCGGTGGTTGTGTGGGTAGAGGTGTAGTGCTGCGGGGGTGGTGTGGGCAGTGGTGTAATGCTGCGAGAGTGGTGTGGTCAGTCGTGTAGTGCTGCGGGGGTGGTGTGGTCAGTGGTGTAGTGCTGCGGTAGTGGTGTGGGCATTGGTGTATTTCTGCGGGAGGTATGTGGGCAGTGTTGTAATGCTGTGGGAGTGGTGTGGGCAGTGGTTTAATGTTGTGGGAGAGGTGTGGGAAGTGGTGTAATGCTGCGGGAGTGGTGTGGGCAGTGGTGTAATGCTGCGGGAGATGTGTGGGCAGTGGTGTAGTGCTGCGGAAGTGGTGTGGGCAGTATTGTAAGGCTGCCGGAGTGGTGTCGGCAGTGGCGTAGTGCTGTGGGAGTGGTGTGGGCAGTAGTGTAATGCTGCGGGAGTGGTGTGGTCATTGGTGTAATGCTGCGGGAGTTGTGTGGGCTGTGGTGTAGTTCTGCGGGAGTGGTGTTGCGCTGTGGGAGTGGTGTGGTCAGTGGTGTAAAGCTGCGGGGGTGGTGTGGGCAGTTGTGTAACTCTGCGGGAGTGGTGTGGGTAGTGGTGTAGCGCTGCGGGAGCGGTGTGGGCAGTGGTGTAGCGCTGCGGTGGTGGTTTAGGCAGTGGTTTAGTGCTATGGGTGAATTGTGGGTTGTTGTGTAACTATGCGGGAGTGGTGTGGGGAGTGGTGTAGCGCTGCGGGGGTGGTGTGGGCAGTGGTGTACTGCTGCAGGAGTTGTTTGGGCAGTGGTGTAGTGCTGTGGGTGTGGTGTGGGCAGTGTTGTAGTGCTGCGGGGGTGGTGTGGGCAGTGGCTTAATACTGCGGAAGTAGTGTGGTCAGTGGTGTAGCGCTGTGGGAGTGGTGTGGGCAGTGGTGTGCTGCGGGAGTGGTGTGGGCAGTGGTGTAGTGCTGCGGGAGTGGTGTGGTCAGTAGTGTAATGCTGCGGAAGTGGTGTGGTCATTGGTGTAATGCAGCGGGAGTGGTGTGGGCAGGGGTGTAGTTCTGCGGGAGTGGTGTGGGCAGACGTGTAGCACTGTGGGAGTGGAGTGCTCAGTGGTGTAAAGCTGCGGGAGTGGTGTGGGCAGTGGTGTAGTGCTGCGGGGGTGGAGTGGGCAGTGGTGTAACGCTGTGGGAGTGGTGTAGGCAGTGGTGTAGTGCTGCGGGGGTGGTGTGGGCAGTGGTGTAGTGCTGCGGGAGTGGTGTGGGCAGTGGTGTAGTGCTTCGGGACTAGTGTGGTCAGTCGTATAGTGCTGCGGGGATGGTGTGGGCTGTTGTGTACAGCTGCGGGAGTGGTGTGGGCAGTGGTGTAATGCTGTGTGGGTAGTGTGGGCAGTGGTGTAATGCTGCGGGTGTTGTGTGGACAGTGGTGTAGTGCTGCGGGAGTGGTGTGGGCAGTGGTGTAGTGCTGCGGGAGTGGTGTGGGCAGTGGTCTAACGCTGAGGGGTTGGTGTGGGCAGTGGTGTAGTGCTGCGGGGGTGTTGTGGGCAGTGGTGTAGTGCTGCGGGGGTGGTGGTGGGCAGTTTAGTGCTGCGGGAGTTGTGTGGGCCGGGGAGTAATGCTGCGGGTGTGGTGCGGGCAGTGGTGTTGGCAGTGGTGTGGGCAGTGATGTAATGCTGCGGGAGTGGTGTGGGCAGTGGTGTAATGCTGCGGGGGTGGTGTGGGCAATAGTGTATTGCTGCGGGGGTGGTGTGGGCAGTGGTTTGGTGCTGCGGGGGTGGTGTGGGCAGTGGTGTAGCGCTACGGGGGTGGTGTGCGCAGTGGTGTAGCGCTGCGGGAGTGGTGTGGGCAGTGGTGTAGTGCTGCGGAGGTGGTGTGGACAGTGGTGTGGTGCTGCGGGGGTGGTGTGGGCAGTGGTTTGGTGCTGCGGGAGTGGTGTGGGCAGTAGTGTAGTGCTGCGGGAGTGGTGTGGGCAGTGGTGTAATGCTGCGGGAGTGGTGTGGTCAGTGGTGTAATGCTGCAGGAGTGCTGTGGGCAGTGGTGTAGTGCTGCGGTACTGGTGTGGTCAGTGGTGTAGCGCTGTGGGAGTGGTGTGGGCAGTGGTGTAGCGCTGCGGGAGTGGTGTGGGCAGTGGTGTAGTGCTGCGGCGGTGGTGTGGACAGTGGTGTGGTGCTGCGGGGGTGGTGTGGGCAGTGGTTTGGTGCTGCGGGAGTGGTGTGGGCAGTAGTGTCGTGCTGCGGGTGTGGTGTGGACAGTGGTGTAGTGCTGCGAATGTGGTGTTGGCAGTGGGGCAGAGCTGCGGGAGTTGTGTGGGCAGTGGTGTAGTGCTGCGGGTGTGGTGTGGACAGTGGTGTAGTGCTGCGAATGTGGTGTTGGCAGTGGGGCAGAGCTGCGGGAGTTGTGTGGGCAGTGGTGTAGTGCTGAGGGGGTTGTGTGGGCAGTGGTGTAATGCTGTGGGGGTGGTGTGGGCAGTTGTGTAGAGCTGCGGGGGTGGTGTGGGCAGTGTTGTAGTGCTGCGGGAGTTGCGTGGGGAATGGTGGAGCGCTGTGGGAGTGGTGTGGTCAGTGGTGTAATGGTGCGGGAGTGGTGTGGGCAGTGGTGTAGTGCTGCGGGAGTTGTGTGGGCATTGGTGTAGCGCTGCGGTGGTGGATAGGCAGTGGTGAAGTGCAGCGGTAGTGTTGTGGGCAGTGGTGTAGTGCTGTGGGAGTGGTGTGGGCAGTGGTGTAGTGCTGTGGGAGTGGTGTGTGCAGTGGTGAAGTGCTGCGGGAGTGGTGTGGGCAGTGGTGTAGTGCAGCGGGAGTGGTGTGGGCTGTGCTGTAATGCTGAGGGAGTGGTGAGGGCAGTGGTGTAGCGCTGCGGTGTTAGTTTAGGCAGTGGTGTAATGCTGCGGGTGTGTTGTGGGCAGTGGAGCAACTCTGAGGGAGTGGTGTGGGCAGTGGTGTAATGCTGCGGGAGTTGTTTGGGCAGTGGCGTAGTGCTGTGCGACTGGTGTGGGCAGTGGTGTAGTGCTGCGGAAGTGGTGTGGGCAGTATTGTAAGGCTGCGGGAGTGGTGTGGGCAGTGGCGTAGTGCTGTGCGACTGGTGTGGGCAGTGGTGTAGTGCTGCGGGAGTAGTGTGGGCAGTGGTGTAGTGCTGCGGTAGTGGTGTGGTCAGTGGTGTAATGCTGCGGGGATGGTGTGGGCAGTGGTTTAGTGCTGCGGGAGTAGTGTGGGCAGTGGTGTAGTGCTGCGGTAGTGGTGTGGTCAGTGGTGTAATGCTGCGGGGATGGTGTGGGTAGTGGTGCTGTGCTGCGGGAGTGGTGTTGGTAGAGGTGTAATGCTGCGGTGGTGGTGTGGATAGTGGTGACGTGCTGTGGGAGTGGTGTGGGCAGTGGTGTAGTGCTGCGGGGGTGGTGTGGGCAGTGGTGTAGCGCTGTGGGAGTGGTGTGCGCAGTGGTGTAGATCTGCAGGAGTGGTGTGGGCAGTAGTGAAATGCTGCGGGAGTGGTGTGGGAAGTGGTTTTGTGCTGCGGGAGTGGTGTGGTCAGTGGTGTAATGCTGCGGGTGTTGTGTGGACAGTGGTGTAGTGCTGCGGGAGTGGTGTGGGCAGTGATCTAACGCTGCGGGAGTGGTGTGTGCAGTTGTGTAGTGCTGCGGGAGTGGTGTGGGCAGTGGTCTAACGCTGCGGCGGTGGTGTGGGCAGCGGTGTAGTGCTGCGGGGGTGTTGTGGGCAGTGGTGTAGTGCTGCGGGAGTGGTGTGGACAGTGGTGTAGTGCTGCGGGAGTGGTGTGGGCAGTGGTGTAGTGCTGTGGGAGTGGAGTGGGCAGTGGTGTAGTGCTACGGGGGTGGTGTGGGCAGTGATGTAGCGCAGCGGGAGTGGTGTGGTCAGTGGTGTAGTGCTGTGGGAGTGGTGTGGGCAGTGGTTTAATGCTGCGGGAGAGGTGTGGGCAGTGGTGTAGTGCTGCGGGGGTGGTGTTGGTAGAGGTGTAATGCTGCGGTGGTGGTGTGGGTAGTGGTGACGTGCTGCGGGAGAGGTGTGGACAGTGATGTTGTGCTGTGGGGGTGGTGTGGGCAGTGGTGTAGTGCTGCGAGGGTGGTGTGGGCATTGGTGTGGTGCTGCGGGGGTGGTGTGGGCAGTGGTGTAATGCTGCGCGGACAGTGTGGGCAGGGGTGTAGCACTGTGGGCGTGGTGTGCGCAGTGGTGTAGTTCTGCAGGAGTGGTGTGGGCAGTAGTGAAATGCTGCGGGAGTGGTGTGGGAAGTGGTTTTCTGCTGCGGGAGTGGTGTGGTCAGTGGTGTAGTGCTGCGGGGGCGGTGTGGACAGTGGTGTAATGCTGCGGGTGTTGTGTGGACAGTGGTGTAGTGCTGCGGGAGTGGTGTGGGCAGTGGTTTGGTGCTGCGGGAGTGGTGTGGGCAGTAGTGTAGTGCTGCGGGAGTTGTGTGGGCAGTGGTGTAATGCTGCGGGAGTGCTGTGGGCAGTGGTGTAGTGCTGCGGGAGTGGTGTGGGTAGTGTTGCAGTGCTGCGGGAATGTTGTGGGCAGTGGTGTAGTGCTGCGGGAGTGGTGTGGGCAGTGGTGTAGTGCTGCGGGAGTGGTGTGGTCAGTAGTGTAATGCTGCGGAAGTGGTGTGGTCATTGGTGTAATGCAGCGGGAGTGGTGTGGTCTGTGGTGTAGTTCTGCGGGAGTGGTGTGGGCAGGGGTGTAGTTCTGCGGGAGTGGTGTGGGCAGACGTGTAGCACTGTGGGAGTGGAGTGCTCAGTGGTGTAAAGCTGCGGGAGTGGTGTGGGCAGTGGTGTAGTGCTGCGGGGGTGGAGTGGGCAGTGGTGTAACGCTGTGGGAGTGGTGTAGGCAGTGGTGTAGTGCTGCGGGGGTGGTGTGGGCAGTGGTGTAGTGCTGCGGGAGTGGTGTGGGCAGTGGTGTAGTGCTTCGGGACTAGTGTGGTCAGTCGTATAGTGCTGCGGGGATGGTGTGGGCTGTTGTGTACAGCTGCGGGAGTGGTGTGGGCAGTGGTGTAATGCTGTGTGGGTAGTGTGGGCAGTGGTGTAATGCTGCGGGTGTTGTGTGGACAGTGGTGTAGTGCTGCGGGGGTGGTGTTGGTAGAGGTGTAATGCTGCGGTGGTGGTGTGGGTAGTGGTGACGTGCTGCGGGAGAGGTGTGGACAGTGATGTTGTGCTGTGGGGGTGGTGTGGGCAGTGGTGTAGTGCTGCGAGGGTGGTGTGGGCATTGGTGTGGTGCTGCGGGGGTGGTGTGGGCAGTGGTGTAATGCTGCGCGGACAGTGTGGGCAGGGGTGTAGCACTGTGGGCGTGGTGTGCGCAGTGGTGTAGTTCTGCAGGAGTGGTGTGGGCAGTAGTGAAATGCTGCGGGAGTGGTGTGGGAAGTGGTTTTCTGCTGCGGGAGTGGTGTGGTCAGTGGTGTAGTGCTGCGGGGGCGGTGTGGACAGTGGTGTAATGCTGCGGGTGTTGTGTGGACAGTGGTGTAGTGCTGCGGGAGTGGTGTGGGCAGTGGTTTGGTGCTGCGGGAGTGGTGTGGGCAGTAGTGTAGTGCTGCGGGAGTTGTGTGGGCAGTGGTGTAATGCTGCGGGAGTGCTGTGGGCAGTGGTGTAGTGCTGCGGGAGTGGTGTGGGTAGTGTTGCAGTGCTGCGGGAATGTTGTGGGCAGTGGTGTAGTGCTGCGGGAGTGGTGTGGGCAGTGGTGTAGTGCTGCGGGAGTGGTGTGGTCAGTAGTGTAATGCTGCGGAAGTGGTGTGGTCATTGGTGTAATGCAGCGGGAGTGGTGTGGTCTGTGGTGTAGTTCTGCGGGAGTGGTGTGGGCAGGGGTGTAGTTCTGCGGGAGTGGTGTGGGCAGACGTGTAGCACTGTGGGAGTGGAGTGCTCAGTGGTGTAAAGCTGCGGGAGTGGTGTGGGCAGTGGTGTAGTGCTGCGGGGGTGGAGTGGGCAGTGGTGTAACGCTGTGGGAGTGGTGTAGGCAGTGGTGTAGTGCTGCGGGGGTGGTGTGGGCAGTGGTGTAGTGCTGCGGGAGTGGTGTGGGCAGTGGTGTAGTGCTTCGGGACTAGTGTGGTCAGTCGTATAGTGCTGCGGGGATGGTGTGGGCTGTTGTGTACAGCTGCGGGAGTGGTGTGGGCAGTGGTGTAATGCTGTGTGGGTAGTGTGGGCAGTGGTGTAATGCTGCGGGTGTTGTGTGGACAGTGGTGTAGTGCTGCGGGAGTGGTGTGGGCAGTGGTGTAGTGCTGCGGGAGTGGTGTGGGCAGTGGTCTAACGCTGAGGGGTTGGTGTGGGCAGTGGTGTAGTGCTGCGGGGGTGTTGTGGGCAGTGGTGTAGTGCTGCGGGGGTGGTGGTGGGCAGTTTAGTGCTGCGGGAGTTGTGTGGGCCGGGGAGTAATGCTGCGGGTGTGGTGCGGGCAGTGGTGTTGGCAGTGGTGTGGGCAGTGATGTAATGCTGCGGGAGTGGTGTGGGCAGTGGTGTAATGCTGCGGGGGTGGTGTGGGCAATAGTGTATTGCTGCGGGGGTGGTGTGGGCAGTGGTTTGGTGCTGCGGGGGTGGTGTGGGCAGTGGTGTAGCGCTACGGGGGTGGTGTGCGCAGTGGTGTAGCGCTGCGGGAGTGGTGTGGGCAGTGGTGTAGTGCTGCGGAGGTGGTGTGGACAGTGGTGTGGTGCTGCGGGGGTGGTGTGGGCAGTGGTTTGGTGCTGCGGGAGTGGTGTGGGCAGTAGTGTAGTGCTGCGGGAGTGGTGTGGGCAGTGGTGTAATGCTGCGGGAGTGGTGTGGTCAGTGGTGTAATGCTGCAGGAGTGCTGTGGGCAGTGGTGTAGTGCTGCGGTAGTGGTGTGGTCAGTGGTGTAGCGCTGTGGGAGTGGTGTGGGCAGTGGTGTAGCGCTGCGGGAGTGGTGTGGGCAGTGGTGTAGTGCTGCGGCGGTGGTGTGGACAGTGGTGTGGTGCTGCGGGGGTGGTGTGGGCAGTGGTTTGGTGCTGCGGGAGTGGTGTGGGCAGTAGTGTAGTGCTGCGGGAGTTGTGTGGGCAGTGGTGTAATGCTGCGGGAGTGCTGTGGGCAGTGGTGTAGTGCTGCGGTAGTGGTGTGGTCAGTGGTGTAGCGCTGTGGGAGTGGTGTGGTCAGTGGTGTAGCGCTGTGGGAGTGGTGTGGGCAGTGGTGTAGCGCTGCGTGTGTGGTGTGGGCAGTGTAGTGCTGCGGGTGTGGTGTTGGCAGTGGTGCAGGTCTGCGGGAGTTGTGTGGGCAGTGGTGTACTGCTGCGGGAGTGGTGTGGGCAGTGGTGTAATGCTGTGGGGGTGGTGTGGGCAGTGGTGTAGTGCTGCGGGGGTTGTGTGGGCCGTGGTGTAATGCTGTGGGGGTGGTGTGGGCAGTTGTGTAGTGCTGCGGGGGCGGTGTGGGCAGTGTTGTAGTGCTGCGGGAGTTGCGTGGGGAATGGTGGAGCGCTGTGGGAGTGGTGTGGGCAGTGGTGAAGTGCAGCGGGAGTGTTGTGGGCAGTGGTGTAGTGCTGCGGGTGTGGTCTGGGGCGTGGTGTAGTGCTGCGGGAGTTGTGTGGGCAGTGGTGTAATGCTGCAGGAGTGGTGTGGGCAGTGGTGTAGTGCTGCGGTGGTTGTGTGGGTAGAGGTGTAGTGCTGCGGGGGTGGTGTGGGCAGTGGTGTAATGCTGCGAGAGTGGTGTGGTCAGTCGTGTAGTGCTGCGGGGGTGGTGTGGTCAGTGGTGTAGTGCTGCGGTAGTGGTGTGGGCATTGGTGTATTTCTGCGGGAGGTATGTGGGCAGTGTTGTAATGCTGTGGGAGTGGTGTGGGCAGTGGTTTAATGTTGTGGGAGAGGTGTGGGAAGTGGTGTAATGCTGCGGGAGTGGTGTGGGCAGTGGTGTAATGCTGCGGGAGATGTGTGGGCAGTGGTGTAGTGCTGCGGAAGTGGTGTGGGCAGTATTGTAAGGCTGCCGGAGTGGTGTCGGCAGTGGCGTAGTGCTGTGGGAGTGGTGTGGGCAGTAGTGTAATGCTGCGGGAGTGGTGTGGTCATTGGTGTAATGCTGCGGGAGTTGTGTGGGCTGTGGTGTAGTTCTGCGGGAGTGGTGTTGCGCTGTGGGAGTGGTGTGGTCAGTGGTGTAAAGCTGCGGGGGTGGTGTGGGCAGTTGTGTAACTCTGCGGGAGTGGTGTGGGTAGTGGTGTAGCGCTGCGGGAGCGGTGTGGGCAGTGGTGTAGCGCTGCGGTGGTGGTTTAGGCAGTGGTTTAGTGCTATGGGTGAATTGTGGGTTGTTGTGTAACTATGCGGGAGTGGTGTGGGGAGTGGTGTAGCGCTGCGGGGGTGGTGTGGGCAGTGGTGTACTGCTGCAGGAGTTGTTTGGGCAGTGGTGTAGTGCTGTGGGTGTGGTGTGGGCAGTGTTGTAGTGCTGCGGGGGTGGTGTGGGCAGTGGCTTAATACTGCGGAAGTAGTGTGGTCAGTGGTGTAGCGCTGTGGGAGTGGTGTGGGCAGTGGTGTAGCACTGCTGGAGTGGTGTGGGCAGTGGTGTAATGTTGCGGGAGTGGAGTGGGCAGTGGTGTAGCGCTGCGGAGGTAGTTTAGGCAGTGGTGTAGTGTAGCGGGTGTGGTGTGGGCAGTGGTGTAGTGCTGCGGTGTTAGTTTAGGCAGTGGTGTAGTGCTGCGGGTGTGTTGTGGGCAGTGGTGTAACTCTGCGGGAGTGGTGTGGGTAGTGGTGTAGCGCTGCGGGGGTGTTGTGGGTAGTGGTGTAACGCTGCGGGTGTGGTGTGGGCAGTGGTGTAGCGCTGCGGGAGAGGTGTGGGCAGTGGTGTAATGCTGCAGGAGCGGTTTGGGCAGTGGTGTAGTGCTGCGGGGGTGGGGTGGGCAGTGGTGTAATGCTGCGGGAGTGGTGTGGGCAGTGCTGTAGTGCAACGGGGGTAGTGTGGGCAGCGGTGCAGCGTTGTGGGAGTGGTGTGTGCAGTGGTGTAATGCTGCGAGGGTGGTGTGGGCAGTGGTGTAATGCTGCGGGAGTGGTGTGGTCAGTGGTGTAGTGCTGCGGGTGTGGTGTTGGCATTGGGGCAGAGCTGCGGGAGTTGTGTGGGCAGTGGTGTAGTGGTGCGTGTGTGGTGTGGGCAGTGGTGTAGTGCTGCGAGTGTGGTGTGGGCAGTGGTGTAGTGCTGCGGGGGTTGTGTGGGCAGTTGTGTAGAGCTGCGGGGGTGGTGTGGGCAGTGTTGTCGTGCTGCGGGTGTGGTGTGGACAGTGGTGTAGTGCTGCGAATGTGGTGTTGGCAGTGGGGCAGAGCTGCGGGAGTTGTGTGGGCAGTGGTGTAGTGCTGAGGGGGTTGTGTGGGCAGTGGTGTAATGCTGTGGGGGTGGTGTGGGCAGTTGTGTAGAGCTGCGGGGGTGGTGTGGGCAGTGTTGTAGTGCTGCGGGAGTTGCGTGGGGAATGGTGGAGCGCTGTGGGAGTGGTGTGGTCAGTGGTGTAATGGTGCGGGAGTGGTGTGGGCAGTGGTGTAGTGCTGCGGGAGTTGTGTGGGCATTGGTGTAGCGCTGCGGTGGTGGATAGGCAGTGGTGAAGTGCAGCGGTAGTGTTGTGGGCAGTGGTGTAGTGCTGTGGGAGTGGTGTGGGCAGTGGTGTAGTGCTGTGGGAGTGGTGTGTGCAGTGGTGAAGTGCTGCGGGAGTGGTGTGGGCAGTGGTGTAGTGCAGCGGGAGTGGTGTGGGCTGTGCTGTAATGCTGAGGGAGTGGTGAGGGCAGTGGTGTAGCGCTGCGGTGTTAGTTTAGGCAGTGGTGTAATGCTGCGGGTGTGTTGTGGGCAGTGGAGCAACTCTGAGGGAGTGGTGTGGGCAGTGGTGTAATGCTGCGGGAGTTGTTTGGGCAGTGGCGTAGTGCTGTGCGACTGGTGTGGGCAGTGGTGTAGTGCTGCGGAAGTGGTGTGGGCAGTATTGTAAGGCTGCGGGAGTGGTGTGGGCAGTGGCGTAG
This sequence comes from Cetorhinus maximus, assembly GCF_964194155.1. Classification (NCBI taxonomy): domain Eukaryota; kingdom Metazoa; phylum Chordata; class Chondrichthyes; order Lamniformes; family Cetorhinidae; genus Cetorhinus; species Cetorhinus maximus. The sequence continues at coordinate 3,374,101 of NC_135916.1, forward strand.
TGCTGTGCGACTGGTGTGGGCAGTGGTGTAGTGCTGCGGGAGTAGTGTGGGCAGTGGTGTAGTGCTGCGGTAGTGGTGTGGTCAGTGGTGTAATGCTGCGGGGATGGTGTGGGCAGTGGTTTAGTGCTGCGGGAGTAGTGTGGGCAGTGGTGTAGTGCTGCGGTAGTGGTGTGGTCAGTGGTGTAATGCTGCGGGGATGGTGTGGGTAGTGGTGCTGTGCTGCGGGAGTGGTGTTGGTAGAGGTGTAATGCTGCGGTGGTGGTGTGGATAGTGGTGACGTGCTGTGGGAGTGGTGTGGGCAGTGGTGTAGTGCTGCGGGGGTGGTGTGGGCAGTGGTGTAGCGCTGTGGGAGTGGTGTGCGCAGTGGTGTAGATCTGCAGGAGTGGTGTGGGCAGTAGTGAAATGCTGCGGGAGTGGTGTGGGAAGTGGTTTTGTGCTGCGGGAGTGGTGTGGTCAGTGGTGTAATGCTGCGGGTGTTGTGTGGACAGTGGTGTAGTGCTGCGGGGGTGTTGTGGGCAGTGGTGTAGTGCTGCGGGAGTGGTGTGGACAGTGGTGTAGTGCTGCGGGAGTGGTGTGGGCAGTGATCTAACGCTGCGGGAGTGGTGTGTGCAGTTGTGTAGTGCTGCGGGAGTGGTGTGGGCAGTGGTCTAACGCTGCGGCGGTGGTGTGGGCAGCGGTGTAGTGCTGCGGGGGTGTTGTGGGCAGTGGTGTAGTGCTGTGGGAGTGGTGTGGACAGTGGTGTAGTGCTGCGGGAGTGGTGTGGGCAGTGGTGTAGTGCTGTGGGAGTGGAGTGGGCAGTGGTGTAGTGCTACGGGGGTGGTGTGGGCAGTGATGTAGCGCAGCGGGAGTGGTGTGGTCAGTGGTGTAGTGCTGTGGGAGTGGTGTGGGCAGTGGTTTAATGCTGCGGGAGAGGTGTGGGCAGTGGTGTAGTGCTGCGGGGGTGGTGTTGGTAGAGGTGTAATGCTGCGGTGGTGGTGTGGGTAGTGGTGACGTGCTGCGGGAGAGGTGTGGACAGTGATGTTGTGCTGTGGGGGTGGTGTGGGCAGTGGTGTAGTGCTGCGAGGGTGGTGTGGGCATTGGTGTGGTGCTGCGGGGGTGGTGTGGGCAGTGGTGTAATGCTGCGCGGACAGTGTGGGCAGGGGTGTAGCACTGTGGGCGTGGTGTGCGCAGTGGTGTAGTTCTGCAGGAGTGGTGTGGGCAGTAGTGAAATGCTGCGGGAGTGGTGTGGGAAGTGGTTTTCTGCTGCGGGAGTGGTGTGGTCAGTGGTGTAGTGCTGCGGGGGCGGTGTGGACAGTGGTGTAATGCTGCGGGTGTTGTGTGGACAGTGGTGTAGTGCTGCGGGAGTGGTGTGGGCAGTGGTCTAACGCTGCGGGGGTGTTGTGGGCAGTGGTCTAACGCTGCGGGAGTGGTGTGGGCAGTGGTGTAGTGCTGCGGGAGTGGTGTGGGCAGTGGTCTAACGCTGCGGGGGTGGTGTGGGCAGCGGTGTAGTGCTGCGGGAGTGGTGTGGGCAGTGGTGTAGTGCTGCGGGAGTGGTGTGGGCAGTGGTGTAGTGCTGCGGGGGTGTTGTGGGCAGTGGTGTAGTGCTGCGGGAGTGGAGTGGGCAGTGGTGTAGTGCTGCGGGAGTGGTGTGGGCAGTGGTGTAGTGCTGCGGGAGTGGTGTGGGCAGTGGTGTAGTGCTGCGGGGGTGTTGTGGGCAGTGGTGTAGTGCTGCGGGAGTGGTGTGGGCAGCGGTATATTGCTGCGAGGATGGTGTGGGGAGTGGTGTAATGCTGCGGGGGTGGTGTAGTCAGTGGTGTAGAGCTGCGGGAGTGGTGTGGGCAGTGGTGTAATGGTGCGGGAGTGGTGTGGGCAGTAGTGTAGTGCTGCGGGAGTGGTTTTATCAGTGGTGTAGTGCTGCGGGAGTGGTGTGGGCAGTGGTGTAATGCTGCGAGAGTGCTGTGGGCATTGGTGTATTTCTGCGGGAGTTGTGTGGTCAGTGGTGTAATGCTGCGGGAGTGGTGTGGTCAGTGGAGTAATGCTGCGGGACTGGTGTGGTCAGTGGTGTAGTTCTTCGAGAGTGGTGTGGGCAGTGGTGTAGTGCTGCGGGAGTGGTGTGGGCAGTGGTGAAATGAAGCGGGAGTGGTGTGGGCAGTGGTGTATTGCTGCGGGGGTGGTGAGGGCCGTGGTGTGGGCAGTGGTGTAATGCTGCGAGAGTGGTGTGGGCAGTGGTGTAATGATGCGGGGGTGGTGTGGGCAATGGTGTAGTGCTGCAGGGGTGGTGTGTGCAGTGGTGTAGTGCTGCGGGAGTGGTGTGGGCACTGGTGTAATGCTGCGGGGATGGTGTGGGCAGTGGTGTAGTGCTGCGGGAGTGGAGTGGGCAGTGGTGTAGTTCTACGGGGGTGGTGTGGGCAGTGGTGTAGCGCTGCGGGAGTGGTGTGGTCAGTGGGGAAATGCTGCGGGAGTGGTGTGGGCAGTGGTGTAGTGCTGCGGGAGTGGTGTGGTCAGTGGTGTAATGCTGCGGGATTGGTGCGGGTAGTGGTGTACTGCTGCGGGAGTGGTGTGGGCAGTGGTGTAATGCTGTGGGAGTGGTGTGGGCAGTGGTGTAATGCTGCGGGAGTGTTGTGGGAAGTGTGTAGAGCTGCGGGAATGGTGTAGTCAGTGGTGTAGCGCTGCGGGAGTGGGGTGGGCAGTGTTGTAGTGATGCGGGAGTGGTGTGGGCAGTTGTGTAGTGCTGCGGGGGTGGTGTGGGCAGTGGTTTAGTGCTGCGGGAGTAGTGTGGGCAGTGGTGTAGTGCTGCGGGAGTGGTGTTGGTAGAGGTGTAATGCTGCGGTGGTGGTGTGGGTAGTGGTGACGTGCTGCAGGAGAGGTGTGGACAGTGGTGTAGTGCGGCGGGAGTGGTGTGGGCAGTGGTGTAGTGCTGCGAGGGTGGTGTGGGCATTGGTGTGGTGCTGCGGGAGTAGTGTGGGTAGTGGTGTTGTGCTGCGGGGGTGGTGTGGGCAGTGGTCTAATGCTGCGCGGACAGTGTGGGCAGAGGTGTAGCGCTGTGGGCGTGGTGTGCGCAGTGGTGTAGTTCTGCAGGAGTGGTGTGGGCAGTAGTGAAATGCTGCGGGAGTGGTGGGGGAAGTGGTCTAACGCTGCGGGAGTGGTGTGTGCAGTGGTGTAGCGCTGCGGGAGTGGTGTGTGCAGTGGTCTAACGCTGAGGTGGTGGTGTGGGCAGTGGTGTAGTGCTGCGGGGGTGTTGTGGGCAGTGGTGTAGTGCTGCGGGAATGGTGTGGTCAGTGGTGTAGTGTGTGTGGGAGTGGTGTGGGCAGTGGTGTAATGCTGCGGGAGTGTTGTGGGAAGTTGTGTAGTGCTGCGGGAATGGTGTAGTCAGTGGTGTAGCGCTGCGGGAGTGGAGTGGACAGTGGTGTAATGCGGCGGGAGTGTTGTGGGCAGTGGTATAATGCTGCGGGAGAGGTGTGGGCAGTCGTGTAATGCTGCGGGGGTGGTGTGGGCAGTGGTGAAATGCTGCGGGAGTGGGGTGGGCAGTGGTGTAGTGCTGCGGGAGTGGTGCGGGCAGTGGTGTAGTGCTGCGGGGGTGGTGTGGGCAGTGGTTTAGTGCTGTGGGAGTAGTGTGGGCAGTGGTGTAGTGCTGCGGTAGTGGTGTGGTCAGTGGTGTAATGCTGCTGTAGTGGTGTGGTCAGTGGTGTAGTGCTGCGGGAGTGGTGTGGGCAGTGGTGTAGTGCTGCGGGGGTGTTGTGGGCAGTGGTGTAGTGCTGCGGGAGTGGTGTGGGCAGTGGTATATTGCTGCGGGGATGGTTTGGGCAGTGGTGTAATGCTGCGGGAGTTGTGTGGGCAGTGGTGTAGCGTTGCGTGAGTGGTGTGGGCAGTGGTGTAGTGCTGCGGGGCTGCTGAGGGCCGTGGATTAGAGCTGCGGGGGTGGTGTGGGCAGTGGTATAATGCCGCGGGAGTGGTGTGGGCAGTGGTGTAATGCTGCGGGGGTTGTGTGGTCAATGGTGTACTGCTGCAGGGGTGGTGTTTGCAGTGGTGTAGTACTGCGGGAGTGGTGTGGGCACTGGTGTAGTGCTGCAGTAGTGGTGTGGGCAGTGGTGTAGTGCTACGGGGCTGGTGTGGGCAGTGGTGTAGTGCTGCGGGAGTGGTGCGGGCAGTGGTGTAGTGCTGCGGGGGTGGTGTGGGCAGTGGTTTAGTGCTGTGGGAGTAGTGTGGGCAGTGGTGTAGTGCTGCGGTAGTGGTGTGCTCAGTGGTGTAATGCTGCGGTAGTGGTGTGGTCAGTGGTGTAGTGCTGCGGGAGTGGTGTGGGCAGTGGTGTAGTGCTGCGGGGGTGTTGTGGGCAGTGGTGTAGTGCTGCGGGAGTGGTGTGGGCAGTGGTGTAGTCTGCGGGGGTGTTGTGGGCAGTGGTGTAGTGCTGCGGGAGTGGTGTGGGCAGTGGTGTAGTGCTGCAGTAGTGGTGTGGGCAGTGGTGTAGTGCTACGGGGCTGGTGTGGGCAGTGGTGTAGTGCTGCGGGAGTGTTGTGGGCAGTGGTGTAGTGCTGCGGGAGTGTTGTGGGCAGTGGTGTAGTGCTGTAGGAGTGGTGTGGGCAGTGGTGTAATGCTGCGGGAATGGTGTGGGCAGTGGTGTAGCGCTGCGGTAATAGTGTGGGCAGTGGTGTAGTGCTGCGGGAGTGGTGTGGGCAGTGGTGTAGTGCTGCGGGAGTGTTGTGGTCAGTGGTGTAATGCTGCGGGAGTGGTGTGGGTAGTGGTGTACTGCTGCGGGAGTGGTGTGGTCATTGGTGTAGTGCTGCGTGAGTGGTGTGGGCAGAGGTGTACAGCTGCGGGAGTGGTGTGGGCAGTGCTGTAATGCTGTGGGCGTGGTGAGGGCAGTGGTGTAGTGCTGTGGGGGTGGTGTGGGCAGTGGTGTAGTGCTGTGGGGGTGGTGTGGGCAGTGGTGTAACGCTGTGGGAGTGGTGTGGGCTTTGGTGTAACGCTGTGGGAGTGGTGTGGGCATTGGTGTAGTGCTGCGGGAGTAGTGTGGGCAGTGGTGTAGTGCTGCGGGGCTGGTGTGGTCAGTGGTGTAGTGCTGTGGGAAAGTTGTGGGCAGTGGTGTAATGCTGCGGGAGAGGTGTGGTCAGTCGTGTAATGCTGCGCGGGTGATGTGGGCAGTGGTGAAATGCTGCGGGAGTTGTGTGGTCAGTGGTGTAGTGCTGCGGGAATGGTGTGGGCAGTGGTGTAATGCTGCGGGAATGGTCTGGTCAGTGGTGTAATGCTGCGAGAGTGGTGTGGGCATTGGTGTATTTCTGCGGGAGTTGTGTGGTCAGTGGTGTAATGCTGCGAGAGTGGTGTGGTCAGTGGTGTAATGCTGCGGGACTGGTATGGTCAGTGGTGTAGTTCTGCAGGAGTGGTGTGGGCAGTGGTGTAATGGTGCGGGAGTGGTGTGGGCAGTAGTGTAGTGCTGCGGGAGTGGTGTTGGTAGAGGTGTAATGCTGCGGTGGTGGTGTGGGTAGTGGTGACGTGCTGCGGGAGAGGTGTGGACAGTGGTGTAGTGCTGTGGGGGTGGTGTGGGCAGTGGTGTAATGCTGCACGGACAGTGTGGGCTGGGGTGTAGCGCTGTGGGAGTGGTGTGCGCATTGGTGTAGTTCTGCAGGAGTGGTGTGGGCAGTGGTGTAGTGCTGCGCGGACAGTGTGGACAGTGGTGTAATGCTGCGGGTGTGGTGTGGACAGTGGTGTAGTGCTGCGGGAGTGGTGTGGGAAGTGGTCTAACGCTGCGGGAGTGGTGTGTGCAGTGGTGTAGTGCTGCGGGAGTGGTGTGGGCTGTGGTCTAACGCTGCGGGGGTGGTGTGGGCAGTGATGTAGTGCTGCGGGAGTCGTGTGGGCAGTGGTGTACTGCTGTGGGAGTGGTGTGGGCAGTGGTGTAGTGCTGCGGGGATGGTGTGGGCAGTGGTGTAATGCTGCGGGAGAGGTGTGGGCAGTAGTGTACAGCTGCGGGAGTGGTGTGGGCCGTGGTGTAGCGCTGCGGGAGTGGTGTGGGCAGTGCTGTAATGCTGTGGGAGTGGTGTGGGCAGTGGTGTAGTGCTGTGGGGGTGGTGTGGGCAGTGGTGTAGTGCTGTGGGGGTGGTGAGGGCAGTGGTGTCGTGCTGTGGGGGTGGTTTGGGCAGTGGTGTAGTGCTGTGGGGGTGGTGAGGGCAGTGGTGTCGTGCTGTGGGGGTGGTGTGGGCAGTGGTGTAGTGCTGTGGGGGTGGTGAGGGCAGTGGTGTAGTGCTGTGGGGGTGGTGAGGGCAGTGGTGTCGTGCTGTGGGGGTGGTTTGGGCAGTGGTGTAACGCTGTGGGAGTGGTGTGGGCATTGTTGTAGTGCTGCGGGAGTAGTGTGGGCAGTGGTGTACTGCTGCGAGAGTGGTGTTGGCAGTGGTTTAATGCTGCGGGAATGGTGTGGGCAGTTTTGTAGTGCTGCTGGAGTGGTGTGGGAAGTGGTGTAATGCTGCGGGGGTGGTGTAGTCAGTGGTGTAATGCTGCGGGAGTGGTGTGGTCAGTGGTGTAATTCTGCGGGAGTGGTGTGGGCAGTGGTGTAGTGCTGTGGGAGTGGTGTGGTCAGTGGTGTAGTGCTGCGGGAGTGGTGTGGTCAGTGGTGTAGTTCTGCGGGAGTGGTGTGGGCAGTGGTGTAGTGCTGCGGGAGTGGTGTGGGCACTGGTGTAGTGCTGCGGCAGTGGTGTGTGCAGTGGTGAAATGCAGCGGAAGTGGCGTGGTCATTGGTGTAGTGCTGCGGGGATGGTGTGGGCAGTGGTGTAGTGCTGCGGGGGTGGTGTGGGTGGTGGTGTAATGCGGCGGGAGTGGTGTCGGCAGTGGCGTAATGCTGCTGGAGAGGTGTGGGCAGTAGTGTACAGCTGCGGGAGTGGTGTGGGCAGTGATGTACAGCTGCGGGAGTGGTGAGGGCAGTGGTGTACAGCTGCGAGAGTGGTGTGGGCAGTGCTGTAATGCTGTGGGAGTGGTGTGGGCAGTGGTATAGTGCTGCGGGGGTGGTGTGGGCAGTGGTGTAGTGCTGCGGGGGTGATGTGGGCAGTGTTTTAGTTCTGCGGGAGTAGTGTGGTCAGTGGTGTAATGCTGCGGGGGTGGTGTGGATAGTGGTGAAGTGCTGCGGAAGAGGTGTGTGCAGTGGTGTAGTGCTGTGGGAGTGGTGTGGGCAGTGGTGTAGTGCTGCTGGAGTGGTGTGTGCAGTGGTGTAGTGCTGTGGGAGTGGTGTGGGCAGTGGTGTAGTGCTGCTGGAGTGGTGTGGGCAGTGGTGTAGTGCTGCGAGAGTGTTGTTGGGAGAGATGTAGTTCTGCGGGGGTGGTGTGGGCAGTAGTGTAGTGCTGCGGTAGTGGTGTGGTCAGTGGTGTAACGCTGCGGGGGTGGTGTGGGCAGTGGTGTAGTGCTGCGAGAGTGGTGTTGGCAGTGGTGTAATGCTGCGGGAATGCTGTGGGCAGTGGTGTAATGCTGCGGGGGTGGTGTGGGCAGTGGTGTAGTGCTGCGAGAGTGGTGTTGGCAGTGGTTTAATGCTGCGGGAATGGTGTGGGCAGTGGTGTAATGCTGCGGGGGTGGTGTGGGCAGTTTTGTAGTGCTGCTGGAGTGGTGTGGGAAGTGGTGTAATGCTGCGGGGGTGGTGTGGTCAGTGGTGTAATGCTGCGGGAGTGGTGTGGTCAGTGGTGTAGTTCTGCGGGAGTGTTGTGGGCAGTGGTGTAGTGCTGCGGGAGTGGTGTGGGCACTGGTGTAGTGCTGCGTCAGTGGTGTGTGCAGTGGTGAAATGCAGCGGGAGTGGTGTGGTCATTGGTGTAGTGCTGCGGGGATGGTGTGGGCAGTGGTGTAGTGCTGCGGGGTTGGTGTGGGCAGTGGTGTAGCGCTGCGGGAGTGGTGTGGGCATTGCTGTAATGCTGTGGGAGTGGTGTGGGCAGTGGTGTAGTTCTGCGGGAGTGGTGTGGGCAGTAGTGTAGTGCTGCGGGAGTGGTGTGGGCAGTGGTGTAGTTCTGCGGGATTGGTGTGGGCAGTGGTATAGTGCTGTGGTAGAGGTGTGGTCAGTGGTGTAATGCTGCGGGAGTGGTGTGGTCAGTGGTGTAATGCTGCGGGACTGGTATGGTCAGTGGTGTAGTTCTGCAGGAGTGGTGTGGGCAGTGGTGTAATGGTGCGGGAGTGGTGTGGGCAGTAGTGTAGTGCTGCGGGAGTGGTGTTGGTAGAGGTGTAATGCTGCGGTGGTGGTGTGGGTAGTGGTGACGTGCTGCGGGAGAGGTGTGGACAGTGGTGTAGTGCTGTGGGGGTGGTGTGGGCAGTGGTGTAATGCTGCACGGACAGTGTGGGCTGGGGTGTAGCGCTGTGGGAGTGGTGTGCGCATTGGTGTAGTTCTGCAGGAGTGGTGTGGGCAGTGGTGTAGTGCTGCGCGGACAGTGTGGACAGTGGTGTAATGCTGCGGGTGTGGTGTGGACAGTGGTGTAGTGCTGCGGGAGTGGTGTGGGAAGTGGTCTAACGCTGCGGGAGTGGTGTGTGCAGTGGTGTAGTGCTGCGGGAGTGGTGTGGGCTGTGGTCTAACGCTGCGGGGGTGGTGTGGGCAGTGATGTAGTGCTGCGGGAGTCGTGTGGGCAGTGGTGTACTGCTGTGGGAGTGGTGTGGGCAGTGGTGTAGTGCTGCGGGGATGGTGTGGGCAGTGGTGTAATGCTGCGGGAGAGGTGTGGGCAGTAGTGTACAGCTGCGGGAGTGGTGTGGGCCGTGGTGTAGCGCTGCGGGAGTGGTGTGGGCAGTGCTGTAATGCTGTGGGAGTGGTGTGGGCAGTGGTGTAGTGCTGTGGGGGTGGTGTGGGCAGTGGTGTAGTGCTGTGGGGGTGGTGAGGGCAGTGGTGTCGTGCTGTGGGGGTGGTTTGGGCAGTGGTGTAGTGCTGTGGGGGTGGTGAGGGCAGTGGTGTCGTGCTGTGGGGGTGGTGTGGGCAGTGGTGTAGTGCTGTGGGGGTGGTGAGGGCAGTGGTGTAGTGCTGTGGGGGTGGTGTGGGCAGTGGTGTAGTGCTGTGGGGGTGGTGAGGGCAGTGGTGTCGTGCTGTGGGGGTGGTTTGGGCAGTGGTGTAACGCTGTGGGAGTGGTGTGGGCATTGTTGTAGTGCTGCGGGAGTAGTGTGGGCAGTGGTGTACTGCTGCGAGAGTGGTGTTGGCAGTGGTTTAATGCTGCGGGAATGGTGTGGGCAGTTTTGTAGTGCTGCTGGAGTGGTGTGGGAAGTGGTGTAATGCTGCGGGGGTGGTGTAGTCAGTGGTGTAATGCTGCGGGAGTGGTGTGGTCAGTGGTGTAATTCTGCGGGAGTGGTGTGGGCAGTGGTGTAGTGCTGTGGGAGTGGTGTGGTCAGTGGTGTAGTGCTGCGGGAGTGGTGTGGTCAGTGGTGTAGTTCTGCGGGAGTGGTGTGGGCAGTGGTGTAGTGCTGCGGGAGTGGTGTGGGCACTGGTGTAGTGCTGCGGCAGTGGTGTGTGCAGTGGTGAAATGCAGCGGAAGTGGCGTGGTCATTGGTGTAGTGCTGCGGGGATGGTGTGGGCAGTGGTGTAGTGCTGCGGGGGTGGTGTGGGTGGTGGTGTAATGCGGCGGGAGTGGTGTCGGCAGTGGCGTAATGCTGCTGGAGAGGTGTGGGCAGTAGTGTACAGCTGCGGGAGTGGTGTGGGCAGTGATGTACAGCTGCGGGAGTGGTGAGGGCAGTGGTGTACAGCTGCGAGAGTGGTGTGGGCAGTGCTGTAATGCTGTGGGAGTGGTGTGGGCAGTGGTATAGTGCTGCGGGGGTGGTGTGGGCAGTGGTGTAGTGCTGCGGGGGTGATGTGGGCAGTGTTTTAGTTCTGCGGGAGTAGTGTGGTCAGTGGTGTAATGCTGCGGGGGTGGTGTGGATAGTGGTGAAGTGCTGCGGAAGAGGTGTGTGCAGTGGTGTAGTGCTGTGGGAGTGGTGTGGGCAGTGGTGTAGTGCTGCTGGAGTGGTGTGTGCAGTGGTGTAGTGCTGTGGGAGTGGTGTGGGCAGTGGTGTAGTGCTGCTGGAGTGGTGTGGGCAGTGGTGTAGTGCTGCGAGAGTGTTGTTGGGAGAGATGTAGTTCTGCGGGGGTGGTGTGGGCAGTAGTGTAGTGCTGCGGTAGTGGTGTGGTCAGTGGTGTAACGCTGCGGGGGTGGTGTGGGCAGTGGTGTAGTGCTGCGAGAGTGGTGTTGGCAGTGGTGTAATGCTGCGGGAATGCTGTGGGCAGTGGTGTAATGCTGCGGGGGTGGTGTGGGCAGTGGTGTAGTGCTGCGAGAGTGGTGTTGGCAGTGGTTTAATGCTGCGGGAATGGTGTGGGCAGTGGTGTAATGCTGCGGGGGTGGTGTGGGCAGTTTTGTAGTGCTGCTGGAGTGGTGTGGGAAGTGGTGTAATGCTGCGGGGGTGGTGTGGTCAGTGGTGTAATGCTGCGGGAGTGGTGTGGTCAGTGGTGTAGTTCTGCGGGAGTGGTGTGGGCAGTGGTGTAGTGCTGCGGGAGTGGTGTGGGCACTGGTGTAGTGCTGCGTCAGTGGTGTGTGCAGTGGTGAAATGCAGCGGGAGTGGTGTGGTCATTGGTGTAGTGCTGCGGGGATGGTGTGGGCAGTGGTGTAGTGCTGCGGGGTTGGTGTGGGCAGTGGTGTAGCGCTGCGGGAGTGGTGTGGGCATTGCTGTAATGCTGTGGGAGTGGTGTGGGCAGTGGTGTAGTTCTGCGGGAGTGGTGTGGGCAGTAGTGTAGTGCTGCGGGAGTGGTGTGGGCAGTGGTGTAGTTCTGCGGGATTGGTGTGGGCAGTGGTATAGTGCTGTGGTAGAGGTGTGGTCAGTGGTGTAATGCTGCGGGAGTGGTGTGGTCAGTGGTGTAGTTCTGCGGGAGTGGTGTGGGCTGTGGTGTAATGCTGCGGGTGTCGTGTGTAGTCAGTGGTGTAGTTCTGCGGAAGTGGTGTGGTCAGTTGTGTAGTGCTGTGGGAGTTGTGTGCTCAGTGGTGTAATGCTGCGGAAGTGGTGTGGTCAGTTGTGTAGTGCTGTGGGAGTTGTGTGCTCAGTGGTGTAATGCTGCGGAAGTGGTGTGGTCAGTGGTGTAGTTCTGCAGGAGTGGTTTGGCCAGTTGTGTAATGGTGCGGGAGTGGTGTGGGCAGTAGTGTAGTGCTGCGGGAGTGCTGTGGGAAGTGGTGTAGTGCTGCGGGAGTGGTGTGGGCACTGTTGTAGTGCTGCGGCAGTGGTGTGTGCAGTGGTGAAATGCAGCGGGAGTGGTGTGGTTATTGGTGTAGTGCTGCGGGGATGGTATGGGCAGTGGTGTAGCACTGCGGGAGTGGTGTGGGCAGTGCTGTAATGCTGTGGGAGTGGTGTGGGCAGTGTTGTTCTGCTGTGCGGATGGTGTGGGCAGTTGTGTAATGCTGCGGTAGTGGTGTGGTCTGTGGTGTAATGCTGCGGTAGTGGTGTGGGCAGTGGTGTAATGCTGCGCGGATGGTGTGGGCAGTGGTGTTGCACTGTGGGAGTGGTGTGCGCAGTGGTTTAGTGCTGCGGGAGTGATGTGGGCAGTGGTGTAATGCTGCAGGAGTGGTGTGGGAAGTGGTGTAGTGCTGTGGAAGCGGTGTGGTCAGTGGTGTAGTGCTGCGGGAGTTGTGTGGGCAGAGGTGTAGTGCTGCGGGAGTAGTGTGTTCAGTCGTATAGTGCTGCGGGGATGGTGCGGGCAGTTGTGTACAGCTGCGGGAGTGGTGTTGGCTGTGGTGTAATGCTGCGGGTGTGGAGTAGGCAGTGGTGTGGTTCTGTGGGAGTGCTGTGGGCAGTGCTGTGGGCAGTAGTGTAGTGCTGTGGGAGTGGTGTGGGCAGTGGTGTAGTTCTGCGGGAGTGGTGTGGGCTGTGGTGTAATGCTGCGGGTGTAGTGTGTGGTCAGTGGTGTAGTTCTGCGGGAGTGGTGTGGGCAGTGGTGTAGTTCTGCAGGAGTGTTGTGGGCATTTGTGTAATGGTACGGGAGTGGTGTGGGCAGTAGTGTAGTGCTGCGGGAGTGGTGTGTGCAGTGGTGAAATGCAGCGGGAGTGGTGCATTCATTGGTGTAGTGCTGCGAGGATGGTGTGGGCAGTGGTGTAGTGCTGTGGGAGTGGTGTGGGCAGTGGTGTAGTGCTGTGGCGGTGCTGTGGGCAGTGGTGTAATGCTGCGGGAGTGCTGTGGGAAGTGGTGTAGTGCTGCGGGGATGGTGTGGGCACTGGTGTTTTGCTGTGGCAGTGGTGTGTGCAGTGGTAAAATGCAGCGGGAGTGGTGTGGTCATTGCTGAAGTGCTGCGGGGATGGTGTGGGCAGTGGTGTAGTGCTGCAGGGATGGTGTGGGCACTGGTGTAGTGCTGCGGCAGTGGTGTGTGCAGTGGTGAAATGCAGCGGGAGTAGTGTGGTCATTGGTGTAGTGCAGCGGGGAAGGTGTGGGCAGTGGTGTAGCGCTGCGGGAGTGGTGTGGGCAGTGCTGTAATGCTGTGGGAGTGGTGTGGGCAGTGGTGTAGAGCTGCGGGAGTGGTGTGGGCAGTGGTATATTGCTGCGGGGATGGTGTGGGCACTGGTGTAATGCTGCGGGAGTTGTGTGGGCAGTGGTGTTGCGCTGCGGTAGTGGTGTGGGCAGTGGTGTAGTGCTGCGGGGGTGGTGTGGGCAGTGGTGTGGGCAGTGGTGTAATGATGCGGGAGTGTTGTGGGCAGTGGTGTAGTGCTGCGGGAGTGGTGTGGGCACTGGTGTAGTGCTGTGGGAGTGGAGTGGGCAGTGGCTTAATGCTGCGGGAATGGTGTGGGCAGTGGTGTAGTGCTGCGGGGGTGCTGTGGGCAGTGGTTTAGTGCTGCGGGAGTGGTGTGGGCAGTGGTTTAGTGCTGCGGGAGTGGTGTGGGCACTGGTGTAGTGCTGTGGGGGTGGTGAGGGCAGTGGTGTAGTGCTGTGGGGGTGGTGTGGGCAGTGGTGTAACGCTGTGGGAGTGGTGTGGGCAGTGGTGTAGTTCTGCAGGAGTGGTGTGGGCAGTGGTGTAGTGCTGCGGGAGTAGTGTGGTCAGTGGTGTAGTGCTGCGGGAATGGTGTGGTCAGTGGTGTAATGCGGCGGAAGTGGTGTGGGCAGTGGTGTAATGCTGCGGGAGAGGTGTGGTCAGTCGTGTAATGCTGCGGGGGTGGTGTGGGCAGTGGTGAAATGCTGCGGGAGTGGTGTGGTCAGTGGTGTAGGTTTGCGGGAATGGTGTGGGCAGTGGTGTAATGCTGCGGGAATGGTGTGGGCAGTGGTGTAATGCTGCGAGAGTGGTGTGGGCATTGGTGTATTTCTGCGGGAGTGGTGTGGGCAGTGCTGTAATGCTGTGGGAGTAGTGTGGGCAGTGGTGTCGTGCTGTGGTGGTGGTGTGGGCAGTGGTGTAATGCTGCGGGAGTTGTGTGGGCAGTGGTGTAGCGCTGCGGGAGTGGTGTGGGCAGTGGTGTAGTGCTGCGGGAGTGGTGTGGGCAGGGGTGTAATACTGTGGGAGTGGTGTGGGCAGGGGTGTAATGCTGCGGTAGTGGTGTGGGCAGTGGTGTAATGCTGTGGGGGTGGTGTGGGCAGGGGTGTAGTCCTGCGGGGATGGTGTGGGCAGTGGTGTAGCGCTGCGGGAATGGTGTGGGCATTGCTGTAATGCTGTGGGTGTGGTGTGGGCAGTGTTGTAGTGCTGCGGGGGTGGTGTGGGCAGTGTTTTAATACTGCGGGAGTGGTGTGGGCAGTGGTGTAGCACTGCGGGAGTGGTGTGGGCAGTGGTGTAATGTTGCGGGAGTGGAGTGGGCAGTGGTGTAGTGCAGGGGGGTGGTGTGTGCAGTGGTGTAGTGCTGCGGGAGTGGTGTGGGAAGTTGTGTAGTGCTGCGGGGATGGTGTGGGCAGTGGTGTACAGCTGCGGGAGTGGTGTGGGCAGTGCTGTAATGCTGTGGGAGTGGTGTGGGCAGTGGTGTAGTGCTGCGGGGGTGGTATGGTCAGTGGTGTAATGCTGCGGTGGTGGTGTGGGTACTGGTGACGTGCTACGGGAGTGTTGTGGGCAGTAGTGTAGTGCTGCGGGAGTGGTGTGGGCAGTGGTGTAGTGCTGCGGGGGTGGTGTGGGCAGTGGTGTAAAGTTGCGGGAGTGGAGTGGGCAGTGGTGTAGTGCTGCGGGGATGGTGTGGGCAGTGGTGTAATGCTGCGGGACTGGTGTGGTCAGTGGTGTAGTTCTGCGGGAGTGGTGTGTGCAGTGGTGTAATGGTGCGGGAGTGGTGTGGGCAGTGGTGTACAGCTGCGGGAGTGGTGTGGGCAGTGCTGTAATGCTGTGGGAGTGGTGTGGGCAGTGGTGTAGTGCTGCGGGGGTGGTGTGGGCAGTGGTGTAGTGCTGTGGGAGTGGTGTGGGCAGTGGTGTAGTGCTTTGGGGGTGGTGTGGTCAGTGGTGTAATGCTGCGGTGGTGGTGTGGGTACTGGTGACGTGCTACGGGAGTATTGTGGGCAGTGGTGTAGTGCTGCGGGAGTGGTGTGGGCAGTAGTGTAGTGCTGAGGGGGTGGTGTGGGCAGTGGTGTAGTGCTGCGGTAGTGGTGTGGTCAGTGGTGTAATGCTGCGGTAGTGGTGTGGGCAGGGGTGTAGCGCTGTGGGAGTGTTGTGGGTAATGGTGTAGTGCTGCGGTGTTGGTGTGGGCAGTGGTGTAATACTGTGGGAGTGGTGTGGGCAGGGGTGTAATGCAGCGGTAGTGGTGTGGGCAGTGGTGTAATGCTGTGGGGGTGGTGTGGGCAGGGGTGTAGCGCTGTGGGAGTGGTGTGCGCAGTGGTGTAGTTCTGCAGGAGTGGTGTGGGCAGTGGTGAAATGCTGTGGGAGTGGTGTGGACAGTGGTATAATGCTGTGGGAGTGTTGTGGGCAGTGGTGTAGTGCTCCGGGAGTGGTGCGGTCAGTCGTACAGTGCTGCGGGGATGGTGCGGGCAGTTGTGTACAGCTGCGGGAGTGGTGTGGGCAGTGGTGTAGTGCTGCGGGCGTGGTGTGGGCAGTGGTGTAATGCGGCGGGAGTGGTGTGGGCAGTGGTGTAATGCTGCGGGAGAGGTGTGGGCAGTAGTGTAGTGCTGCGGGAGTGGTGTGGGAAGTTGTGTAGTGCTGCAGGAGAGGTGTGGGCAGTAGTGAAATGAAGCGGGAGTGGTGTGGGCAGTGGTGTAGTGCTGCGGGGATGGTGTGGGCAGTGGTGTACAGCTGCAGGAGTGGTGTGGGCAGTGGTGTACAGCTGCGGGAGTGGTGTGGGCAGTGCAGTAATGCTGTGGGAGTGGTGTGGGCAGTGGTGTAGTGCTGCGGGGGTGGTGTGGGCAGTGGTGTAGTGCTGCGGGGGTGATGTGGGCAGTGTTTTAGTGCTGCGGGAGTAGAGTGGGCAGTTGTGTAGTGCTGCGGTAGTGGTGTGGTCAGTGGTGTAATGCTGCGGAGGTGGTGTGGGTAGTGGTGAAGTGCTGCGGGAGAGGTGTGTGCAGTGGTGTAGTGCTGCGGGAGTGGTGTGGGCAGTGGTGTAGTGCTGTGGCAGTGGTGTGGGCAGTGGTGTAATGCTGCGGGAGTGGTGTGGGCAGTGGTGTAGTGCTGCGGGAGTGGTGTGGGCAGTGGTGTAGTGCTGTGGGAGTGGTGTGGGCAGGGGTGTAGTGCTGCGGGAGTGGTGTGGTCAGTGGTGTAGTGCTGCGGGAGTGGTGTGGGCAGTGGTGTAGTGCTGCGAGAGTGTTGTTGGCAGTGATGTAGTTCTGCGGGGGTGGTGTGGGCAGTAGTGTAGTGCAGCGGTAGTGGTGTGGGCAGTGGTGTAATGCTACGGGGGTGGTGTGGTCAGTGGTGTAGTTCTGCAGGAGTGGTGTGCTCAGTGGTGAAATGCTGCGGGAGTGGTGTGTGCAGTGGTGAAATGCAGCGGGAGTGGTGTGGTCATTGGTGTAGTTCTGCGGGGATGGTGTGGGCAGTGGTGTAGTGCTGCGGGGATGGTGTGGGCAGTGGTGTAGCGCTGCGGGAGTGGTGTGGGCATTGCTGTAATGCTGTGGGAGTGGTGTGGGCAGTGGTGTAGTGCTGTGGGTGTGGTGTGGGCAGTGGTGTAGTGCTGTGGGTGTGGTGTGGGCAGTGGTGTAGCGCTGCGGGAGTGGTGTGGGCATTGCTGTAATGCTGTGGGAGTGGTGTGGGCAGTGGTGTAGTGCTGTGGGTGTGGTGTGGGCATTGGTGTAGTGCTGCGGGAGTAATGTGGGCAGTGGTGTAATGATGCGCGGATGGTGTGGGCAGTGGTGTAATGCTGCGGTAGTGGTGTGGTCAGTGGTGTAATACTGAGCGGATGGTGTGGGCAGTGGTGTAGCACTGTGGGAGTGGCGTGGGCAGTGGTGTAGTTCTGCGGGAGTGGTGTGGGCAGTAGTGTAGTGCTGCGGGAGTGGTGTGGGCAGTGGTGTAGTTCTGCGGGAGTGGTGTGGGCAGTGGTGTAGCGCTGCGGGAGTAGTGTGGTCAGTGGTGTAGTGCTGCGGGAGTGTGTGGTCAGTAGTGTAGTGCTGTGGGAGTTGTGTGCTCAGTGGTGTAATGGTGCGGAAGTGGTGTGGTCAGTGGTGTAGTTCTGCAGGAGTGGTTTGGCCAGTTGTGTAATGGTGCGGGAGTGGTGTGGGCAGTAGTGTAGTGCTGCGGGAGTGCTGTGAGAAGTGGTGTAGTGCTCCGGGAGTGGTGTGGGCACTGGTGTAGTGCTGCGGCAGTGGTGTGTGCAGTGGTGAAATACAGCGGGAGTGGTGTGGTCATTGGTGTAGTGCTGCGGGGATGGTGTGGTCAGTGGTGTAATGCTGCGGAAGTGATGTGGTCAGTGATGTAGTTCTGCGGGAGTGGTGTGGTCAGTAGTGTAGTGCTGCGGGGGTGGTGTGGGCTGTGGTGTAATGTTGCGGGAGTGGAGTGGGCAGTGGTGTAGTGCTGTGGCAGTGGTGTGGGCAGTGGTGTAATGCTGCGGGACTGGTGTGGTCAGTGGTGTAGTTCTGCGGGAGTGGTGTGTGCAGTGGTGTAATGGTGCGGGAGTGGTGTGGGCCGTAGTGTAGTGCTGCGGGAGTGGTGTGGGAAGTTGTGTAGTGCTGCGGGGATGGTGTGGGCAGTGGTGTACAGCTGCGGAAGTGGTGTGGGCAGTGGTGTACAGCTGCGGGAGTGGTGTGGGCAGTGCTGTAATGCTGTGGGAGTGGTGTGGGCAGTGGTGTAGTGCTGCGGGGGTGGTGTGGGCAGTGGTGTAGTGCTGTGGGAGTGGTGTGGGCAGTGGTGTAGTGCTTTGGGAGTGGTGTGGTCAGTGGTGTAATGCTGCGGTGGTGGTGTGGGTACTGGTGACGTGCTACGGGAGTGTTGTGGGCAGTGGTGTAGTGCTGCGGGAGTGGTGTGGGCAGTGGTGTAGTGCTGCGGGGGTGGTGTGGGCAGTGGTGTAATGCTGCGTTAGTGGTGTGGTCAGTGGTGTAATGCTGCGGTAGTGGTGTGGGCAGTGGTGTAGTGCTGCGCGGACAGTGTGGGCAGGGGTGTAGCGCTGTGGGAGTGTTGTGGTCAGTGGTGTAATGCTGCGGGAGTGGTGTGGGCAATGGTGAAGTGCTGCGGGGTTGGTGTGGGCAGTGGTGTAATGCTGCGGTAGTGGTGTGGTCAGTGGTGTAATGCTGCGGTAGTGGTGTGGGCAGGGGTGTAGCGCTGTGGGAGTGTTGTGGGTAATGGTGTAGTGCTGCGGTGTTGGTGTGGGCAGTGGTGTAATACTGTGGGAGTGGTGTGGGCAGGGGTGTAATGCAGCGGTAGTGGTGTGGGCAGTGGTGTAATGCTGTGGGGGTGGTGTGGGCAGGGGTGTAGCGCTGTGGGAGTGGTGTGCGCAGTGGTGTAGTTCTGCAGGAGTGGTGTGGGCAGTGGTGAAATGCTGTGGGAGTGGTGTGGACAGTGGTG
This sequence comes from Cetorhinus maximus, assembly GCF_964194155.1. Taxonomy (NCBI): domain Eukaryota; kingdom Metazoa; phylum Chordata; class Chondrichthyes; order Lamniformes; family Cetorhinidae; genus Cetorhinus; species Cetorhinus maximus. Next base: position 3,391,898 of record NC_135916.1, read on the forward strand.
TAATGCTGTGGGAGTGTTGTGGGCAGTGGTGTAGTGCTCTGGGAGTGGTGCGGTCAGTCGTACAGTGCTGCGGGGATGGTGCGGGCAGTTGTGTACAGCTGCGGGAGTGGTGTGGGCAGTGGTGTAGTGCTGCGGGCGTGGTGTGGGCAGTGGTGTAATGCGGCGGGAGTGGTGTGGGCAGTGGTGTAATGCGGCGGGAGAGGTGTGGGCAGTAGTGTAGTGCTGCGGGAGTGGTGTGGGAAGTTGTGTAGTGCTGCAGGAGAGGTGTGGGCAGTGGTGAAATGAAGCGGGAGTGGTGTGGGCAGTGGTGTAGTGCTGCGGGGATGGTGTGGGCAGTGGTGTACAGCTGCAGGAGTGGTGTGGGCAGTGGTGTACAGCTGCGGGAGTGGTGTGGGCAGTGCAGTAATGCTGTGGGAGTGGTGTGGGCAGTGGTGTAGTGCTGCGGGGGTGGTGTGGGCAGTGGTGTACAGCTGCGGAAGTGGTGTGGGCAGTGGTGTACAGCTGCGGGAGTGGTGTGGGCAGTGGTGTAGTGCTGTGGGAGTGGTGTGGGCAGTGGTGTTGTGCTTTGGGGGTGGTGTGGTCAGTGGTGTAATGCTGCGGTGGTGGTGTGGGTACTGGTGACGTGCTACGGGAGTGTTGTGGGCAGTGGTGTAGTGCTGCGGGAGTGGTGTGGGCAGTGGTGTAGTGCTGCGGGGGTGGTGTGGGCAGTGGTGTAATGCTGCGGTAGTGGTGTGGTCAGTGGTGTAATGCTGCGGTAGTGGTGTGGGCAGTGGTGTAGTGCTGCGTGGACAGTGTGGGCAGGGGTGTAGCGCTGTGGGAGTGTTGTGGTCAGTGGTGTAATGCTGCGGGAGTGGTGTGGGCAGTGGTGAAGTGCTGCGGGGTTGGTGTGGGCAGTGGTGTAATGCTGCGGTAGTGGTGTGGTCAGTGGTGTAATGCTGCGGTAGTGGTGTGGGCAAGGGTGTAGCGCTGTGGGAGTGTTGTGGGTAATGGTGTAGTGCTGCGGTGTTGGTGTGGGCAGTGGTGTAATACTGTGGGAGTGGTGTGGGCAGGGGTGTAATGCTGCGGTAGTGGTGTGGGCAGTGGTGTAATGCTGTGGGTGTGGTGTGGGCAGGGGTGTAGCGCTGTGGGAGTGGTGTGCGCAGTGGTGTAGTTCTGCAGGAGTGGTGTGGGCAGTGGTGAAATGCTGTGGGAGTGGTGTGGACAGTGTTGTAATGCTGTGGGAGTGTTGTGGGCAGTGGTGTAGTGCTCCGGGAGTGGTGCAGTCAGTCGTACAGTGCTGCGGGGATGGTGCGGGCAGTTGTGTACAGCTGCGGGAGTGGTGTGGGCAGTGGTGTAGTGCTGCGGGGGTGGTGTGGGCAGTGGTGTAGTGCTGCGGGGGTGATGTGGGCAGTGTTTTAGTGCTGCGGGAGTAGAGTGGGCAGTTGTGTAGTGCTGCGGTAGTGGTGTGGTCAGTGGTGTAATGCTGCGGAGGTGGTGTGGGTAGTGGTGAAGTGCTGCGGGAGAGGTGTGTGCAGTGGTGAAGTGCTGCGGGTGTGGTGTTGGCAGTGGTGTAGTACTGTGGCAGTGGTGTGGGCAGTGGTGTAATGCTGCGGGAGTGGTGTGGGCAGGGGTGTAGTGCTGCGGGAGTGGTGTGGGCAGTGGTGTAGTGCTGCGGGAGTGGTGTGGGTAGTGGTGTAGTGCTGCGGGAGTGGTGTGGGCAGTGGTGTAGTGCTGCGGGAGTGGTGTGGGCAGTGGTGTAGTGCTGCGAGAGTGTTGTTGGCAGTGATGTAGTTCTGCGGGGGTGGTGTGGGCAGTGGTGAAATGCAGCGGGAGTGGTGTGGTCATTGGTGTAGTTCTGCGGGGATGGTGTGGGCAGTGGTGTAGTGCTGCGGGGATGGTGTGGGCAGTGGTGTAGCGCTGCGGGAGTGGTGTGGGCATTGCTGTAATGCTGTGGGAGTGGTGTGGGCAGTGGTGTAGTGCTGTGGGTGTGGTGTGGGCAGTGGTGTAGTGCTGGGGGTGTGGTGTGGGCATTGGTGTAATGATGCGCGGATGGTGTGGACAGTGGTGTAATGCTGCGGTAGTGGTGTGGTCAGTGGTGTAATACTGAGCGGATGGTGTGGGCAGTGGTGTAGCACTGTGGGAGTGGTGTGGGCAGTGGTGTAGTTCTGCGGGAGTGGTGTGGGCAGTAGTGTAGTGCTGCGGGAGTGGTGTGGGCAGTGGTGTAGTTCTGCGGGAGTGGTGTGGGCAGTGGTGTAGTGCTGTGGGAGAGGTGTGGTCAGTGGTGTAATGCTGCGGGAGTGGTGTGGTCAGTGGTGTAATGCTGCGGAAGTGATGTGGTCAGTGGTGTAGTTCAGCGGGAGTGGTGTGGTCAGTAGTGTAGTGCTGTGGGAGTTGTGTGCTCAGTGGTGTAATGCTGCGGGAGTGGTGTGGTCAGTGGTGTAGTGCTGCGGGAGTGGAGTGGGCATTTGTGTAGCGCTGCGGGAGTAGTGTGGTCAGTGGTGTAGTGCTGCGGGAGTGTGTGGTCAGTAGTGTAGTGCTGTGGGAGTTGTGTGCTCAGTGGTGTAATGGTGCGGAAGTGGTGTGGTCAGTGGTGTAGTTCTGCAGGAGTGGTTTGGCCAGTTGTGTAATGGTGCGGGAGTGGTGTGGGCAGTAGTGTAGTGCTGCGGGAGTGCTGTGAGAAGTGGTGTAATGCTCCGGGAGTGGTGTGGGCACTGGTGTAGTGCTGCGGCAGTGGTGTGTGCAGTGGTGAAATACAGCGGGAGTGGTGTGGTCATTGGTGTAGTGCTGCGGGGATGGTGTGGGCAGTGGTGTAGTGCTGCGGCAGTGGTGTGTGCAGTGGTCAAATGCAGCGGGAGTGGTGAGGGTAGTGGGGTAGTGCTGCGGGAGTGGTGTGGTCAGTGGTGTAGTGCTGCGGGAGTGGAGTGGGCAGTTGTGTAGTGCTGCGGGAATGGTGTGGGCAGTGGTGTAATGCTGCGGGGGTCGTGTGGGCAGTTTTGTAGTGCTGCTGGAGTGGTGTGGGAAGTGGTGTAATGCTGCGGGAGTGGTGTGGGCAGTGGTGTATTTCTGCGGGAGTGGTGTGGGCAGTAGTGTAGTGCTGTGGGAGTGGTGTGGGCAGTGGTGTAGTTCTGCGGGAGTGGTGTGGGCAGTGGTGTAGTGTTGTGGGAGTGGTGTAGTCAGTGGTGTAATGCTGCGGGGATGGTGTGAGTAGTGGTGTAGTGCTGCGGCAGTGGTGTGTGCAGTGGTGAAATGCAGCGGGAGTGGTGTGGGCAGTGCTGTAATTCTGTGGGGGTGCTGTGGGCAGTTGTGTAGTGCTGCGGGAGTGGTGTGGGCAGTGCTGTAATTCTGTGGGGGTGCTGTGGGCAGTTGTGTAGTGCTGCGGGAGTGGTGTGGTCAGTGGTGTAGTGCTGCGGTAGTGGTGTGGTCAGTGGTGTAATGCTGCGGTAGTGGTGTGGGCAGTGGAGTAATGCTGCGAGGATGGTGTGGGCAGTGGTGTAGCGCTGCGGGAGTGGTGTGCGCAGTGGTGTAGTTCTGAAGGAGTGGTGTGGGCAGTGGTGTAATGCTGTGGAAGCGGTGTGGGCAGTGGTGTTGCGCTGCGGGAATGCTGTGGGCAGTGGTGTAATGCTGCGGGGGTGGTGTGGGCAGTGGTGTTGTTCTGCGGGACTGGTGTGGGCAGTGGTGTATTTCTGCGGGAGTGGTGTGGGCAGTAGTGTAGTGCTGTGGGAGTGGTGTGGGCAGTGGTGTAGTTCTGCGGGAGTGGTGTGGGCAGTGGTGTAGTGCTGTGGGAGTGGTGTGGTCAGTGGTGTAATGCTGCGGGAGTGGTGTGGTCAGTGGTGTAGTTCTGCGGGAGTGGTGTGGGCTGTGGTGTAATGCTGCGGGTGTAGTGTGTGGTCATTGGTGTAATTCTGCGGGAGTGGTGTGGGCAGTTGTGTAATGGTATTGGAGTGGTGTGGGCAGTAGTGTAGTGCTGCGGGAGTGGTGTGGGCAGTGGTGTAGTGCTGCGGGAGTGGTGTGGGCAGTGGTGTAGTGCTGCGGGAGTGGTGTGGGCACTGGTGTAGTGCTGCGGCAGTGGTGTGTGCAGTGGTGAAATTCAGCGGGAGTGGTGTGGTCATTGGTGTAGTGCTGCGGGGATGGTGTGGGCAGTTGTGTATTGCTGCGGGAGTGATGTGGGCACTGGTGTAGTGCTGTGGCAGTGGTGTGTGCAGTGGTGAAATGCAGCAGGAGTGGTGTGGTTATTGGTGTAGTGCTGCGGGGATGGTGTGGGCAGTGGTGTAGCGCTGCGGGAGTGGTGTGGGCAGTGCTGTAATGCTGTGGGAGTGGTGTGGGCAGTGGTGTTGTGCTGTGGGGGTGGTGTGGGCAGTTGTGTAGTGCTGTGGGGGCGCTGTGGGCAGTGGTGTAGTGCTGTGGGTGTGGTGTGGGCAGTGGTGTAGTGCTGCGGTAGTGGTGTGGGCAGTGGTGTAATGCTGCGCGGATGGTGTGGGCAGTGGTGTAGCACTGTGGGAGTGGTGTGCGCAGTGGTGTAATGCTGCGGGAGTGGTGTGGGCAGTGGTGTAGTGCTCTGGAAGCGGTGTGCGCAGTGGTGTTGCGCTGCGGGTGTGGTGTGGGCAGTGGTGTATTGCTGCGGGAGTGGTGTGAGCAGTGGTGTAGTGCTGCAGGGGTGGTGTGGGCAGTGGTTTAGTGCTGCGGGAGTGATGTGGGCAGTGGTGAAATGCTGCGGGAGTGGAGTGGGCAGTTGAGTAGCGCTGCGGGAGTAGTTTGGTCAGTGGTGTAGCGCTGTGGGAGTGGTGTGGGCAGTGGTGTAGTGCTGCGGGAGTGGTGTGGTCAGTGGTGTAGTGCTGCGGGAGTGGTGTGGGCAGTGGTGTAGTGCTGCGGGAGTGGTGTGGTCAGTGGTGTAGTGCTGCGGGAGTATTGTGGTCAGTCGTATAGTGCTGCGGGGATGGCGCGGGCAGTTGTGTACAACTGCGGGAGTGGTGTGGGCAGAGGTGTAGTCCTGCGGGAGGGGTGTGCGCAGTGGTGTAGTGCTGCGGGGGTTTTGTGGGCAGAGGTGTCGTGCTGCGGGAGTGGTGTGGGCATTGGTGTATTTCTGCGGGAGTGGTGTGGTCAGTGTTGTAGTGCTGCGGGAGTGGTGTGGGCATTGGTGTATTTCTGCGGGAGTGGTGTGGTCAGTGTTGTAGTGCTGCGGGAGTGGTGGGGGAAGTGGTGTAGTGCAGCGGGAGTGGTGGGGGAAGTGGTGTAGTGCTGCGGGAGTGGTGTGGGCAGTGGTGAAATGAAGTGGGAGTGGTGTGGGCAGTGGTGTACAGCTGCAGGAGTGGTGTGGGCAGTGGTGTACAGCTGCGGGAGTGGTGTGTGCAGTGGTGTCGTGCTGTGGGGGTGTTGTGGGCAGTGGTGTAGTGCTGTGGGGGTGGTGTGGGCAGTGGTGTAGTGCTGTGGGGGTAGTGTGGGCAGTGGTGTAGTGCTGTGGGGGTGGTGTGGGCAGTGTTGTAGTGCTGCAGGAGTGGTGGGGTCAGTGGTGTAGTGCTGCGGGAGTAGTGTGGTTAGTCGTATAGTGCTGCGGGGATGGTGCGGCCAGTTGTGTACAGCTGCGGGAGTGGTGTGGGCAGAGGTGTAGTGCTGCGGGGGTGTTGTGGAGAGTGGTGTACTACTGCGAGTGTGGTGTTGGCAGTGGTTTAATGCTGCGGGAATGGTGTGGGCAGTGGTGTAATGCTGCGGGGGTGGTGTGGGCAGTTTTGTAGTGCTGCTGGAGTGGTGTGGGAAGTGGTGTAGTGCTGCGGGAATGGTGTGGGCTGTGGTGTAATGCTGCGGGGGTGGTGTGGGCAGTGGTGTGGTTCTGCGGGAATGGTGTGGGCAGTGGTGTAGTGCTGCGGGAATGGTGTGGGCTGTGGTGTAATGCTGCGGGGGTGGTGTGGGCAGTGGTGTATTTCTGCGGGAGTGGTGTAGGCAGTAGTGTAGTGCTGTGGGAGAGGTGTGGTCAGTGGTGTAATGCTGCGGAAGTGGTGTGGTCAGTGGTTTAATGCTGCGGGAGTGGTGTGGTCAGTGGTGTAGTTCTGCGGGAGTGGTGTGGGCAGTGTTGTAGTGCTGCGGGTGTAGTGTGTGGTCAGTGGTGTAGTTCTGCGGGAGTGGTGAGGGCAGTTGTGTAATGGTACGGGAGTGGTGTGGGCAGTAGTGTAGTGCTGCAGGAGTGCTGTGGGAAGTGGTGTAGTGCTGCGGGAGTGGTATGAGCACTGGTGTAGTGCTGCGGCAATGGTGTGTGCAGTGGTGAAATGCAGCGGGAGTGGTGCGGTCATTGGTGTAATGCTGCGGGGATGGCGTGGGCAGTGGTGTAGTTCTGCAGGAGTGGTGTGGACAGTGGTGTAATGCGGCGGAAGTGGTGTGGGAAGTGGTGTAGTGCTGTGGAAGCAGTGTGGGCAATGGTGTTGCGCTGCGGTAGTGGTGTGGGCAGTGGTGTAGTGCAGCAGGGGTGTTGTGGGCAGTTTTGTAGTGCTGCTGGAGTGATGTGGGCAGTTTTGTAGTGCTGCGGGAATGCTGTGGGCAGTGGTGTAATGCTGCGGGGGTGGTGTGGGCAGTGGTGTTGTTCTGCGGGAGTGGTGTGGGCAGTGGTGTATTTCTGCGGGAGTGGTGTGGGCAGTAGTGTAGTGCTGTGGGAGTGGTGTGGGCAGTGGTGTAGTTCTGCGGGAGTGGTGTGGGCTGTGGTGTAATGCTGCGGGTGTAGTGTGTGGTCAGTGGTGTAATTCTGCGGGAGTGGTGTGGGCAGTTGTGTAATGGTATTGGAGTGGTGTGGGCAGTAGTGTAGTGCTGCGGGGATGCTGTAGGCAGTGGTGTAGCACTGCGGGAGTGGTGTGGGCAGTGCTGTAATGCTGTGGGAGTGGTGTGGGCAGTGGTGTTGTGCTGTGGGGGTGGTGTGGGCAGTTGTGTAGTGCTGTGGGGGCGCTGTGGGCAGTGGTGTAGTGCTGTGGGAGTGGTGTGGGCAGTGGTGTAGTGCTGTGGGTGTGGCGTGGGCAGTGGTGTAGTGCTGCGGGGGTGGTGTGGGCATTGGTGTAATGATGCGCGGATGGTGTGGGCAGTGGTGTAATTCTGCGGTAGTGGTGTGGTCAGTGGTGTAATGCTGCGGTAGTGGTGTGGGCAGTGGTGTAATGCTGCGCGGATGGTGTGGGCAGTGGTGTAGTGCTCTGGAAGCGGTGTGGGCAGTGGTCTTGCGCTGCGGGTGTGGTGTGGGCAGTGGTGTAGTGCTGCGGGAGTGGAGTGGGCAGTTGTGTAGCGCTGCGGGAGTAGAGTGGTCAGTGGTTTAGTGCTGCGGGAGTAGTGTGGGCAGTTGTGTAGTGCTGCGGGAGTAGTTTGGTCAGTGGTGTAGCGCTGCGGGAGTAGTTTGGTCAGTGGTGTAGTGCTGCGGGAGTATTGTGGTCAGTCGTATAGTGCTGCGGGGATGGTGCGGGCAGTTGTGTACAACTGCGGGAGTGGTGTGGTCACTGGTGTAGTGCTGCGGGAGTGGTGTGGGCATTGGTGTATTTCTGCGGGAGTGGTGTGGTCAGTGTTGTAGTGCTGCGGGAGTGGTGGGGGAAGTGGTGTAGTGCTGCGGGAGTGGTGGGGGAAGTGGTGTAGTGCTGCGGGAGTGGTGTGGGCAGTGGTGAAATGAAGTGGGAGTGGTGTGGGTAGTGGTGTACAGCTGCAGGAGTGGTGTGGGCAGTGGTGTACAGCTGCAGGAGTGGTGTTGGCAGTGGTGTAGTGCTGTGGGGGTGGTGTGGGCAGTGGTGTAGTGCTGTGGGGGTAGTGTGGGCAGTGGTGTAGTGCTGTGGGGGTGGTGTGGGCAGTGTTGTAGTGCTGTGGGGGTGGTGTGTGCAGTGGTGTCGTGCTGTGGGGCTGGTGTGGGTAGTAGTGTAGTGCTGCGGGGGTGGTGTGGGCAGTGGTTTAGTGCTGCGGGACTAGTGTGGGCAGTGGTGTAGTGCTGCGGGAGTGGTGTGGTCAGTGGTGTAGTGCTGCGGGAGTGGTGTGGGCAGTGGTGTAGCGCTGCGGGAGTAGTGTGGTCAGTGGTGTAGTGCTGCAGGAGTGGTGGGGTCAGTGGTGTAGTGCTGCGGGAGTAGTGTGGTTAGTCGTATAGTGCTGCGGGGATGGTGCGGCCAGTTGTGTACAGCTGCGGGAGTGGTGTGGGCAGAGGTGTAGTGCTGCGGGGGTGTTGTGGAGAGTGGTGTACTACTGCGAGTGTGGTGTTGGCAGTGGTTTAATGCTGCGGGAATGGTGTGGGCAGTGGTGTAATGCTGGGGGGGTGGTGTGGGCAGTTTTGTAGTGCTGCTGGAGTGGTGTGGGAAGTGGTGTAGTGCTGCGGGAATGGTGTGGGCTGTGGTGTAATGCTGCGGGGGTGGTGTGGGCAGTGGTGTGGTTCTGCGGGAATGGTGTGGGCAGTGGTGTAGTGCTGCGGGAATGGTGTGGGCTGTGGTGTAATGCTGCGGGGGTGGTGTGGGCAGTGGTGTATTTCTGCGGGAGTGGTGTAGGCAGTAGTGTAGTGCTGTGGGAGAGGTGTGGTCAGTGGTGTAATGCTGCGGAAGTGGTGTGGTCAGTGGTTTAATGCTGCGGGAGTGGTGTGGTCAGTGGTGTAGTTCTGCGGAAGTGGTGTGGTCAGTGGTTTAATGCTGCGGGAGTGGTGTGGTCAGTGGTGTAGTTCTGCGGGGGTGGTGTGGGCAGTGGTGTATTTCTGCGGGAGTGGTGTGGGCAGTAGTGTAGTGCTGTGGGAGAGATGTGGTCAGTGGTGTAATGCTGCGGGAGTGGTGTGGTCAGTGGTGTAGTTCTGTGGGAGTGGTGTGGTCAGTGGTATAATTCTGCGGGAGTGGCGTGGGCTGTGGTGTAATGCTGCGGAAGTGGAGTGGTCATTGGTGTAGTTCTGCGGGAGTGGTGTGGGCAGTGGTGTAGTGCTGCGGGAGTGGTGTGGGCAGTGGTGAAATGCAGCGGGAGTGGTGTGGGTAGTGGTGTAGTGCTGCGGGAGTGGTGTGGGAAGTGGCATAGTGTTGCGGGAGTGGTGTGGGCAGTGGTTTAGTGCTGCGGGGGTGGTGTCGGCAGTGGTTTAGTGCAGCGGGGGTGGTATGGGCAGTGGTGTAGGGCTGTGGGAGTGTTGTGGGCAGTGGTGTAGTGCTGCGGGGGTGGTATGGGCAGTGGTGTAGTGCTGCGGGAGTGCTGTGGGCAATGGTGTAGTGCTGCGGGAGTGGTGAGGGCAGTGGTGTAATGCTGCGGGCGTTGTGTGGGCAGTGGTGTAATGCTGCGGGAGTGGTGTGGGCAGTGGTGTAGTGCTACGGGAGTGTTGTGGGCAGTGGTGTAGCGCTGCTGGGTTGGTGTGGGCAGTGGTGTAGCGCAGCGTGAGTGGTGTAACCAGTGGTGTAGTGCTGCGGGAGTGGTGTGGGTAGTGGTGTAATGCTGCGGGTGTGGTGTGGGCATTGGTGCAGTGCTGCGGGAGTGGTGTGGGAAGTGATGTAATACTGCGGGGTTGATGTGGGCAATGGTGTAGTGCTGCGGGAGTGCTGTGGGCAGTGGTGTAATGCTGCGGGTGTGGTGTGGGCAGGGGTGCAGTGCTGCGGGAGTGGTGTGGGAAGTGGTGTAATACTGCGGGGTTGATGTGGGCAGTGGTGCAGTGCTGCGCGCGAGGTGTCAGCTGTGGTGTAGTGCTGAGGGGGTGATGTGTGCAGTGGTGTAGGGCTGGGGGACTGGTGTGGGCAGTGGTGTAGCGCTGCGTAGGTGATGTGGGCAGTGGTGTAGTGCTGCGGGAGTGGTGTGCGCAGTGGTGCAGTGCTGCGGGAGTGGTGTGGGCAGTGGTGTAATGCTGCGGGAGTGGTGTGGGCACTGCTGTAGTGCTGCGGGAGTGGTGTGGGCAGTGGTGTAGTGCTGCGGGAGTGGTGTGGGCAGTGGTGTAATGCTGCGGGGGTTGTGCGAGCAGTGGTGTAATGCTGCGGGAGTGGTGTGGGCAGTGGTGCAATGCTGCAGGAGTGGTGTGGGCAGTGGTGTAGTGCTGTGGGAGTGGTGTGGGCAGTGGTGTAGTGTTGCGGGAGTGGTGTGGGCAGTGGTGTAGCACTGCGGTGGTGGTGTGGGCAGTGGTGTAGTGCTGCGGGAGTGGAGTGGGCAGTGTTGTAGCGCTGCGGGGGTGGTGTGGGCAGTGATGTAATGCTGCGGGAGTGGTGTGGGCAGTGTTGTAGTGCTGCTGGGTTGGTGTGTGCAGTGGTGTAGCGCAGCGGGAGTGGTGTGGGCAGTGGTGTAGTGCTGCGGGAGTGGTGTGGGTAGAGGTGTAATGCTGCGGGTGTTGTGTGGGCAGTGGTGCAGTGCTGCGGGAGTGGTGTGGGCATTGGTGTATAGCTGCGGGGTTGATGTGGGCAATGGTGTAGTGCTGAGGGAGTGGTTTGGGCAGTGGTCTAGTGCTGTGGGAGTGGTGTGGGCAGTGGTGTAGTGCTGCGGGGGTGATGTGTGCAGTGGTGTAGCACTGCGGGAGTTGTGCGTGTTGTGGTGTAGTGCTGCGGGGGTTATGTGGGCAGTGATATAGTCCTGCGGGAGTGGTGTGTGCAGTAATGTACTGCTGCGGGTGTGGTGTGGGCAGTGGTGTAGCGCTGCGGGAGTGGGGTGGGCAGTGGTGTAGCTCTGCGGGAGTGGTGTGGGCAGTGGTGTAGCGCTGCGGGAGTGGTGTGGGCAGTGGTGTAGCTCTGCGGGAGTGGTGTGGGCAGTGGTGTAGCGCTGCGGGAGTGGTGTGGGCAGTGGTGTAGTGCTGCGGGAGGGGTGTGGGCAGTGGTGTAGTGCTGCGGGAGTGGTGTGGGCAGTGATGTAGTGCTGCGGGGGTGGTTTGGGCAGTGGTGTAATGCTGCGGGAGTGTGTGGGCAGTGGTGTAATGCTGCGGGGGTGATGTGGGCTGTGGTGTAATGTTGCGGGAGTGGTGTGGGCAGTGGTGTAGCGCTGTGGGAGTGTTTTGGACTGTGGTGTAGTGCTGCGGATGTGGTGTGGGCAGTGGTGTAATGCTGCGGGAGTGGTGTGGGTGGTGGTGTAGTGCTGCGGGAGTGTTGTGTGCAGTGGTGTAATGCTGCAAGAGTGTCGTGGGCAGTGGTGTAATGCTGCGGGAGTGTTGTGGGCAGTGGTGCAGTGCTGCAAGAGTGTCGTGGGCAGTGGTGTAATGCTGCGGGAGTGGTGTTGGCAGTGGTGTAGTGCTGCGGGAGTGTTGTGGGCAGTGGTGCAGTGCTGCAAGAGTGTTGTGGGCAGTGGTGTAATGCTGTGGCAGTGGTGTGGGCAGTGGTGTAAGGCTGTGGGATTGGTGTGGGCAGTGGTGTAGCGCTGCGGGATTGGTGTGGGCAGTGGTGTAGTGCTGCGGGAGTGTTGTGGGCAGTGGTGTAAGGCTGTGGGATTGGTGTGGGCAGTGGTGTAGCGCTGCGGGTGTGGTCTGGGCACTGGTGTAGCGCTGCGGGAGTGGTGTGGGCAGTGGTGTAGTGCTGCTGCAGTGGTGTGGGCAGTGGTGTATTGCTGCGGGACTGGTGTGTGCAGTGGTGTAGTGCTGCGGGAGTGGTGTGTGCATTGATGTAGTGCTGCGGGAGTGTTGTGGCAGTGGTGTAGCGCTGCGGGGGTGGTGTGGGCAGTGGTGTAGTGCTGCGGGAGTGGTGTGGGCAGTGGTGTAGTGCTGCGGGAGTGGTGTGGGCAGTGGTGTAGCGCTGCGGGAGTGGTGTGGGCAGTGGTGTACCGCTGCGGGAGTTGTGTGGGCAGTGGTGTAGTGCTGCGGGAGTGTTGTGGGCAATTGTGTAATGCTGCGGGAGTGGTGTGGGCAGTGGTGTAGTGCTGCGGGAGTGTTGTGGGCAATGGTGTAATGCTGCGGGAGTTGTGTGGGCAGTGGTGTAGCGCTGCGGGGGTGGTGTGTGCAGTGGTGTAGTGCTGCGGGAGTGGTGTGGGCAGTGGTGTAGCGCTGCGGGAGTGGTGTTGGCAGTGGTGTAGCGCTGCGGGATTTGTGTGAGCAGTGGTGTAGTGCTGCGGGAGTGTTGTGGGCAATGGTGTAATGCTGCGGGAGTGGTGTGGGCATTGGTGTAGCGCTGCGGGGGTGGCGTGGCCAGGGGTGTAGTGCTGCGAGAGTTGTGTGGCAGTGGTGTAATGCTGCGGGAGTGGTTTGGGCCGTGGTGTAGTGCTACGGGAGTGGTGTGGGTAGTGGTGTAGCTCTGAATTTGGAATGTACTGTCAAAGGAGACTTGGTGAGTTGCTGCAGTGCATGTTGTAGATGGTACACACACTGCTGCTACTCTCCGTCGGTGGTGGAGGGAGTGAATGTTTGTGGATGGGGTGCCGATCAAGCGGGGCTGCTTTGTCCTGGACGGTGTCGAGCTTCTTGAGTGTTGTGGGAGCTGCACTCATCCAGGTAAGTGGAGAGTATCCCATCACACTCCTGACTTGTGCCCTGTAGATGGTGGACAGGCTTTAGGGGAGTCAGGAGGTGAGTGACTCTCCGCAGGATTCCCAGCCTCTGACCTGCTCTTGTAGCCACAGTATTTATATGGCTGGTTTAGTTCAGTTTCTGGTCAATGGTAACCCCCAGGATGTTGATAGTGGGGGATTCAGTGATGGTAATGCCATTGTTGTTTGCTTGTGACCCAGGTCAAGCTGCCACAGCCATCTCAGGTTAACGTCCGACAATACTCTGTTGATTCTTTGGAAAGTGATCCTTGATACCTTAGATTTTCCTGTTTGTTTGCTCTTTAAACAGTGCGTTGGAGCTGATTTAAACACAAGTCAATCAGTTTCTCTGGCTGGAGGCACATGGTTCGTGATCGCAATGAAATAAATACTGAACTGGTATTTTTTGTTACAAGGACGGTTCTATGAAAAAGAAAACTTTCTTAGATGGGCGCCCAGAGGGTGTTTCCTGGTGAGGAGAGACTAAGAGTAGGGACGTGGTTGGGAAAATAAGAAGTCTCACTTTTGAGATAGAGATGAGGAGAAACATTTCTCCATCCAACGATCGTTGACGTGTAGAATTCTCTCCCCCGGAAAGTGTTGGGGTTGGGGGGGTAGTTGGGGGGGTGGGGAGGTGGTGGTGTAAAAGGCCGGGGGGAGAGATGGGGGGGGTGGATATGGGAGCAGGGGGCACTCAGGAAAGTGGAGCTGCGATCAGACCCAGGTCAGCCATGAACCTATTGAATGGCGGAGAAGACTCAAGGAGCTTAAGTGTCCATCTCCTGCCCCTATGTTTTTGTGATTCTGTGATGTGCAGGTGGGGCATTCAATGTGTTCTGGAGTATTGTTGTTGTTGTTGTTGTTTGTTGTCTATATCAATGATTTGGATGATAATGTGGTGAATTGGATCAGCAACTTTGCTGATGACACTAAGATTGGAGGCGTTGTGGACAGCGAGGAAGGCTTTCAAAGCTTGCAGAGAGATCTGGACCAACTGGAAAAATGGGCCAGAAAATGGCAGATGGAATTTAATGCGGAGAAGTGTGAGGTGTTGCATTTTGGAAGGTCAAACCAAGGTAGGACATACACAGTAAATGGTAGGGCACTGAGGAGTGCGGAGGAACAAAGGGATCTGGGAGTTCAGATACATAATTCCCTGAAAGTGGCGTCACAGGTAGACAAGGTTGTAAAGAAAGCTTTTGGCATACTGGCCTTCATAAATCAAAGTATTGAGTATGGGAGTTGGGATTTTATGGTGAGGTTGTATAAGACATTGGTGAGGCCAACTTTGGAGTATTGTGTGCAGTTCTGGTCCCCTAACTACAGGAGGGATATCAGTGAGATTGAGAGAGTGCGGAGAAGATTTACTAGGATGTTGCCGGGTCTTAAGGAGTTGAGTTACAGGGAAAGATTAAACTGGTTCGGACTTTATTCCTTGGAGCGTAGAAGAATGAGGGGAGATTTGATAGAAGTTTACAAAATTGTGAGGGGTATAGACAGAGTAAATGCGAGTAGGCTCTTTCCACTTAGATTAGGAGAGATAAACACGAGAGGACATGGCTTTAGGGTGAAAGGGGGAACATTAGGGGGAACTTCTTCACTCAGAGAGTGGTGAGAGTGTGGAACGAGCTACCATCTGACGTGGTAAATGCGGGCTCACTCTTAAGTTTTAAGAATAAATTGGATAGATACATGGATGGGAGAAGTCTGGAGGGTTACGGACTGGGTGTAGGTCAATGGGACTAGTGGAATGATATTTTGGCACAGACTAGAAGGGCCGAATGGCCTGTTTTCTGTGCTGTAGTGTTCTATGGTTCTATGGTTCTATTGTGATGGAAAATCGCCAAACCCTCAAAAATAAACGTTTAGAAGGTAAAAGAAAAATAGACTAATTATGAATCCTGGTTAACATGACAGGGACCAGTTGAGTAATGTCCTGCGCAATTTGGAGGCTCCAAAACTCCTCCTCTACCCTGGGAACTCCCTATAATCCCATGTCAGGATGGTCAGTGGCTTGGAGGGGAACTTCCAGCTGGTGGTGTTCCCCATGTGCCTGCTGCCCTTGTCCTTCTAGATGGTGGAGATCTTGGCTTTGGAAGGTGCTGTTGAAGGAGCCTTGGTGAGTCTCTGCAGTGCATCTTGTAGATGGTACATACACTGCTGCTACTGTGCGTCAGTGGTGGAGGGAGTGAATGTTTGTGGATGGGGTGCCAATCAAGCGGGGCTGCTTTGTCCTGGATGGTATCGAGCTTCTCGAGTGTTGTTGGAGTTGCACTCATCCAGGCAAGTGGGGAGTATTCCATCACACTCCTGCCTTGTGCCTGGTAGATGGTGGGCAGGTTTCGGGGACTCCAGAGGTGAGTTACTCACCACAGGATTCCCAGCCTCTGACACGCTCTTGTAGCCACAGTAGTTAAAAGGCTGGTACAGTTCACTTTCTGGTCAATGCTAACCCCAGGATGTTGATATTGGGGGGGGCTTCAGTGATGGTAATGCCATTGAATGCCAAAGGGGGGCGATGGTTAGATTCTCCCTTGTTGGAAATGGTCATTGCCTGGCACTTGTGTGGTGCGAATGTCACTTGCCACCTCTCAGCCCAAGCCTGGATATTATCCTTGTCTTACAGGGCAGCTGAGAAGTCACAATTGGTGCTATAATGCCTTTTGATTCTTTGCCTGTATACGACATCCATACCTGTCCACAATCTTCTCTTCCCTGTTTGTTATTTCGGCCAACATGTCCTCAGCAGGAGGCAATTTTACTAAACCTTGTAACAATAAGAGAAAACAAAAAGTCAATGCACATCTCTCTGCACAATGGCCCGGGTGTACCACCTTAAAACCATAAAGGTTAATGCTCTCTCAGTGTGCAGGAATTCGCTTAATTGGTATGACTTCCTAGTTGGGCAGCCTTGCAACATTGTTGACATCGCATCTGCTGCCCATGACACTTTAATAAAAGGGTATGTACGGTGAACCTTTTGCCTTCTAGACCTGTCTTTCCAATGTCCATTCACAGCGCCACTCTAAGCATCGGCCGTGATTCCTACACAGGGGGTGTAGGAGAGGAACTTCAGAAACCACCTCCTCGAGCTTGCCAAATGAGTCTCTGTCTTTGATGAGACAGTGAGCCGAATAGGCATCTTGGGTGAAGATACGGGTGAGCTCTGAAGGAGAGCCATACGGACTCTAGGAGCGTGAGCTCCATTTCTCTCTCTCCACAGAGGCTGAGTTTTTCCAAGCATTGTTACAGATTGCCAGCCTCCGCAAGTATTTTGCTTTTATTATATTTTCGGGGTGACCTGCTCTGTTATAGAGGATGGCATTTTTGCTATCAGGAGACCTAATTATCAGGCTTGCGCTTTGAAATGGAGGCTTTTTGCCGCGTGTGGCACCTGATTAGAAATCTTTGCTCTATCATAATCTCTGTAGCTTCCAGTATACGCAATAGCGCCACACTGCAAGGCTGAGTGCCAACATTAAGTTGTTCACCGGCATCATTCTTAGCACACCGAGCTTTTCATCATGCACCCATGAGGACACCTTGCCAGAATGCCAGTACGCAGGGCCCTGTTCTTTGCGGGCAGAAATAACATGGTGTCCGTTTCTCCTTAACAAAATAAGTGACAGCCATTCCCTGGTTCATTCCTCAAGGCAATGTCTTGTCCAAACAGCTGCCTGGTTTGAAATTTCAATCAATGCTTGGCAGTTAACTGTCAGTCACTACCACTTGTTGCACCCTCCCTGGCAAAGTCACTTGCCAGCCAATCGGCATTCCCTTCACATACAGTATAAATTGTTGTTTCCCCCTGACACTGGCGCTCTTGCCAGTGGTGTCCTGATGATTGCAAGACAAAAATTCTCCGACATGTCTCTTTTTTTTGCCCAGCACAACTCAAGTGGTGCGCTATCAAAGGGCTCCTTGTTTTTTTCTTTTTTTTTTTGTTTAACTAAACCATTCTCTCTTTATTTGAGGTCAACGTGCAATGTTCTCAAACCTTTGAAAACCCGGGTTGCCCAACGAGACTGCATTTCGGATATAGGCATTATGGCTACCAGTGGGTCGACGAGGCCAATAATGGCTAGGGTAGGGCGCTCCAACTGAGGCGGGAAGACGTGTTTGTAGAGGGAAACGTGAGAGGCGTGCACTTCGGCAACAGCCTCTTCCAGGAACGGATAAGCGACAGAGTACCCCGTCGCAAACAGAATCCAGTCGACATCCTCCACGCTTCCGTCAACGAAAACCGCTGAGGTCTCTGTAAAATGCTTCACGTTCGGCTTCACCTGGATGGCTCCCGAGATAATGCGACTTGGCAGCTCATCACTCACCATCGGCTGCCGCACCAGAGCGCTGCAACGGAGATTAAAACAAGTAGTGCAATGCGTTGATGTCCCTTTTCTTCATTCCAACATGGTGTCTAACCCTCTGGAGTCATCCAAAAACTAAATTAACAAAACTCGGGACGATGTAAACATCAGCCCCTGAAAGGGGAAACTGCGAGAACAAAGACGCAATTTGATGCAATAACATTGACCGGAACGGCATTTATTGCCCATTGCCTAACGGCAGCTGGTCGGAGTGGCTTGGTCAGCCATGTCGGAGGGCAGTTCGGAGTCTTTGCTGTGTGGGTCTGAAGTCACGTGTAGGCTAGACCGGGTCTGAGTGTGGCAGGTCCAAAGGGCAGCCTTGAAGCAGGTGCTTTTTACAGCACTCAATGGGAGCGTGACTCAACTGTCTTTACGTTTGGACTTCCAGGGGAGGGTCCCAACCTCCTGTGCATGACACCCTTGGGAACAGAAGTTATAGAACCATAGAACTCTAGAGCACAGAAAAACAGGCTATTTGGCCCTTCTAGTCTGTGCCGAAATATTATTCCGCTAGTCCCATTGACCTGCACCCAGTCCATAACCATCCAGACCTCTCCCATCCATGTATCTATCCGATTTATTCTTAAAACTTAAGAGTGAGCCCACATTTACCACGTCAGATGGTAGCTCGTTCCACACTCCCACCACTCTCTGAGTGAAGAAGTTCTCCCTAAACCTTCCCCCTTTCACCCTAAAGCCATGTCCTCTCGTGTTTATCTCTCCTAATCTAAGTGGAAAGAGCCTACTCGCATTTACTCTGTCTACACCCCTTATAAATTTGTAAACTTCTATCAAATCTCCCCTTGTCCTTCTACGCTCCAAGGAATAAAGTCCGAACCTGTTTAATCTTTCCCTGTAACTCAACTCCTGAAGACCCGGCAACATCCTAGTAAATCTTCTCCGCGCTCTCTCGATCTTGCTGATATCCTTCCTGTAGTTAGGCGACTGTGTGCAGTTCTGGACCATGGTCACCATTGCTGTTGGGAACTTTCAACTGCTAATATGATTACTTGAGTTGAAAGTCTACCAGCTACCCTGGCAGGGGTTTGAAAATACCCTCCCTCTCCCGAGCATTAGCCTTGGCCACTGGAATATGGACCTAGTGACATCGCCAATACACCACCCGCTCCCCCTAATTCTTTTACATAGTGCACGGGTTGATGAGGGCAAGTCTTGGTTCAACAGATTTTTTTAGATAGAAAAAAATATTTAGCCTATCACTGCTCTTACTGGTGGGGGGAGTGATCCCTTCCATGATACCTGAACCCAACTTAAAGCTTATGCACCTCGTTCTTCATTCTAGGAACAAAGAAACATAGGAAATAGGAGCAGGAGTAGGCCCTTCGGCCCTATGAGCCAACTGCGCCATTGAACTAGATCATGGCTGACTTTCTACTTCAGCGCCATTGGCTCACAGTTTTAGCCACAGAGTCAGAGAGTTCTACAGCACAGGAACAGGCCCTCCCACTCATTGTGCCTGTGTCAGCCATCAACCACCCTGTCTATTCTAATCCTATCTCCCAGCACTTGGCCCGTAGCCCTCTATGCTATGGCGTTTCGAGTGCTCGCCTAAATTTTGTGATAGTCCCTGCCTCTACCATCCCCTGAGGCAGTGCATTCCAGATTCCAACCACCCTCCGGGTGAAAATAGTTTTTCCTCAAAATCCCCTCTAAACCTCCTGCCCCTCACCTTCAATCTAAGCCCCCTGGTTATTGACACCTCCACCAAGGGGAAACTTTTCTTCCTACTTATGTCCCCATAATCTATCAGGCCCCCCCCACCACCCCACCTCCTCAGCCTTCTCTTGGTTCCTTTGATGTCTAACAACCTATCGATGTCTGCTTTGAACATACTTAATGATTGAGTCTCTGGGTAGAGAATTCCAAAGAATAACCACTCGCTGAGTGAAGAAGTTTCTCCTTATGCCAGCCCTATGTTGCCTGCCCCTTATTCTCAGACTAGGCTCCCTGGTTCTCGTTCCCGCCAGCCAGGGGGTACATCCAACCAGTGCCTACCCTGTCGGGCCCTGTAAGAATGTTGCGTGTATGGTTGAGATCACCCCCTCATTCTTCTATACCGTAGAGAATGAAGCTCAGTTTTCTCAACCCCTTCTTTACGTAAAGGGATGCAAGCTGTACAGGATACTCTAGGTACAGTCTCATCAAGGCTCCATAGAGTTACCGTAGACCTCTTTACTCCTGTATTCAACTCCTCTTGCCATGGAGGCCATCCTATGCCTACCCAATTGCTTCTGCACCTGCACGTTAGCTTTTGGTGACCCATAGTCAACGGCACCAAGATCCCTTTGGAATTCGACACTGCTCTATCTCCCACCTTTTGAAGGAACACTCTGCATTCCTGCTTTTCCGATCAAAGTAGGTAAATTCGCATTTTGTTCCACATTGTAAACCACCTGCCATTTTCTTGCCCAGTCGTTTAGCCTGTCTTAACCCCCTCGAAGCCTCTTGACAACCTCCTCATAAATCACATTCCCACCCAGCTTGCACAATAAACCAGCTTGAAAAGATCCACTGGGCTGTAGAGAACTTGAGTACGGCCGAAGGAAATAGACACACGTTGTCGAAACTTTTCGGTCTTGGATTGTTTGCAAGAATATCCAATGTAAAAGCAACAACAATTTATACTTCATGATAAAAAAAAAATTGCTGACTTGGTTGGCACGTGCAATCTGATTGGTAGAAGCGCCGCCAAGAAGCATGTCTCAACTAAACAAAATAGGTGACAGCCATTCTCTGGTTCATTCCACACGGCAGTGTTGTGACTAACCAGAGAACAACCTGCTCGTTTGGATTTGCCACAAAGCTTGGCAGTTAACTGTCAGCCATCCGTTAGAGGGTGCATTCTCCCATGGCAATGACTCTACCGCTCAGATTCCACCAGTCAGCACTCTCTTCTCATGAAGTATAAATTGTTGCTCCCTTTACATCTGCTATTCTTGCGAATTGTCCTGATGAGGGCTGAATGGAAAGCTTTGACAACCTGTCTCCTTTCCCAGTAAATTTGGAAATGTTATAATCGATCCCCGAATCCAAGTCATTGATCCCGATTACGAATAGCTGGGGCCCGTGCACCGATTCGGCCATTAAAACAAAACAGTTCCTCGCTCCGCACTTAAAACGCTCCCTTTCACGACATTAATTGGGTACATCTCTCGTTTAAGCTTCTGCCCCGGAGGAAATAAGACACCCTGTCCATTCCACGAGATCGCAGGCCGACGAACGTTGCTCAGCGATCTCTCCGGCAGACCACAGTTGTCTGCTATAATGGCAGATCAACAAAAGCCCCTTCCTCTGAATGCCGCGTGGGCGTTACATACCGGTGGTTAGGCTGAAGTCCGTAGTTTGCGTGATTGAACCGCTTGTTCAAGGTTCTTTCATAGTACGAGCTGACAAGGGAAGCGGGGAAAATACTTCCCATCAGACACGCATAACGATTGTGCAGAATCATGTCCACGGGATACCCTTCATTGGCAAGGCGGCTAAACACCCAGATGCCACTCCTTGTGCTGAGAAACACCTACAGGATGATCGGACAATGTTAGATCAACCCGGCGCATTAATGCAAATCATACACGTGTAGAAACCAGGGTTAAGTGCCTTCTTCAATACACCAAAAAAAACACACACTTTGAAGGAAGTAAAACCTCTGAAATAATCACTTGCAGAGAAGCCACCCTGCCCACGAATTAATTAAGCCAAATTTCAAGTCCGTGGGGAATCATATTGGGGGACGCATTGGCACAGTACTAATGCCACCGACTGGCATTTCAGAATTACCCGGGGTAATACTCTGGGGACCTAGCTTCCAATCCCGCCCATGGCAGTTGGTAGAAGCCTGCTGACCACCATTGCCGATTGTCATACCAACACATCTGGCACACGAGTGCCCCTTAGGGAAGGGAATCTACTGTTCTTAACCCTGGTCTGGCTTGCGTGTGACTCCATGATCGCAGCAATGCGGCTGCCTCTAAAATGCCATCTGAACAAGACGTTTAGAAGGTTGGGGGGTGGTTGGGGAGGTTGGTTCCCTCACTGGAGGGTCTTGAGTGCGTGGCTACAGTCACAGGATAAAAAATTGAGGACTGAGATGGGTGGTGAGTGATGGCCTAGCCAACGACACCCACATGCCATGAATGAATTAAAACAGCGTATGTATGAAGCATGATGTGCACCTAGGATCGCAATGAATGGGAGAAGCAGATGGCCATTCGTCCCTACGAGCTTCTACCTCCATTGAACTAGATCATGATTGATCGTCTATGTCAGCTGCATTTTACCAGACTCTTCCCCTGCCCACTGCCTGGCGTAATATGCATTTACCAATCGAACCCTGCCTTGAGTGCTTTCATGGATTAAGCACCCACGTCTCTCTAGAGTGGAGAATTCCCAAAGGCTTATCGTCCTAGAGAAACCTCCTCATCTCAGTCCTCAATTATTTACCCTGCGACCATAACACGCAAGACTCCCCAGGGGTCAACCATCCTTCAGCCCCTCCCTCCACTCTCAAGCCCCTGAAAACCTTTTACTCATTTTGCTGAGATTATCCCTCACCCCTTCTGCAGTCCAGTCATTCGGGAGCTAAGTCCCTCGTTCTTCCAATTCTTCGAATAGGGATAAACTGAGTTCAAAAAAGAAAACCTATCAGATGGAGTATAACGTGGGATACTGTTCACTTTAGCAGGAAGAATTAAAGAAAGGCTGAGTATTAATTAAGCAGATAATGACTGCAGAATTCCAAGGTGAAGAGGGATCGTACATTTTACTCGGCCACCAGCCTGCATTTATTAGCCGTCCCTAACTGCCCTGGTTCAGAGGGCATTTGAGAGTCAACCCCATTGTTCCGTGTCAGGAGGCATATATAGGGTAGACCAGTTAAGGACAGCAGATTTCCCTAAAGGGCATTGGTGAACCATTTGTGGGTTTATTACATGGTTATCATCAGGTTTTTAATTCCACATATTCATTGAACTCAAATTTCACTGTCTACCACAGTAGGATTTGAAGTCAGGTCCCCAGCCATTATATTGTATTTCATAGATTAACACCCCAGTGACAACGCCACTATGCCACCAGCTTCCCTTAGACACAGGCCATTAGTATGCAGGTACAGAACGTATTCCAGAAGGCTAATGGAATATTATCCTTTACTGCGAGAGGGACTGAACATAAAAGTAATGATGTCATGCTTCAGTTATACTTGGTATTGGTGAGACTGCAACTCGAATACTCTGTGCAGGTTTGGTCTCCTTATTTAAGGAAGGATGTAAATGCGTTCAGAGGAGGTTTACTAGATTGATATCTGGAATGAGCGGGTTGTCTTATGAGGATAGGTTGGACAGGTTGGGCTTGTTTCCACTGGAGTTTAGAAGAGTGAGGGGGTGATTTGATTGAAGTTATACAAGATCTTGAACGGCCTGGACAAGGTGGACGTGGAAAGGATGTTTCCTCTTGTGGGTGAGTCCAGAACGAGGGGGCACTGGTTTAAAATTAGGGGGTCGCCCTTTTAGGACAGAGACGAGGAGAAGTTTTTTTCTCTCCGACTTTGGAACTCTCTGCCTCAGAATGCAGTGGAGGCGGGGTCATTGAATACTTTTAAGGCAGAGGTAGATAGATCCTTGTTAGGCAAGGGAATCAAAGGTTATCAGGGTTAGACGGGAAACTGGAAATCGAAGAGCAAGATCAGCCATGAATGGCCAACTTCTACTCCTATATCGTATGTTTGCAGCGTAGGACAATCCTTTAACTCCAAAAATCAGTGCAATCAAATTTTTAAT
The DNA here is from genome assembly GCF_964194155.1 of Cetorhinus maximus. Classification (NCBI taxonomy): domain Eukaryota; kingdom Metazoa; phylum Chordata; class Chondrichthyes; order Lamniformes; family Cetorhinidae; genus Cetorhinus; species Cetorhinus maximus. Next base: position 3,414,420 of record NC_135916.1, read on the forward strand.
TGCACTGACTTGAAGCATACAGTACACTGGGTGTGATCTAACAATTATAGTAAGGCACTTTCACTCTTACCATCCAACCATTTTCTCACCGAGTCCAACATGACATTGGCTTTTCTAAATGCTTCTGCAAAATGCTGTCTTGAGAAAATCATCCATTGACTTGTTCGAAATGGGTCAACATAGCGCAGCGAGCTGGGTCATAAAGGCACCCATTGGTTCTGGACTGATACTGCACATTGCTGTTTCATTATCCACGGGAATGACAGCTGTACCTAGCCCCCTCTCTCTTGTAGGTTAAGCCTATTCCAGGCACTTGGCGTCTGAGATTCTCGTGAAAGTGCACCCGCGTCCCTCTGAATGTCAAAATATTCTGGCCTCTCAAGCATTAAACAGAGCCGTTTGTCTCATGAAAGTAGAAAGCGTCACATTCCTCACCACATGTTCCATCTCGCGTCTCCTTGCTCATTCAGTTAACACACTGGCGCTTCTGTTCTGCTCATGGTTTACTTTATCAGTTTCAGTTGAACTGTAACTTAGATGTCCTCTAAAATCACTAATGCAGCTTGCCAATAGCTGAGGGGCAGGTTCTAGTTCTGTAGACGCACCCATACACGTCTACAGCGCAGGAGGAGACCATTTGGCCCATCCTGTCCGCGTCGGTCAACAAAGATCTGGCTACATTTACCCCATTTTCCAGCACTCGGCCCATTGACTTGGAGGTTATGGCAACGCAGTTGACTATCTAAATACTTCTTAAATGTCATGAGAGTTTCTGACTCAATCAGGCAGTGAGTTCCAGACCCCCACCAGCCTCCCGAGTGTAAATAATTCTCCTCAATTCCCCCTCTTAGACTTCTACTCTGCCAACTTCCAACCCGCTTCACGCCCACCACAAGAAATGTTAATTCATGATTTATTTATGCGAATTAGCTAACCCATGGGGGGTGGGGAGGTGGTTGTACAGTGGTGTTGTTGCTGGGAAGGCTATTGCAGCGACCAAGGGTAATGCTCTGGGGACCAAGGCTCCAGCCCCGCCAGAGCAGATGGTGAAAGTTGAATTCAACTAAAATCATGACCGGGAAGCCGTTGCTGATTGTTGTAAACGCCCAGTCTGGTTCACCAATCTCCTTGTGGGAAGGATGTCCCCCGATCCCTTGTCTGGTCTACATGTGACTCCAGACCCACAGCGATGTGGTTGACCCTTCATTGCTCTGTGAACAGGGCAGCTAGGAGGAGCAATAGCCTAGCCAGCGATTGGCACACCCCATGAATGAATAGAAAGAAAAATAAAATTAAGACCCCGGACCCCCTCCCCCCACTCTAAATTCAGTACATCTACCGGTTCACCCTTTTCAGCATTGCCGGTTGAAAACTCAAAAGCGTTAAGACATTTGCCAAAAACACGAGATTTCTCTCTGACGAATTCAAGTTGACTCTTCCCGATCAGATTATTATTGTCTAAGTACCCTGTTACCACACCTTAATCATGCAGTCTGGCATTCTGTCCACTGCCAGTGTCAGGCTTAGCTGCCCTGTAACCCCTAGTTTTCCCTCTCACTCCTTTCACGAACAAGGAGTTATGTTTGCAGCCTTCAGATCCGCAGGGGTTTGGAACCCAGGGAATTCTGAAAGGTCCGACATCGCTCTAACAGCCTGCTTTAAAAGCCTAAGCCGCTGTCCATCTTTGCCGGGGACTTTGGTTGGTTTTATTCCCATCGCTTGTCTTGTGCCAATTCTGCAACTTGAGCCACCTTGCTTGAGTTGGCTTCCCACCATTGGCTCTCCACGAGTTGCAGAATATACTTCCAACTTGGAGACGGGTAAACAATAACGACCAGCGATTTATTTATTGCTTTTTTTTTGGGTTATTCATTCATTGGATGTGAACGTCACTGGTTAGGCCAACGTTTGTTGCCCATTTCAGAGGGAATTTTAAGAGGCTGTGGGTCTGGAGTCACATTTAGGCCAGACCAGGGAAGACCAGGGAAGAAGGGCAGATTTCCCTCCTTAAAGGGTATTAAGTGAACCCGGATGTTTTCTATTTTTTTTACAACGATTTCCTGTTCATCACTTCGGCAGCACATATACTAAAATTGGAACGATACAGAGAAGATTGAGGTGTCAGCTGTGGCTCAGTTCATAGCACCCTCGCCTTTGAATCAGAGGGTTGTGGGTTCACGTCCCACTCCCGGAAAAACCAAGAACTGTGATTGTACTCGAAAGAGTTGCAATCTGTGACTGTTGGTAACTCGAAAGAGTATCAGACAAGATATTTCATTAAACTCAAATCTGTGCTGTTCGGATTCGGACCCGGGTCACCTGAGCATTAACCCTGGAACAGGAAGATGGAAGCAAAACTTCGCTGATGCTGGAAATTGGAGACACAAGCAGCAAATGCTGGACAAAAACTCAGCAGGTCCTCATAGCTTCGGTGGAGGTAGAGACACAAAGTGAACGCTTCAAGTCCGAACGACTCTTATTCATCTCGGTAAAAATAACACCAACGGCACTACCTCCCCAGCTCTGCCACTGCGTGACATTGCCAGTTTTTAAGTTGCACTGTCTCCACTACTCCAGGAACCATCTTACGCTCACCTCTCACTTTCTCACAGACCTACGGAAGGTTTAACTATCTGTCCCTCATCTCTTGCAAGCTGACTCTCATTCTGTTACTCTGAAACAGGCCAGTTGGTTCCTGCGCCTTTGCCAATTGACGTGTAAGCATGCCATGAGGATTTCATATTGCTTGTTGACCCTGCACTACTTAGTTTTCCAGGCATCTTTTTCACCCGCTGACTCTCTACCTCATTTCTCCTTAAGGGATTTCGAGCACCGGCTGCCCTCCATTTCCCACCCCCCATCCCCTCTGGATTTTTGCCTACATCACTCCCCAACCATCCCCTCTCCTTCTTTGTAAAGTTGAATTTTGCTCCATTTAGCTCTGACCTGCTGCTCCCTGACCCCAGTTTGACGCTTGGCCTGATCTCTCTACAATTCGCCCAAATGAGCCCCTCCTCCACAGTTAATTGTTGACGTGCTGTACAGGAACAAAAGTCGGGGTCGCAGGTTGAGTCGGTGGTTAGGAAGGCAAATGCAATGTTGGCATTTATTGCGAGAGGAATGGAATATAAAAGCAGGGACGTGCTGCTGAGGCTTTATAAGGCTCTGGTCAGACCACATTTAGAATATTGTGAGCAATTTTGGGCCCCTGTATCTCAGGAAGGATGTGCTGGGCCCCTGGAGAGGGTCTAGAGGAGGTTCACGAGAACGATCCCAGGAATGAAAGGCTCAACATATGAGGAACGTTTGAGGATTCTGGGTCTATACTCGATGGAGTTTAGAAGGATGATGGGGGGGATCTGATTGAAACTTACAGAATACTGAAAGGCCTGGATAGAGTGGACGTGGGGAAGATGTTTCCATTAGTAGGAGAGACTAGGACCCGAGGGCACAGCCTCAGAGTAAAGGGAAGACCTTTTAGAACAGAGATGAGGAGAAACTTCTTTAGCCAGAGAGTGGTGACTCTATGGAATTCATTGCCACAGAAGGCTGTGGAGGATAGGTCATTGAGTGTATTTAAGAGCAAGATAGATAGGTTCTTGATTGGTAAGGGGATCAAAGGTCAGGGGGAGCAGGCGGGAGAATGGGGTTGAGAAACTTATCAGTCATTATTGAATGGCGGAGCAGACTCGATGGGCCGAATGGCCTAATTTCTGCTCCTATGTCTTATGGTCTTATGGTCATGGAGCCCTGGGCCAAGATCACTCTGGAATCGCCCATTGTGCCTCTGGCCACTTTCCCGACACTGACCAATCCAACTGGTCAACCCCTGCGGTAAAACCTCAGCAAACCCTGGCGCCACAGTCTCCAGCTTACCAGTCCGCCAGGTGCAGAACTCCGGCCGCCTTTCGGGTTTGGCCTCCGCTTTGGTTTTCCACCGCATTGACCTGCGTCGGAACTGGAGGCCTCCGACCAGTCTCCCACCCGATCTCTGCCACGTAAACGTTAGCTGAAAGGTATTGCCCGAGGCGGCCCGAGTTAGAGGGGATGGTCTCTGACCTCGATAGAACTGAGTCACAAATAGTGAGTCAGCCCCAAGTTTGGCGCACCCTCGTGGGAGTGAGACGGTGGGGGAGCAGTGGTAATGTCACCGGAGTGGTTACCTAGAGGGGGCCCCCTGCCTCATCCTCTCACGGTGGGGGCGGTGGGGGACCTGCCTTCAAATCCCATCTCATTCAGTTAAATAACCTGGAATAGAAAGCTAGTCTCAGTGGAGGTGAATGTGAAATAACCATCAATTGTCATCTGGACTGTCAATGACGCTTTTTTAGGTGGTGGGGGGTGGGTGGGTGGTGGAAGGAAACCTGCCCTCTTTACCTGGCCTGGCCCTATGGGTGACTCCAGACCCACAGCAATGTTTTCGATTCCTAACCTGGACTCTTAAAGGGCCTCCACAGCTAATCTGGTTGACTAATGCGCGTTGGGGGTGGGGTGGGGCTGGACATCTGACCTTTTGTAGCTGGTTTTTTGCACTGTAGGTGAATCCAGACCCACAGGAATGCGGTCGACTGCTAACCTGCCCTCTGAAATGGCCTCGCCACTCAACCCGTGGATAGTAATGGATAGAGAGCAAGTTACGCCTTTTCTATCACCACCTTCAACACCTCTTTGATCCTTTTGTCTGTAACATATTTTGATTATCTGCTCCTATCACTGCTTGCTTATCTCCACAATCACCACACCCTCAACTTCTCTCTCTCCCCCCGCCCCCCCCCCCACCACCTTAAACCAGCTTATATTTCATCTTTCTCCTAACTATGCTTCAGTTCTGCCGAAGGGTCATGAAGACTCGAAACGTTAACTGATTTCTTCTCCACCGATGCTACCAGACCTGCTGAGTTTTTCCAGGTAATTCTGTTTTTGTTTAGGCCTTTTCTCAGCCAGGCGCATCCCATGACAGAATGTTCCTGCCCAGATCAAGCCATGCTCCAGCTGACTGTGCGTCACTGCACTGGTATGGAATTTATGTATCACATAGACTTTCAAGGATTGGAGGAATGGAGTAGAAATTTAGCAGTGGTAGTTGCGAAATTGGGCAAAATGACTGTGACTGCCTGTGAAGTCCCAACCCCGATTTTAAGCCCATTCTAATGGAACTGAGTGTCAAGAAAGTTCATGTGGCACTGGCTAGCACCCTCCAATCCAATTCCCTCCCCAGATACCCATGACACTTCACAAAGCAGAGTGAGCATTTTAGGCTCGGTTACTGACCTGTTTAGCTGTGCGGCTGATGTCCACTGCAAGGTCGCCTCCAGTGTTCCCGACTCCGATTACCACCACTCGCTTCCCTTCGAAGACCTGGGGGTCCCTGTAGCTTTTACTATGGGTGTACTGACCTTTGAACTTCTCAATGCCTGGATGTGGACGCAGACAACAACGTTGCGGTGAGTCTTTGCAAATTCTGTACAAAAAGAAGGGGCCACTACCGACGGTGGAAGAGAAACAGAGCCGAATTTGTTGACAGACTCAGGTTGTGATAAAGGTTAAACCAAGTAAAGCGCTGGTGATGTGGGACGTGTAAACGATGTAATGGTGGAGGGCAGATTTTTAATTGTATTATTATTGTATTTAATTATTTCACGGGATGTGGGCGTCGCTGGCTGGGCCCAGCATTTGTTGCCCATCCCTAAGGTGGTGCTGAGCTGCCTTCTTGAATCGCTGCAGTCCATGTGATGTAGGTACACCCACAGTGCTGTTAGGGAGGGAGTTCTAAGATTTTGTCCATGTGATGTAGGTACACCCACAGCGCTGTTAGGGAGGGAGTTCCACGATTTTGTCCCTGTGGTGTAGGTACACCCACAGCGCTGTTAGGGAGGGAGTTCCACGATTTTGTCCCTGTGGTGTAGGTACACCCACAGTGCTGTTAGGGAGGGAGTTCCAGGATTTTGTCCCTGTGGTGTAGTTACACCCACAGTGCTGTTAGGGAGGGAGTTCCAGGATTTTGTCCCAGTGGTGTAGGTACACCCACAGTGCTGTTAGGGAGGGAGTTCCAGGATTTTGACCCAGTGACAGTGAAGGAACGGCCGATATATTCCCATGTCAGGATGGTGAGTGGCTTGGAGGGGAACTTCCAGGTGGTGGTGTTTCCATGTGTCTGCTGCCCTTGTCCTTCTAGATGCTAGAGGTCGTGGGTTTGGAAGGTGCTGTCTAAGGAGCCTTGGTGAATTCATGCAGTGCATCTTGTAGGTGGTACACACACTGCTGCTACTGTGCGTCGGTGGTGGAGGGAGTGAATGTTTGTGGATGGGGCGCCAATCAAGCGGGGCTGCTTTGTCCTGGACGGTGTCAAGTTTCTTGAGTGTTGTGGGAGCTCCACTCACCCAGGCAAGAGGAGAGTATTCCATCACACTCCTGACTTGTGCCTTGTAAATGGTGGACAGGCTTTGGGGAGTCGAGAGGTGAGTTACTCGCCGTGGCAATCCTATCCTCTGACCTTCCCTTGTAGCCATAGTTTTTATATGGCTGGTCCCAGTTCAGTTTCCGGTGAATGCTAATCCCTGAAATGGTGATAGTGGGGTGATTCAGCGATGGTAATGATTTTCGGTACCGAGGAGAGATGGTTAGATTTTTGCTTGTGGGAAATGTTCATTACCTGACACTTGTGTGGCACGAATGTTACTTGCCACATGCCAGCCCAAGCCTGGATATTGTCCAGGTCTTGCTGCATTTAGACATGGACTGCTTGAGTATCTGAGGATTCGCGAATGGTGCTGAACATTGTGCAACCATCAGCGAACACCCCCACTTCTGACCTCATGATGGAAGGAAGGTCACTGATGAAGCAGCTGGAGGTGGTTGGGTTGAGTACACTAACCCTGAGGAACTCCTGGGGTCAAGTCCTCCAACAACCACAACCATCTTCATTTGTGCCAGACAGGACTCAAACCAGCGGAGTGTCCATTCCTCCCACCATCTCCCCACACCAATAGCCAAGGTGGCCGGTTTTGACAGGGCCCTTGATGCCACCCTTGGTCAAAAGCCGCCTTGATGTCAAGAGCAGTCACTCTCAGCTCACTTGAGTAGCTCAAAATACAGATGATGTGCACAAGATACAAGGTGGGGACATTGCGGCAAATATGGTTGAATCTGGCAGCGGGTGGAACAGATATCGGCAGTTGTAGAATAGGGTTTGTGACGTGCGTATCATCTCCGCGAAAAAGAACAAACAAAAACAATCCTTTTTCACGGAATGAGAGACTTTTCAATGCAGCGACATACATCCCAAAACCGAAGCCAGGGTTTCTCGCTTGAGGCGGGCTTCAGAGTGGGAGGGAGTGGAAAGTACAAGCAGAGCAAAATTCGGTTCAACAGCTTAGCGAAACCAATTTGCGGGCATCCACTCCGCCCGTCAATGGCGGGTTGCGTTTCCCATCACCGCATGCTGGGAGCCCAATTTCAATACCTTAGAATCTCATCTTAAGCCTTGCTGGCCCGAATCATCGCCCCCATGCTGGATGATCGGTGCTTCACAACTGGACATAAGTGTCTGGCTGCACCTTGAAACCACTTTGAGGTTTCTTTGCCTAGCTTGCTTCGGGTAGCATTCACGGTCATCAGGCAGAACCTTTTAGGGGGAGGGAATGGGGGAGGGGGGGAGGGGGCGTGGTCACCTACTAGACCAACCCTAAGGCCGCCGTGGCTTTTAAATGGCTGCGGGGGCTAGGGATTGCTCGGGGAAGAGGGGGAGAAGTGGCCGGAGTCAAGGGAAGAGGGGTGCAGGGTGAGGGCGGTAATGGAGGAGGGTGGTCTCCCAGGCTGTTTGTGTGTGTGTGTCGTGGTAGGGGGGGCACATGTTGGTCTGCGCAAGTGGCCTCCACATGGTCGGGGCTGAGGAGGAGATGAGGTCGGATGGGGCTACGAGGGTGTGCGTGCGAGGGAGTGAGTGGTGATGCCTCTTGAGCTGGCAGTGAGTGGGGTGGCTCAGTGAATGTGTGATGGGCTGGCGAGTGTGCGTGTTTAAGGCGATACGATGGTTGACTTAGCCTGATGGCACTGCGGAGTAATGGTATGCTGGGTGATTCAGAGGGCACCAGCCCAGACAGTGCCAGCTATCGCCAGCCACCTTAACTGGGGTGCATGTCTGGCAGTGCACGTGATCTCGCCGGGTAAGAGTACCTAGTGTCATCCTGTGAGAATGGATGTCATTTTTATTTCAAATCTTTTGAGGAATATTGTGTTATTCTGCAAAGAAGGCTGGTTGTGTGTTTGATTTAATTAAGATGGGCAGATTTTGACAGGAAGCAGAGTGCCTGGGAGGAGGGGTGGGGGGTTCAGGAACACGAAAGGGATAGACGTTTAAGTTTCAGGTGCAAGTAAATAAGCTAGATCTAACATTTGCATTTTTAGGGAAGCCTAGAGGTTGTTTGAAGATCAAAGCGGAGTCAGAGGTTCCGAGAAGCATGTTTGCTTCTTTCAGGAGTTCGATGGTTAAAACTGTAGTGATGTAATTATGTTTTATTGACCCCAAGGCAAAGACAAGACGGAAACAGGACCGGCTTTATGTTTTGAAGGATTTGCGTTTGGAAGAGTGGTGAGAATAACGGAACCGAGAGGAAAGGGGAAAAATTTATAGTATAGTTACTGTGGACAGCTGGACAGAACTGTTGAGCTAGAGATGGCTGGACCTGTTTGAACTGTTGAGGAAGCTGGTTCTCTGGGCTGGGAGAGGATGTATTTTGAATCTCCCATTCAATCGCGCCAGTAAAAGCTTGGGCTTCGGCAAGCCGCACTTTTCTGAAGTGGGCCCCACCGCAGAGTGGGAGAGGGTAAAGACCACATGGCACATTGTTCTTGAAGCTACAGCGCTTTGCCCTGTGTAATATTATTGGATTTTATAGTAGCCATCTACAATGGAATGCTGACTGGAAGGTGTTTACTTGTGGGTTGGGCCAAGCAGGGAATTTTGGGACATGTTATGTAAGACTAACCTTAACTGTGTAAATGTAACCTTGCGTACTTAAGTCTTTTTTTTCATTTTTGTTAGTAAAACCTTTCACTTTTATTTTTTTTTAAATCCCAGAAGTCTTCGTGGGCCCCTTACCACTGAGGTCAGTACCAATTCTTGGGTTCAAAATAGGAATAAAAATAAAATCTACCGCCCCCTAAGCCAAGTGGCCCTCTCGGATTTAGTTGGCAAAGCAATGAACACTGGCTGTGCTCGTAACAGCCTACATGTGGGAACCACGTGTGGTACAGTTGAAGGACACACAGTGTGAAATTCTCACCAGGGAAGGAGTCGAGCGGCACATGTGGGTAGCAGTGGTGGCCGGTGCAGACCATGATTGCATCGAAAGTCGAGGTTTTCGCGTTGCCGTCGCTGTCTTTCGTTGTCACGTCCCACTGTCCGGTGGAGGAGAAGTCTTCTCTCCTCACGACGCTACACACGTCGGTCTGGGGGAAGCAGAAAGATTGTTCAAGCCCACAAACATTGCTCCTGCCTTGGGCCTCTTCAGCTATGCAGTTGCCCGCACATTCTGAAATGCCCCTCAGGACGCGGGCACCTTATTCGTGACCTGACGGTGATGTCTGTGTGATGGCTGCCATGCTATTAGGTAGGGAGTTGCAAGACTTTTAACTTAACCACGATAATCCATATGCCTGGGCGATGAAGGAATTGGAAGGGGCTTGACTGAGATGGTCTTACTGTCTACCTGTCCACCTTTGTACTTCTGGGTTTTAATAACTCTGAGATGTGCTACGCGGCTCTTTTCAATAACACTTTACTATTGGTGTTAAAAAACAAAAGGGACAAGCTGTTGAAATTTTTCGTCCTGCACTCATCAGGTCATATTCACAAGAATACCCAATCTGAAACAGAACAACCATTCGTACTGCACGAGGAGAGAGTGCTGATCGGTTGGCACGTCAACTCTTTGGACAAAGGAACGTTGCCCATTCGACTGTCCCTCCAAAGGATCAGCACACAGGAAACGGACAGGCATTTCAGGGCAAGCGCAAACAAGTGGGTGACTGGCCCTAAAAGCTAACTGTTTCTTCATCTGCAGAGCTGCTGAGCATTGCCGATCATTCATTCTACTTATTCCTGAGGTCGTGCCACAGTGCGGGGGTGCGGTGAGTTTTGGAAGTCGCCTTGAAATGATGCTATTTCTGCCCTTTCAAGCAACCTTGCATTAACGTGGATTATTATTTTGTTTCCTGCGTCAGTCGTTATTCAAGTCAACAAAAAAAAACCTTTCCTGCTTCTGTCCCTTGTCCAGTTAAACTTCCAATACTCTTCAATATGGCTTTGTCGCCTGAAGTCTCGTTTTATATGCGTTTAAAATAAATATACATACAAGTCAGCGCAGAAAGTGCTGCGAAAAAATAAACTCAGCAGGTCTGGCAGCATCTGTCGAGAGAGTAACAGAGTTAATGTTTGGAGTCCACTGTGATACTTGCTTGGAAGCTCAGTCCTAAAGGACTCGAAAAGTTCACTCTGTTCCCCCCTCCACGGACACTGCCAGGGCTGCTGAGTTTTCCCAGAACTTCCTCGTTTTATTGCAGGTGCAATATTTTGCGTCTATTGCATTTTTTTTTGGAAAAAGAGGGAAAGTCGCGGCTGGATGTGAAAGAGGGGGGGATATGCCTTTGGATACAGGAGTACAATGAATGATTAAGCACCTTTAGCAGGCTACGATTTAACACAGCGAATGCTGGTCACTCTAAAAGACCCTAAATATATTGGGGGAATATTCTGCAAATAAATGTGCTCTCTGGCATATAGATACAGTTGTACAACCAGAATTGCTGTCCAGGGCTTTAGCGTCTAGGATGGTGGCCCTTGAATTCACTCACGAAGCAGGCCTGTCTCCCTCTCTGTCACACTCTCCACTTTTAATCCGGTAACAATGAAATTCGTCTGTAGGGGGTAACAGCCCTACCCAATGCAAGCAGCCCCCGTGAGTGATCCCTATAAACCTCTTTGCCATTCTGCATTGACAGAATTTCACAGTTTGACGGGAGATTGGGCAGTTGTTTAGCTGCAATTGGCTGTGTCTTTTTTTCGTTGCAGAGACCCTATTGCAACCTTACGCCCGGTACACAATGGAAAGGTCTCTGGTTAATAATTGTTCAGGTGCCCTCAACCAAATATTTGGACATTTTATCTGCTTATCTACCTCTGTGTCTCGATTCCTTACTTACTCTGAACGCTGATAGACTTTGACTTGCTTTTCTCGGTAAAATATGCTGCACGGTTGCAAATTGCTATTGGTATGATGATAAGTAAGATGATTATCTGTGAATGGTTGAACCTCTGCAATCTCTCCGCAAGAAAAAAAAGATCATTTGACAGTGGGACTGTACGAAGGTTAATTAGTTCCTGAGCTTCATTCCATTTGGTAAGGATTTAGGTTCGTTGGGCCGGAGAATTTTTCTTTCTAAGAACAGTCGCTTGGTGGTACAGGGCGTGAGCCTGGCTGAAAGGAGAGACATATCTTGCCGAAGCTTTCCGCCTTCCACTCAACAGGACAATTCCCCAGGAGTGACAATGTCGGGGTGGGGGTGGGGGCGCTCCTGGGGCAGGGAAGCAGCAGATTTACACTGTAGGGAGTGCCGATGGGTTGGCAAGTGGGCTCTGATTGCTCGGGGCGCTGTCACGGGGAACGCACCTGTTGAGAGTGGCTGACAGTTAAGTGCCAAGAGTCGTCTGAAATGTCAAACCAGGCAGCTTGACCCTGATTGGTCAAAGCATTGCCCTGCGGAATAATGCAGCTAATAGAATTTGCATTTGGACATTTGATAAATAATCCTCACTGTGTTAAGAATTACGCTGGCAGCCAATGTAAGTTGGTCCGCAGTGTGGCGCATTGGCCTGTACAGGAAGCTACAGATACTAATACACAGTGCCCTCTGGTTTTTTTTTAACAAACTGAAAGAACATGTACACACATTGCACCTGTTTCAGCTAAACAAAGGGAGTGACAGCCATTCGCTGAAGAGTGAGAGGTGATCTTATCGAAATGTATAAGACCCTGAGGGGACTAGACAGGGCGGATATAAGGAGGATGATTCCACAAGACTAGGACTAGGTAACACAGCTTAAGAAGAAGGGGTCTCCCCTTTAAGGTAAAAATCAGCTTTTTTTGTCCAACATAGGCCTCCCTTAGTTTTTTTTTCCTTCGGCCATGGGATTGACTGCCCTCGCTTAGAGGACATTTCGGAGCCACATGTACATATTTCCTTCCATAATGACCAGCGTTCGTGACAACCAGCAGTGGTACCTTGGTCATCAACAGACCATTAATTTACTGGCTGGTGGTGGAATTTAGAATCCTGGCCCCCCAAGACATTCCCCTGAATACCAGCCCAGTGACAACGCCAATGTGCCACAGCCTGTACATGGGTCCCCTTGTCCCCAGAAAATAGTGGACGCTGGGTCATTGAATCGATTCAGGGCACTGTTCGAAAGATTTTTAATGGGGGCGGTCAAGGGTTGCTGGGGGAGGGTGCAGAAGGGAAAGCAGAGGTGAGACCACAGCCAAGATCTTTTGTTTCAGGAGTAGGCTATTCGGCCCTTCTTTTAATAAATGGCCCGAGCTGGCGCTAAGGGCTGAATGGCCCACTCACCCTCCCAAATTTCCTCTGTTGACTCTATACGTTTCTCTCTCTCTCTCTCTCTCTCCCTCTCCCTTTCTCTCTCTCTCTCTGTCTCTTTCTGTCTACTTCCCTTCACATGTAGGCAGTCCCAAGAGCGGATGGATAGGAATTTGACACTGTTGAATTGTTTCCAGCATTGTTTTTTGTTCATGCTTGGGAACTCAAAGAACCGGATGCCCAAAACATGCATTAACCAGAATCATTTATTGTGCAGTGTGTGTATAGGGTTACAATAGGGCTTGGACAGGGGTAAAGAAAAACATTCATGAGCGCAGCTGAATAACTGCCAATTTTCTGACAAATGAGATGCATCCAACATAGAATAATTCGCAGGGATAAATTACGTAGGCTGCTTGCATTGGGCAGGTTCATACTGGGCTATAAATAATAATGCTGATGTCAATGTGGCGGTGAAGATTGTTAGAGGACTTGGTAGGTGAGAGGTAGAGGAACTCTTTCCTCTGCTCTGGAGAGTTTGTGAAGGATCTCAGAACAATAAAGTTTGGAAGTATTTCAGAGATGGGTCACTGGACCCATTCCTGGGGTCAAGGGGTTATCCGATGAAGAGAAGGTTGAACAGGTTGGGCCGATACCCGTTGGAGTTCGGAAGCACGAGAGGTGATCTTATTGAAACATCTAAGATCCCGAGACAAGCCAAAGCACTTTAGAACTAATTAGCAGTTTTATACTTCTTGTCATCACCCATCAGGGGTGATCGAAGAAGCCTATCTTTCCCTACAGATTAATGGAACTCTAAAAGTTTGCCCCCTGATGAGTTGCTGTGACTACATCAATCCATAACTGTGGTTAAATGTCCCCTTATTCCGTAAATCGCTTGATCACACTTATCGATTGGTCTAGCCACAACAACTCCTTTTGGGGAGTTGCCCGGAGGAATCTAGATGAATAAATCGTCGAAGGTTGTGGTGGACGGATTGGCAATCTAGATGAATAAATCATCGAAGGTTGTGGTGGACGGATTGGCAATTGACAAGGATATTGTGGGATATAGAATCAAAGAGGCACAACTGAGCCAACCTTCAGATCATCCATGGTCGAATTGATTCAAAGCTCTCAAAGGTCAAGGGTTGTTCCAATGTTACGATTTTCAAAAAAATAAAGAGATTGCTTAAATCTTTCCACGTGAACAGGCGGAGAATTCTAGGTGATAATTCTCAGCGATATCCGCGGTCACGGAAATGCTGTGCATCCAAATCTGGAAAATCGATGAGTCTCTCTGGTTTTTTTTTCTGCATTCTTTCACGGGATTTGGGTGGGGGTGGGGGTGGGGGGTGGGGGGTGGGGGGTGGGGGTGGTGGTCATTGGCAATCCCTGCATTTCTTATCATTCCAAACTGCCTGTGAGCTGAGTGTCTCGCCAGGCCATCTCAGAGGAGAGAGGAGTCAAGCATGTTAATGTGGGTGTGGAGTCACATAGAGGCAAGCCCACATTGTGTGGCAGGGCTTTAAGCTTTTTGCCTTTGGAATTCCAGAGCAGTGGCATTTCCACTACACCACCAGCTCTCCCTATCTCCTTCGATGAAAGGAAGAAAGAGAGAGAGAGAGAGAGAGAGAAAGGAAGAATAAGCAAGAATGAGAGAAACGAAGAGAGAAAGCAAGAAAGAGAGAAATCCAGAGGGAAGGAAAGAGAGAAAGAAAGGGAGAGAGATAAAGAAAGAGAAATAGAGGGAGGAAGAAATAGAGGGAAAGAAAGAGAGAAAGGAAGAGAGAGATAAAGAAAGAGAAATGGAGGGAGAAAGAAATAGAGGGAAAGAAAGAGAGTAAGGAAGAGAGGAAGGAAGAAATAGAGAAAGCAAGAAAGGAGAGAAAGAGCAAAAGAAAGAGAGAGAAAAAGAGAAAGAGAGAAAGGAAGAAACAGAGAAAGAGAGAAAGAGAAAGAAAGGAAGAAAATCTTATCAAGAAAGGCTAAAAAAGTTGGGCCTTTATTGATTAGAGTTTAGGAGAATAAGGGGTGATCTTATTGAAACATGCAAATTCTGAGGGGGCTTGACAGAGTAGATGTTGAGAAGATGTTTCCACTAGTGGGGGAATCTCGAATTAGGGGACATGGTTACATAATAAGGGGGCACTCATTAAAAACTGAGATGCAAAGGAATTGCTTCACTCCGAGGGTAGTGAATGTCTGGAATTCTCTACCCCTGAGTGTTGTGGAGGCTAGATCACAAAGTGTTTAAGGAGGAGGTAGGTAGATTGAGGATTATGAGGAGCTTGAAAAAAGATGAGTTGAGACCTGGGGCAGATCAGCCATGCTCTCATTGAATGGTGGGGCAGGCTTGAGGGGCCGAATTACCTACTCTCGCTCGTATTTTTTCTGTCCTTCAGATTTGCAGGGGAAGACAGTGACTTAGTGGTATTGCCACTGAACTAGTAATCCAGGGTCTGGGGGACTCGAGTTCAAATCCCTCCTCAGGACTTGAATTCAAGTGAAAGTCTGACAACGTTGTCTTGAAAGCCCATCTGATTCCCTAAGGTCTTATAGCGAAGACATTCTGCTACCCTGACCTACATGCAACTCCAGACCCACAGCGACGTGGTTGACTCTTAAATACTGAGCAAGGGCAATAAATGCTGGCCTAGTCAATGGCACCCACATCCAATTTAAATGAAAAGAGTAAGGGGAAGAAAAAACAAAGAATATCTGGGACCTTAGTAGATCTGGCCGAGATGCAACTCCAGACTCACAGCAACACGGCTGACTCTTAAATACTCACTAAACAAGGGCAATAAATGCTGGCCTATTCAATGGCTCCCACACCCCATTAAAGAAAAAATGAGGAAGGGAAAACCAAGTATCTGGGACTCCATCTTAATTATTAATTAAGTGGCCTTCATAGAAGCAAGGCTAATGAAATACTAAGATCATTTGCGCTGAATTTTATAATTCGCGTATAGAGCCATTCACCTTCTGATAGATATTTTTTAGCATTTTCTTCATTTAGCATTTAGTATGTTTATTTTTCGGGCAGTCACTATTGCAATTTAGGAGACGTGCCAGGCTACTGACACAGCAAGCGGCCTTCAAAGAACAATAGAATAAATAAAATAACTTTGTTCTTTGCATTGGTTTTGGCTTAGGGATATTTTGGCGTGGGACCACTCTTATCTCCCAAATTGCTTCCCATTGACCTGGTAGAGCGCCAAGGCCCTATTTCTAGCTCCTTGCCCGAAAGAGGGCGTCTCCCGCACCCCAGAGGTAATGGGCCAGGCAAGCGTGCCTTATATTTCCAAACTCATGCCGTGCACTTGGAACCCACGGCCTCTCACTGCATAGGTACAAGTGCTACCCCAATGAGCCAGGCCCTGAAACTTGGCCAACACCCTTCTTAAAGGGTATCTTAAAGGGTAAGTCGGTGTCACTGACCTTCAGCCGTATGTATTTCATCAGATCAAACTTCTGGATAAAAAGACGCAGGTACTGCAGAATTCTGGAATTATGCATGAAGTTTGGATAGTTGTCAGGGAACGGAAAATCGCTGTAGCACATCATTTCCTTGGAAGAATTGCTGATCAACGACTTGTAGACACAGCCCTTGAGGTCTGACACCTTCTCCTAGTGAAGAAAAGACATGGTGCTAACAATTCGCCTTGGAACAACAGGGTCAAACAGGAGGTGACGCTTTCCGACGCCTGTCTTACCCAAGCGCCAGATATTCAGGCGTCAACGAAAGTGCAGCTCTGTTGGTGGAGGCTGTGGGTGAGTGGGATTGTCACTGGGCTCGTACTGAGTAGGAGACCACTGTTCGAATTCCACCTACCCCCCCCCAACCCTTCAACAACCACTTGAGTTCAATAAAAAAATCTGGTAATTGACAGTTTGATGATGACATGGTACAAAGCCATCTTGGTCACCCATGGGGAACCCCTTAGCTGGGGTGGTCTACTTGTGACCCACAGCAATGTGGTTAACACCTTGATGCTCTCTGAAATGGCCCAGCAAGTCACCCAGTTCTCAAGGGCGATTAGGGGCGGGGTGGTAAATGCTGGCCTAGCCAGCGACACACACATCCCGAGGACGAATTAGTGAAGCAATGACGCGGCCAAGGCGACGTTGGTGTAGTTGGGCGCACGTTAGACCCTCAACTGACACACGAAGGGAGAATTTCAATCGCTGATGCATTCGTTTATTCCTCCACTAGATATTTAATTCCTAAGCTCACCATTGTAAGTGTGTGCTAGGAAAAAAACAATTGGTGCTCTATAATGTGTCACCCGACTATAGTAGATACTCAGTGCTCAACACACTGGTTCTCGTATGAAAGGTCTCGCATCTCATGGCCTTGGAGAGGAATCCACGCGGACCAGGTGATTGGAGGAGGTTCTGGGGCGCCACGGTTGAACTGACGAATGGAGAGGGTGAAGCTGCAACCTGCCTCGCCAACCTGAGCAGGGAGAGCAGCTCAGGTACAAATGCTGGTCTGCGGCATTCCTTTGGCATTGAGAGGCGTCAGGTCCGATTGCTGCCGGGGGCCCTGTGGGGGGGACACGCGGTATTCAGGCTCAGCACAGTTCCTCAGACCACGACATTCGCTGTTCCATTCCCGCACCTCCGCAGTGTTAAACGCGTTTCGGAGGGATTGGGGAATGCGGGTTAAGCAGGTGATGTTTATGGTTCATCGGTTCACAGGACAACACGATGGAGGGTACCCTCAATGTGGCCCGGTCAGCATACATTGCCCATGCCTAATTGCCCCTTGAGAAGCTGGTGGTGTGGTGAGGGGCCACCTGGAACAGCTGCAGCCCCTGTGGTGGTGGGTACACGCACGGTGCACTAGAGAGTCCAATTGGGCGGAAAGTGATCCAAAACTTGGCTTGAGGACCCTTGGAGCTTCAGAGAGAGGTGGGAGGAGGGGGTGGAGTGTGGGGACAGGGGTTGATCGGATCGTAAATTATAACACGGTAAACTAACTTATTAGGCTAGAAGCGGAATAATATTATTTCCTCTTCTGGTCTGGGGGAACTCTGCACATGTGGACTGAAATTGCACTGGGAGGCGTGCCAGAGGAGTTTCACTCAGCTGAATCCTGGGGTGAAGGGGTTGCCTTATGTGGTCAGGTTGGAGAGGTTGGGCCTGTGCCTATTGGACTTCAGTCGAACGAGAAGTGATTTAGCTTCATTATTCATTGAAAGGTCGGGGGCATCGCTGGCTGGGCCCAGCATTTATTGCCCATCACAAATTGCCCCTGAGAAGGTGGTGGTGAGCTG
The DNA here is from genome assembly GCF_964194155.1 of Cetorhinus maximus. Taxonomy (NCBI): domain Eukaryota; kingdom Metazoa; phylum Chordata; class Chondrichthyes; order Lamniformes; family Cetorhinidae; genus Cetorhinus; species Cetorhinus maximus. The sequence continues at coordinate 3,432,299 of NC_135916.1, forward strand.
CCTTCTTGAACCGCTGCAGTCCCTGTGGTGTAGGTACACCCACAGTGCTGTTAGGGAGGGAGTTCCAGGATTTTGTCCCTGTGGTGTAGGTACACCCACAGTGCTGTTAGGGAGGGAGTTCTAGGATTTTGTCCCTGTGGTGTAGGTACACCCACAGTGCTGTTAGGGAGGGAGTTCCAGGATTTTGTCCCTGTGGTGTAGGTACACCCACAGTGCTGTTAGGGAGGGAGTTCTAGGATTTTGTCCCTGTGGTGTAGGTACACCCACAGTGCTGTTAGGGAGGGAGTTCTAGGATTTTGTCCCTGTGGTGTAGGTACACCCACAGTGCTGTTAGGGAGGGAGTTCTAGGATTTTGTCCCTGTGGTGTAGGTACACCCACAGCGCTGTTAGGGAAGGAGTTCCAGGATTTTGTCCCTGTGGTGTAGGTACACCCACAGTGCTGTTAGGGAGGGAGCTCCAGGATTTTGTCCATGTGGTGTAGGTACACCCACAGTGCTGTTAGGGAGGGAGGTCCAGGATTATGACACAGCGACAGTGAAGGAACGGCCGATATATTTCCAAGTCAGGATGGTGAGTGGCTCGGAGGGGAACCTCCAGATGGTGGTGTTCCCATGTGTCTGCTGCCCTTGTCCCCCTAAATGGTAGTGATCGTGGGTTTGGAAGGTGCTGTCGAAGGAGCCTTGGAGAGTTGCTGCAGTGCATCTTGTAGATAGTACACACACTGCTGCTACTGTGCGTCGGTAGTGGAGGGAGTGAATGTTTGTGGATGGGGTGCCGATCAAGCGGGGCTGCTTTGTCCTGGATGGTATCGAGCTTCTTGAGTGTGGTGGGAGCTGTACCGATTCAGGCAGGTGGAGAGTTTGGGGAAATGCCGGGCCCTAAGGTTACAGATTGCGAGCGAGTCCAATTCTGTTGCTGCTGATGGCCCACAGCGCCTCATGGCTGCCCGATCTCGAGTTGCCAGATGTGTTCGAAATCTGTCCCATTTAGCACGGTGGTAGTGCCACACAACACGATGGAGGGTACCCTCAATGTGAAGGCGGGACTTGGCCTCAACAAGGCATGTGCGGTGGTCACTCCTACTGATACTGTCATGGACAGATGTATCTGTGCAGACAGATGTATCTGTGCAGGCAGATGTTTACTGAGACATATAAGACCCTGGCGAGACTTGAAAGAGTGGATAATGGGAAGGCGATGGCGTAATGGTGCTGTTGCAAGGCTAGCAATTTAGAAACACAGGTTAAGTCTCTGGCAAACCAGCGTTCGAATCCCCCGATAGTCGAATTCAATAAAACACCTGCAGTTTAAGGTCTAATGTTGACCATTGGTGGAAAATCCCAGTAATGTACTTAAACGAACGCATTCTGCTACCTGTCCTAGCCAAAACGTGGCTCCAGGCCCTCAGGAATGTGGTGGGCACTTAAATGCCCTGAATTAGGGATGAAAAATAACTGCTGGCCTGGGCAGTGACGCCCACATCCCATGAACAAATGGAATAAAAGACGATTCCCCTTGCTGGGGAGACTGGGACTGGGGTGCACCCTTTAAACGAAAGGGAGACGGATAATGGAGGTTTATTTTTTTTCTCCGAGGTTCTGTGGAATTCTCTTCCGAAGGGAGCACTGGGGGCTTTATTCGTTTTAAGGCGGAGTTAGGCTGGCAAGGGAGTCCAGGGGCGTGTGTGTGGTACAGGCAACAATCAGATGGCGGAGCAGGCTAGAGGGGCCGAATGGTCTTCGCCTGCTCCCAAATTCACACGTGTGTTTGCGTGTTCACAATCACATCCGAGCCACGCCGTTTTTTGTGGCGGGGGGTGGGGATTGGAAACCCTCTCTGGAAAAAAAAAAAAATATATATATACTGAGGATGCCAGAAGTTCATTTAGCAAGAGTGAGATTCATCGATTTCTTTTGCAAGCAGTGGTGTATTATTTAATGTGGGCCAAAGGCCGGCAAATAGAAATGCGATGGAGGTCAGCTGTGACGCACTTGGATGGTGAAACAGAGGCGAGGGATTGAACAACCCTGCCCCATGTGCACAATTGCTCCACAGTTTGCTGAATTGATATGCGCGCGTCTACTTGAATAAACAGCCGCACTCGCCTGGAAGTTCCACAGCCCCCCGATGTCATCGCTCCTCTCGAAGCAGACGGGCTCCAAGCCCTCGTCCAGGCAGCATTTCGTGCTGACCAGGCCGCTGGCCCCTGCGCCGATGATGGCAACTCGCTTCACGGGCTTCATCTGAGGGGCGACAGAAGGTTGAAGCAGTCAGCGTTGTTTCCAAAGCACAGCGCGCTAGGTGTGGTCGCCGTCCCATGGCAGTGAACCATGGGGGTTGGGAGTGGGGGTCGGGGGGGCACATTAACCATCCTGACGTCAAGGGTACAGGCCAACGTGACAGAGAATCACTTCAGGGGCCTTAGCGTTGGCCTGTTCGAGGGGCCCAGTTGCAGCTAACGAGAACTCACATCTGCAAATCATCCTGGAGTTCGATAGAGAGGCGTAGCCTTTAAAGAGACCAGTGCTTAAACCTTCCCCAGCCCCAACTAAATGAGGCATAAGACCATAAGGCCATAAGACATAGGAGCAGGAATGAGGCCATTCGGCCCATCGAGTCTGCTCCGCCATTCAATCACGGCTGATAAGTTTCTCAGCCCCATTCTCCCGCCTTCTCCCCGTCACCTTTGATCCCCCTGACCAATCAAGAACCTATCTATCCTCGGTCTTAAACACACTCAATTTTGGACTTGGCAACTTTGCAAGTCTTATAGCGTCTACCATGTCAAGCCCTCGAAGAATTTGAGACATTCGAATCAGGACACGTCTCATTTTTCTCCCAACCAGAGCGTTTAGGCCTCTCCCTTGCTCCTTCCCCATACTTACATCGCCATTCCCCGTTCTAGGGCTGAACCTGGCACATTTGCGTGTACCGGAGTCTGTCACCATTAGCACCTCCTTTAGCCAGTACAACCACTAATCACACCCCTTTCCACCTTCTTTTTTTAATGACACCTTTTGCAATCTCTCCTTTGCCTCCGCCTATCACTGGCCTTCCATCCATCTTCACCTGTTCCACACCCCCCACCCCCCACCCTCCCCTTAAACAGTGTATATTTCACCGCATTTCTGCTTCACTTTAGGTCTGAAGAAGAGTCGTAGGGACTCAAAACGTCAACTCTGTCTTCCCCTTCACAGGTGCTGAGTTTTTTTCCAGCATTTTTTTTTTGTTTCTGTTTCAGATTTCCAGCATCCGCAGTATTTTGTACACACATTGTGCCCGTTTCGGCTAAACAAAATAAGCGGCCGTTCGCTGACCCGGGGCAACGGCCTGACCAACCAGGGGCAAGCTGCCTGGTTTAAATTTCCAGCAATGCTTGGCAGTTTACTGCCAGTCACTATCAACTGGTGCATTTTCCATGCCAATGCCTATATCACTCAGAACCCACTTGCCAGCCCTCTCTTCACATGCAGCATGTATTGTTGTGTTGGAATTCTTGTGTCCTGAGGAGTGCAAGCTTAAAAGTTTTGGCAACTCTCCTGTTTTTAGCTCAATCTCTGGATTTCTAAACATGCCTGTGCGTCCACTCTAACATATTAGCATGGATAAAAGATTGGTTACCTAACGGGAAGCAGGGTGTATGGAAAATTGGATCCCTTTTGGGGGAGCAAGCTGTAATGAGCGGAGTGCCACAGGGCTAAGTGCTGGTGCCTCAGCCATTGGCAATCTGTATCAATGACTTGGGTGAAGGGACTGAACGTAAGGTAGCTAAATTTGTCGAGGACGCCAAGATAGGTAGAAAAGTAAGCTGTCGAGAGGAGGTAGAGAGTCTGCAACGCGGTGGACCGGTCAAGTGCGTGGGGAAAATGTGGCAGGTGTAGTATGTGAAATGTGAACATGTCTATGTTGGCACAAAGAATGGATAAAAAGAAACAATGTACTGTTCATGCGGAGAGAGGTTTCAGAGCTCGGCGGTACGCGGGGATCTGGGTGTTCTGCTGCATGAGTCACAAAAGGTTAGTGTGAAGGTACAGCCAGTGATTAGGAAGGCAAATGCAATTTTTTCCTTTGTTGCAAGGGGAGTGGGGTGGAACATACAAGTCGGGATGGTTAACTGCACAGGGCATTGTCGGGACCACACCTGGAGTAACGCGTACAGTTTTGGTCTCCTTATCGGCATTATTGCATTGGAAGCGGTTCAGAGAGGGTTCACCCGGGTCATTCCGGGATGAAGGGCTTATTTTGTGAGGGCTATGAAGTTAGGCAGTTTGGACCTGGATCATTGAGCAGGTTAAAGGCTGAGCTAGTTAGATAGATAACTGATAGACAAGGAAGTGACGAGCCATGACAGGAAATTGGGCTTGAGACCACAACCAGGTCAGCCGTTGACTGGTGGAACAGGCTAGAAGGGTCAAATGCCCTACTCCTGCTCCTATGCTCCTGTGTTCCCTATTTAGCAGTCTCCTTAAAGCCCATTTCCTTACAAAGCTTTCCACTATTGACCGTAAAGTCACCTTTGTGACTCGACGGTCAAGTGTTGTCTGATAACAGCCCTGTAAAAATACGCTTTACAATGTTATAGACACTATGTAATAAATAAAAATGTGTCCAGAAAATCGCTTTGGTCGTATTCGGGTTTTCTTGCAAACGAACACCGACTTGCTTAAATTCCATGACTGCTAGTTTTCAAGTTAAAGCTTTTGAACAATGGCTACATGAAAAATCTCCTGTTTTCTCTGATCTGTGACGTGCCCTGATTCAGAAGTGAAAGCACATGGACATTGGAGTGCAAATTAGCTGACAAGGATTTACGAATACGGGAATCTATGCAGTCAGCTTCCATGACACACCAAGTGTTATATCACAGCAGTTGGTAAAGGCTGAGTTCTTGAAATCCCAAAGGGAAGCTTAAACAACTGTCATAAACTATATATTCAATTGGTATGTTTGAGACGCAGCTCCGAATTCAGGAATAAGACCACTGAGACTCGAGGGTTTTTTTAAAAATATAAAACTATATTAAACATTTCTTAATTTAACAACTAATTAAACACACACACATATGTCTACCAATTACTACCATAATAGCCTTTAAGCAAATCCCCAAATTAATCACTCCCAGGTAAATCTTCGCCAACAGTAACCCACAGACTTTAAACACATGCCAGGCAAAGCACGTTTGACCTGACAAATTCAAAATGCGGCTCCTTGCAATTTGGTTCCTTTTGCTGACACAGTTGTAGGCTTACAGGCTGCTTAGATCTTAAAAGCCCCTCTGACTTCCACACGCAAATTCCTTTCTGTTTATATCTAGCTTTCCCTTTGAATGTAAACTTTCCAATGTATCACTACGTTTTTAAAGTTCGCCTCTCCTAACAATAACCCTTTCCTTCTACCAGTTTGATTAGTAACATGAACACATTGCTTGGCGTCTCCCTGCCAGGTGCAAGGTTTTACCCATTCTTTTGAATGCTTTATTCACTAATGCCCTTTTGGGAAGGAAATCTCCTGTTCTAACCTGGCCTGGCCTACATATGACTCCAGACCCACAGCAGTGTGTGGTTGGCTCTTAAATGTTCCCTGACAAGGGCAATTAGGGGTGGGCAATAAATGATGGTGTAGCCAGCGACGCCCACATCCCACGAACAAATATATATATATATAAAATGCAAACTGCACTTTACCTTTTACTCCTTAAGTTTGTCTAATTAACAGCACAAACTACTGTACATCAAGGCACCCAGGCTTTAATCCAATTAAGGCACACACACACATTGACAGACACCTAGACACAGACTCTACTACGATTGCAATTTAAAGATCATTTCCAGTACCTTTATAAACTTGGGCATTTCTTCAGGACACGGTGATCTTGCCTGGATATGTAACAGTAATTATGTGGCACCAATGTTTTGTTTTTGACTGTGTAAAAATGGCGTTTAAGACAATGTCTGTTTGTCATTTAAACACGCAAGGATTGGATTTGCAGCACAGGGCGTGGGAAAGTAATCCTGACGCACTTTTGTTTGTAGAAGTGTTTGGTTCGGGGCTAAATATCAAATCACGAAATATAATATAGATATATATATCTGACACAGGGAACAAACAGGGGGATCTGATTGAAACTTACAGAATACTGAAAGGCCTGGATAGAGTGGACGTGGGGAAGATGTTTCCATGAGTAGGAGAGACTAGGACCCGAGGGGCACAGCCTCAGAGTAAAGGGAAGACCTTTTGGAACAGAGATGAGGAGAAACTTCTTTAGCCAGAGAGTGGTGAATCGATGGAATTCATTGCCACAGAAGGCTGTGGAGGCCAGGTCATTGAGTGTATTTAAGACCGAGATAGATGGGTCCTTGATTGGTAAGGGGGATCAAAGGTTACGGGGAGAAGGCGGGAGAATAGGGGTTGAGAAACTTATCAGCCGTGATTGAATGGCGGGGCAGACTCGATGGGCCGAATGGCCTAATTTCCGCTCCATGGTCTAACAGGCTGTGAATGGAGCCTGGGCCACAGTTAAGGGTGTCAAACTTCTGAAAAAGCGAGTCCTGCACAATAAAAGCGACGCCCCTGGCAACGACGGCTCAACCTGTTAGCCTATCGGACGCTCAGGCAAGCTAGCGATTTTAACCTCTGTGAAGTCGCCCGGCTTCTCCTGCTGCTCCCTCTCCCCCCCCTCCTTGCCCCGCGTCACCCGCTGCTGAACTCCGCAACTCAAGCCTTCATTCCCCACGCGGGGTTGAATATTCCCGGGCCACCTCCCAGCTCGCACCCTCGGTCTGTCCCGCTGTCGGCTAGACATAACCCACAGGTGTGCACCCCGCCCCCACCCCCACCCGACCTGATTCGCGCTCATCCACCAGCCGCTCAGGTTGGCTGTGCGCCTCATCAATCGACTCCTGCAGTTCAACAGCCTCGCCCTCGATTCCCAGTCCCCCCCCCCACCCCCCTCCCCCATGGGGTGACCCCTCCCTGAATCTGTGACCTCCTGCAGCCGCACTCTCCCCCCCCGCCGTGAGACCTGTGCTCCTTAACTGTTCCACGCAGAGGAGCCCTGGTTTGACTAACCCCTCGAAAGTACACACGTCTTCAGCTACATAGGCCCTGAGCTCCAAATTCACGCCTCCGACTCAATGCCTGCCCTTTTGTTTTTTAAAAGATGCTACTTAAATCTACCCCTTTGATCCTCTGCACTCTTCTCCCTTTATGTGGCTTGGTGTTCTGCTATCCTTTTGGCCATTTCTACGGTGTGCCTAGGGTGTATTTTCTTTTTAGATTTATAGCTGGTAGACATTGTAAAAATTCTTTCATGGGAGGTGAAGGTCGCTGGCAAGGGACAACGTTTTTGTTGCCCATCCCTAATTGCCTCTTGAGAAGTTCGTGGTGAGCCACCTTCTTGAGCCGCTGCAGCTCCTGTGGTGTAGGTACACCCACAGTGCTGTTAGGGAGGGAGTTCCAGGATTTTGTCCCCTGTGGTGTAGGTACACCCACAGTGCTGTTAGGTAAGGAGTTCCAGGATTTTGTCCATGTGGTGTAGGTACACCCACAGTGCTGTTAGGGAGGGAGTTCCAGGATTTTGTCCCTGTGGTGTAGGTACACCCACAGTGCTGTTAGGGAGGGAGTTCCAGGATTTTGTCCCCTGTGGTGTAGGTACACCCACAGTGCTGTTAGGGAGGGAGTTCCAGGATTTTGTCCCTGTGGTGTAGGTACACCCACAGCGCTGTTAGGGAGGGAGTTCCAGGATTTTGTCCCCTGTGGTGTAGGTACACCCACAGTGCTGTTAGGGAGGGAGTTCCAGGATTTTGTCCCCTGTGGTGTAGGTACACCCACAGTGCTGTTAGGGAGGGAGTTCCAGGATTTTGTCCATGTGGTGTAGGTACACCCACAGCGCAGTTAGGGAGGGAGTTCCAGGATTTTGTCCCCTGTGGTGTAGGTACACCCACAGTGCTGTTAGGGAGGGAGTTCCAGGATTTTGTCCCCTGTGGTGTAGGTACACCCACAGTGCTGTTAGGGAGGGAGTTCCAGGATTTTGTCCCCTGTGGTGTAGGTACACCCACAGTGCTGTTAGGGAGGGAGTTCCAGGATTTTGTCCCCTGTGGTGTAGGTGCACCCACAGTGCTGTTAGGGAGGGAGTTCCAGGATTTTGTCCCCTGTGGTGTAGGTGCACCCACAGTGCTGTTAGGGAGGGAGTTCCAGGATTTTGACCCAGCGACAGTGAAGGAACGGCCGATATATTTCCAAGTCAGGATGGTGAGTGGCTCGGAGGGGAACTTCCAGGTGGTGGTGTTCCCATCTGTCTGCTGCCCTTGTCCTTCTAGATGATAGAGGTTGCAGATTTGGCAGGCACTGTCAATGGAGCCTTGGTGAGTTGCTACATTGCACCTTGTAGACAGCACACACACTGCTGCCACTGTGAGTCGGCGCTGGAAGGAGTGAGTGCTTGTGGATGGGGTGCCAATCAATCGGGCAGCTTTTTTCCTGGGTGGTGCTGAACTTCTGCACTCATCCAGGCAAGTGGGGAGCGTCCCATCACACGCCTGACGTGTGCCTTGTCGATGGTGGACAGGCTTTGGGGAGTCAGGAGGTGAGTTACTTGCCGAAGGATTCCTATCCTCCGACCTGTTCTTGTAACCACTGTATTTATATGGCTGGTTTGGTTCAGTTTCAGGCTGTTGGTACCCCCATGCAACATCCTGTTGATAGCGGGGAATTCAGCGATGGTTATACCTTTGAACGTCAAGGGGAGATGGTTAGATTCTCTCTTGTTGGAGATGGTCATTGCCTGGCACTTGTGTGGCGCGAATGTTACTTGCCACTTGTCAGCCCAAGCCTGGATATTGTCCAGGTCTTGCTGCATTTGGACATGGACTGCTTCAGTATCTGAGGAGTCATGAATGATACTGAACATTGTACAATCATCAGCGAACATCCCCACTTCTGACCTTATGATGGAAGGAAGGTCATCAGTGCAGCAGCTGAGATTGGTTGGGCCGAGTGCAGGTTTTTATAGGTTTAACATAGGTTTCTGGCGCTGCTTTTGCTGCAGTTGAAGTGTGGCCCTCAGGCTTATGTCTGATAACCTAGTGGCTCAGGGAGGGAACCTTTCTCGAGCAGAGCGTGTTCGAGCCACCATACCCAAGTGGCTGGATGCTGGGTATGACCGATGGGATGCTGAGTGCCAGGGCTAACGGAGTTTGGGAAACTCTCTGCAAGTCACTGAGTATCTTTTCTTCTGGTTCCCAGTGGGGGAAATCGTAGGAAACAGTGGTCGATTCGGTTCGGGATCAAGTAGCCCAGGGCGAGATCGGGTAGAACAGGGGGAAGCGGCTATTGGCTGACAGGACCCGCCTCTCCGTGCTACCCGGCGAGTTGCCGGAGGAACCCGGTCAAAGGAAAGAAAATGGAGGAACAACTGGAGGAGGTGAAAGGACCTGGCTAATTGGACGGCCGCGATTGGGAGGCGTGCTAAGTGCAAAACGACACACGAGAGAGCACCTCGGCAGCGGCAGCAGCAGCAGCACCAGCGCTGAATCAATGCAGTGCATTTCAGATGGTGGTGCAGCAGCAATGTCACTAGAATTGTAACCCAGGAGTTCATAGGGCACGGGTTCAAATCCCATCTCGCGAAATTTAGGTTTAATTAATAAATCTGTATTTGAAAGCTAGAATTAGTGATGGGTGACCATGGAAGTATCAGAAAGTTAACATTAGTGATGGGTGACCATAGGAGTATCAGAAAGTTAACATTAGTGATGGGTGACCATAGGGGTATCAGAAAGTTAACATTAGTAATGGGTGACCATAGGGGTATCAGAAAGTTAACATTAGTGATGGGTGACCATGGAAGTATCAGAAAGTTAACATTAGTGATGGGTGACCATAGGAGTATCAGAAAGTTAACATTAGTGATGGGTGACCATAGGGGTATCAGAAAGTTAACATTAGTGATGGGTGACCATAGGGCGTATCAGAAAGTTAACATTAGTGATGGGTGACCATAGGCGTATCAGAAAGTTAACATTAGTGATGGGTGACCATAGGGGTATCAGAAAGTTAACATTAGTGATGGGTGACCATAGGGGTATCAGAAAGTTAACATTAGTGATGGGTGACCATAGGGGTATCAGAAAGTTAACATTAGTGATGGGTGACCATAGGGGTATCAGAAAGTTAACATTAGTGATGGGTGACCATAGGGGTATCAGAAAGTTAACATTAGTGATGGGTGACCATAGGGGTATCAGAAAGTTAACATTAGTGATGGGTGACCATAGGGGTATCAGAAAGTTAACATTAGTGATGGGTGACCATAGGGCGTATCAGAAAGTTAACATTAGTGATGGGTGACCATAGGGGTATCAGAAAGGTAGCATCAGTAATGGTGACAGCAGAATTATCACCGATTGCCTTAGAACAGTTGATTCATCGATGACTTTCAGGAGAGGAAATCTGCCATACTCATCTGGCCTGGCCTACATGTGACTACAGGTGAACAGCAATGTGGTTGGCTTGCTGCTGACCTCTGAAATGGCGGAGAAAGCAACTCATTTCAAGAGATGGGCAGCGAATTCTGGCCTGGGTAACGACGCCCATGTCCCACGAAAGAATTCACAAGCAATTGGGAAACATTTTTACCCCCAGGAACTGTTCAGGTTCCAAAAGAAAAATCATTGGTGACATATTTAAGATTCTCAAAAGGTAACCGCGACCTAACTCCATTGCATGTCTTTGGCAATCCTTTCACCGCCCCCTTCCTCCCCACTTCACTCCACACCACCCCGCGCCTGCTTCTGGGAAATGCACAGGGTGTGAATCCTCAACTCTCACTAGTTGTTCCCCATTTATTTCCGAGCACAGCGACATTTCTGCTTTGGAATGTCAGTTGAGCTGCGCGCCGCGATTAAACTACAGTTTCTGAATAGACAGGTATGATTGGAAACGTGGGGCACTTAAAGCAGAGCGAGAATAGGGAGCTACAGACTTGACTTCTGCGTTCAAGCTGAAACCTCCCCCGGGGGAGTACGTTGGCTTCTAAAGCTCCCCAATTCTGAGATTTGTCATTAGTCTTGTGTCTGTGGCAAATAAATTGACAGAGGTTGATTGCTAGGATCAGTCAGCAAGGCCATTAGTCATTGCATCACATTACATCCAAGTTGGTGAAAAGTGAAGTTAGTGGGCATTGACCTTTATGTTATCAGTCTCTAGTTTTGCCCTCAGCAACATGAAGTGGGATGATACTCCAGCTTTCTAACGCAGAGTGGTGAGAGTGCTAACTCCTGTGGCCGCAGTCTAATCCAGTGGATGGGGATTCAGGCCGCCTGATTTCTGCAGGGTTGGGGGGGCGGGGGTTCTGCTCTGTGTGCAATGCCTTACACAATTAAGAACTTTGCACTTTGCTATGTGTCCATAGCTCTGCAAATGTTACAGTTCACAGGTATTTCCAAATTCCTTTCGCAGCTGCTTGAACGATCGTTAACTCTCTATTTGTGTGTCTGTGTGTGTGCGTCTGTGTGTGAGAGTCTGAGTATGCATGTATGTGTGTGTGTGTGTGTCTGCGCGTGTGTGTGTCTGTGTGTGTGCGTGTGTGTGTTTCTGTATGTGTGAGTCTGTGTGTGAGTCTGAGTGTGCATGTGTGTGTGTGTCTGCACGTGTGTCTGTGTGTGTGAGTCTGTGTGTGAGTCTGAGTGTGCATGTATGTGTGTGTGTGTGTCTGTGCGTGTGTGTGTCTGTGTGTGTGCGTGTGTGTGTTTCTGTTTGTGTGTGTATGCATATGAAAGAGAGAGACAGACAGACAGAGAGAAACAGGGTGCGAATGAGCGGTGAAAAGAGATAGATAGATAGATAAACAGAGA